>NC_142789.1:1598872-2198872 GCF_988280905.1 Pimephales promelas | reverse complement strand
ACAACTCATGTCTGTCCATCAATCGCAGGCGCGCTACTGATGTTGGATGTAAGACCATCAGTAGATGTAAAGTAGAGAGTAAAAACGAGGATGGAAAAATTATAATTTTTTTTTTTTACAAATATTGAACCTTTTTTATGCACTTTGCAAACCTAATAAACTAATTCCAAGAAACATAACATAAAAATGAGCCCTTCAATATTTTGGGTATTTGTATATGTTTCATCAGCATTTTAGCTTGATTACTGACCCTAGTGGGAACTCTATTGATAATCTAAACGTTGTTTCTGAAATGTTGTAGATCTTGGGGTCACCTGCGGATCCAGATGGAGGTGGAGCTCCAGATTTCTGCCACTCTGTGGCCTCCGCCGCCAGTCTCTTGACATACGCCTCATTCACATCCATCAGGATGTTCTCTGGCTTTATATCAGTGTGAATGATCTTACACTTGGTGTGCAGGTAGTCCAGGCCTTGCAAAACCTAGAGAGAGAGAGAAAACCCAGTTGTTAATTGCATTTGACCTTCTGTACAACCAAACTATACGACAATGAATGAAAAATATGCACCTGTCGAATAATGCTCTTGACACACGGCAGAGGCAGGCCCTGATAGTTAGACTTAATAATCCACTTCAGCAGATGGTGGCCGAGGACTTCAAACACCATACACACATCTGACAGAGCATGTTAAAGGGAAATGATGCTGAACGTATCTCTGGAGCTCTTCAGGAACACAAGCCAAAAGCTCCAGCTCACTGCGAGCTGTCCTCCAAAAATAAGAGAGCTGAATCTGGGCAAAGCGCCGAGTCTCACAGCTGTGGATCAAGAGATTGAGCTGCGCCTAAAAGCAAATATAGAATACACTGGAAACACACCAGTGGACGTCTCACGGAGATTTATGCATGTACAGTGGTGTGAATAAGTTTGGACACCCATGCTAAAGTTGCCTAAAAAGAGGAATAAAAAATCATCTTTTGGATATTAATCTTAATGCCTTAATTAGAAAAATGAGGAAAACTCCAACCTTTAAGGACACCAATTTTTTTTGTGAAAGAATAATGTATCATACATAAATAAATGTTTTTCCTTAAAATACAGGGTGCATAAGTCACGGCACCCCTATGTTAAATTCCCATAGAGTCAGGCAGATTTTTATTTTCAAAAGCCAGTTATTTCATGGATCCAGAATAATATGCATATTTTAATTCCAAAGGCCAAGGGAACTTTATCAGGATACATATTATCCTGGATCCATGAAATAACTGGCTTTTAAAAATAAAAATCTGCCTGGCTCTATGGGAATTTAACATACGGGTGCCGTGACTTATGCACCCTGTATTTTAAGGAAAAACATTTATTTATGTATGATCCATTATTCATTCACAAAGAAAATTGGTGTCCTTAAAGGTTGGAGTTTTCCTCATTTTTCTAATTAAGGCATTAAGATCAATATCCAAAAGATGATTTTTTTATTCCTCTTTTTAGGCAACTTTAGCATGGGTGTCCAAACTTATTCACACCACTGTATGTAGGCAGTGTTCTCAGTACTGAAAGGATACGGGTCCCGTTCACGCCTGAGATCTTGAAGTCGTCCAATAACTGCACCACTTTCTCCCTGCTGGGATCATTCTGGTCCGTGTTCCTGACCTGAATCCACCAGATGGGGATTGGAGAAAATAACTCTCAGACAGATTTACAGGGAACATTTCAAAACCATTTTCTTTGGTTTATTACAAAACAAACAGTGTTCTCCTTCCATGAAACTACTTTCCTCAGGCCATGTGGCTACAACTGACTTCACCTGACACTAAATGGTCTTGCGAATAATTCATCGTAATGGTTTCTATGGTGTCGGGGTCACTCACCGCTCGCAGGAGCTTGATCTCATCGAGTGCTGTTTCTGTGTAGTGCTCGGCACTCTTAACCACTTTCATGGCCACAAAACGCTTCCCTCTGCAACCAAAACAATAAATTACCTCCACGTACACACACTTCAAATACATAAATGGGATTACTGAAAGAGAAAAACCATCAGGTAAGTGAACATACTGTGTGTCCCAGGCCAGCCAAACAGTGGAAAAGTGACCCCATCCCAGCTTGCGGATTACGTGGTACCGCCCGTTGAACAGGTCGCCTATTTTCACATGGTGATATCCACCTAGAAAATGTTGGGGATGTTAGAAAACACTGCTAGAAACAAAACATCAGGGTACAAAATGAACACTGGTTATCTTTTGATTGATTCAAAAATGCAATCCATTTATTTAAAGATGTTTTAAAAAGATAACCTTAAGCAGTTTGGCATATTCCTTAACTATTGTTTCTAAAAAAGAATACAAAAAAAACACTTCGCTGCTTGCTTAATGCTTTAAAAAAGACAAATAAATAAAAAGAAAATAAATAAATGAAACAAGAAAATTATATATTTTTATATTTTCTATATTTTTATGATCAAGTCAAGGTTATAGAATGTAAAACAAATTAATTAAAGAACAAATTAATTCTTCATGATCTTTATTCACTGTTATGATTGGTATATCAAACTAATTTTCAGAGAAACAAAATATCACCCATTCTAACCCAACATGGGATTTTAGCAAATGTTTACTTTGTTTGAATTATTTATTCCAATAAAAACTATGATTTAATAAAATAAAATTGTATTTATTCCAATAAAAAATATTTTTTTATTTATTTAATTTGCATGCATGTTTTTAGGTTCTAGGTTTGTTGTGCTTGTTTGAGGGTTGCACAATATGGCAATAAAAATCATATTATGATTATGTATTAATATGATAAATAATGATAATTATTATTAGGATTATTATGATAATGATTTTTATTGCATTATTCAACAAAATAAGAACTATAGCGTTTGTAATAATAGTATTTCACTGTAAAGTAAAAAAAAAAAAGAGAATGTAATAAAAACAATAGTTGAATACTATTAATTTTAAATAATTTGAATACAAATAATTAAATTTTTTTTCAGTACAACTGAAAGCTTGCGATACTAATATTTATGTCTTCATTTCTTAAGTTTCAAACATTAAACAGGTAAGCTTTTATTTAGTCTGAAAACCACAGGGAACCCTTAAAGCTTCTCATTTGCAGACAATAGAGTATAAGATTATAAATGCTTCTCATTACAAATCTGGCGGATGTTGTTTACATAAGCGACGCAAAAGAGTCTCTGTGCTGTGCAACAGCATTTAGAGGGAATTATGCCACTCCGAGTCACTGAAAACACTGGATCATGAGTTGCTTGTGTGCATTAAGATAAGTGCTGCGCATCAATCTATAATGTGCAGCGCATATATTCATTTCATTAAACTGCAGCCTTTGTGATTTAATAATCGCACTAAACCATATCGTGATTTTATTTCGACGAATCGTGCAGCCCTTTAGCCAAATCATTATTTTGAATCCTGTTTATCATTCTATATGTGCAGTGTTTTCCAAATATGGCAGCCCTAAGAATAATCTGAACCAACACAGTTTAATAATGAAGTTTCTCATAACAGTCTCTAATGTTGTTTTGTGCCATTGCTTTGTTAAAGTATTTGTCAAAAGAACTAAAATCGAAAGCGCGGTATCGCCTCGTGTCCTTACCAAATAGCAATATCACTGTGATTTAATGAAATAAGCACAATGGAAGTGCACACATTGCGTTTCTTGCGTTTCCAGTGAACTCCATCTCACCATGTGCTGAGGGTTTAGCATGCATTGGAACCAAGCGGGCAACAGCTACGCATTTTCACACAAGCATAATTTCCAATATTTTTTGGGACAGATGTTTATTTTACTTTATTTGTAATGAGACAGGTTAAAGTCAGGTTTTCCGCCAAAAAAATAAAAGCTCAACTGCAGTTTCCGTCTAAATAAATGCGTTTTTAAAAGGGTTTTTCTCCTACAAATGTAGAAATTGGGTAGAAATTAAAACTCTAGCGCAAGGAAATACAAATATATATATATATATATATATATATATATATATATATATATATATATATTAGGGGTGTAACGATACACGTATTCGTACTGAACAAACATTGTGCCATGAAGGAACTATCCAGTGAGTTTAGCAGTAATAGTAGGCTGTAATGCTTTCAAGTAACATCACATCGGTTTAATTTTGACATTATGAATACAATTACTGCCCTCAAATGTTAATCTGAACTCAAATAAACCTGTTTATTACTACTACAATATTTCATTTCATTTTGTCCAAGGAGCCGTTTTGTTTAATAAGCTCCTAAGAAAAGTCAAGTATATCTCCATCAAAGTTAAAAAATATCATACTTTATGATGTTAGTTTTAATAAAAATATAATTTAAAAAAATTAAATCAAGGAAATCTCTTTGGCATTTCTTTCTTTTTGCTGTATCGGAAACATAACGAACCGTATCGAACCGTGACAGGTGTATCGTATCGAACCGAACCATGAATTTTGTGAACGTTACACCCCTTATATATATATATTTAACAGTGCATTTGTTTTATAATATATGGCTATTACTGTTAGAGGAATAGTAATATAAATTACTATATTATTATTATTTTCTAATTGATTCACTTTCTAAGACACCAGTGTGAATGTAACTTAGACCGAGACACTATCACAACTTAAACGAAGGTGAAGTCTAAAGTTTAGAAGGTACAGTACGTCAATTCACCAACTTTTTCCTTTGTTTAATTTGCACTGTGAACATGGGTTGGAGCTCAAAGTGAACACCAGACTGATTAATTTAGCTTTAAAATCTACAAAATTCCCCCCTAGAGGGAAAAATCCCGTGGGAAACACTGTAAATGCATATAATATGCTTTCAATTAAAAAAGTGAGGACAGGACTCCTACCCTTGCAGTAATCATTAGGGTCCTCTTGCTCTTCATCGTCTGAACCCAAGATCTCCTCATCTTGCTCCTGCAGTGAGTCAGGCTGCTGTGCGGCTCCCCTCGGGTGGGGATCAGGCCTGGAAGAACCAAAGCTTATCGTTAGAAAACAGATGGCCACCTCAGGCTCTCCGGCCAGACGTCTTCACACATCTCAATCTAGATGCGCTTCTAGATGTTACGGGAAGGCAGCCAAAAACAATCCAATGCCTTTAAAAAGCTGTTATTGGCCATAATTGAAAATCCTTTGTGGGGTTTGCTGCGTTTACAGTTTAATACCGCCATTATTTAGCTATTGCACCATATAATCTGTGGATGTCCACAGAGGCTTCTCTAGTGTGAGGGTCAGACATTTATGAAACCTATAAATCAGTGCAGGTGCAAACCGAAGGGACTGCAAGCATATTGCAGAATCAGACAGTCTGTCTTCTCTGGTTCACTGTAGCTCAGCGGGAGCGCTGAAGGAAATCTTAAGAGGCGTCAAGCTAAGCGAGATCATAAAGAAGTCAGTCGTCTCGAGTCGAAACTTAAAGGCATAGTTCACACCAAAATAAAAATTGTCATCATTCCAAACCTCTCTTTCTCATGTGGAACACAAAATATGAATAATATTATGAAAATATACAATGAAAGAGTCCCTTGCACACCCCACAGAAGAACGTCATACTGCATGCATGAAGACGATAATTTTAATATTTGGGTGAACTATCTAAGCATTTAACATTAGAATGAATGATACTGATCCTGCTTTACCTGACAAGTACAAATATGATTTCAATAACACTTTATATATATATATAAAAATGTTAAAATTGCTACATCAATTCTTATGCCTATTTTGTAATTGCAATAAAAAGCTAAAGTAGATTTGAATGAGAGCATTTTCATCATCCTGTCACCATGTCATGATACAGTATGTAGGTCAATTAAGGATTTTAGGCACAAAAAAGGGGCTTGTGCCAATATACAATTTTGCCATTCTGATTGTTTTAATCATAGACTTGTTATTAATGAATTCTACCTGCATTGTATCTAAATATCTCTTTGCCCTTTAATATCTTGCAGTGTTATGTCTACTGGCTGGCTGCATCAGCTGGGCATTAATGCGATTAGATATGCCGTTCCCGCTGATGAGCTCGCCTCGCTGCGTAGTGTAATCTCACTCACGCAATTGGCAATTTTCTGCATCCTAAACTGGGCTCTCAACTGCGGCTTGGAAGTTTGAAAGTCCAAAATAACATAAGCCATTACAAGGACACCTTCTGAATTCCCGCTATGGCTCATGAACAAAGCGCTGAAGATCTCACATCAGGTTTGTTTCTGTTCGTTTTAAAATGTGAAGCTAGCCTATACATCAAGATTATGGTCTAAATAAACAGGTTGAGAGGGAAATAGAAATGTGCAAGAATTATGAATAATAAATGCAGTTAAAGGTGCAGTGTGTGATTTTTAGTGACATCTAGCGGATCGGTTGCGAGTTGCATTAATGGCTCCGCCCAATGCTCACCCCTCCCTTTTGAAGAAGCTACGGTGGCTCAAACAGGACAAACATCTCGTCGTCTGAAACAGCAGAGAATAGCCAGAGGAAGCCAAGAGTGTGTAACATTGTCACTGTTTCTGTACCACAGTCTATTATAAACCACATCATGGATAAAGTTTACAACGCCATAGTCAGGTGAGGATCAAGGGTCTTAATATATAATATAATATAATAATAGTAATCAGCTGATTGTCTCACAAATGTAACCAGCACATTTCTCCCCACATAGTAAACCCATAAAACAGCGAGGGAGATTATTTATTTTTTTTTTTATTGAATTATTTAAATTATTTAATTTTTTTTAAATTATCACGATAATTTTTTTTATATCAGTCGATATCGATAATTATCACGATATATGTCAAATCTTTATTTCTTTTAAGTTTAAAGGCAGATTTTTGCTCCTAAGTGAAAGTTGTATAAACCAGAGAGTTAATTGTGTTTTTAAACTACTCTTTTAAAAATGGTGTGATTGTAACAGCGCGCGCACCTCCGCATCCCATAGACACCATTTACTACACACTAGTGTTGTCACGGTACCAAAATTTCAGTATTCGGTACCAATACCAGTAAAAATTCATGGTTCTCGGTACCAATTTCGGTACCAAAGCTTAGTTTAAATTTACATATATTTAAGTGTTTATCACGGTTACAAGTATGGAAACTGTACATTTGTATTATAAACACTTTAGAAAAAAATTGACCTAAAATAAACAATAGTATACACTTACACATTTTTAAAGTTGTTTGTAAAGTTCTAATCCGTTAACATTTATTTAATGCACAATGAATGAAGTGAACAAACATGAACAATCAAGTGTTTCTATTAAATAACATTTACAAACATTAATTAATGTTGTAAAAATATATTGTTCACTCAATGTGTTGATGTGAAGTAGCTAATGTTGATAAATGGTATCTTATTGTAGCATTACCAAACTATAGGCTACAGGAGAAAAAACATGTTTTATTTGATTTGACTGTACTTTTATTTAATCTAAAACTGCATTCATATTTAATTTTGAAAAGGCTTTTTAAAACTGCTGAGTTATAAAGGCAAGAATACGCCTAGAACTGGCACTGACATTAAATGACATAAATAGGGATGCATCGATACTAATACCAGTACTCTGGTGTCGGTTGGACACTACTGTGCTCATGTACTCGTAAAACTACCCCGAAAGCACTTTAGAGGCCGTTCACATGTCGCGCGTGTTTTTTTTTTTTTTTATTATATTTTTGCGCGTGCTTATTCTTTCCAAAGCGCTTGCTCTCACGCGGCGTCTGTCGTTGCTATGCAACGAGTTTTTATTATGAGCGCGCTTGCCTCGCGCCTATATTTGAAATTGCGAATTTGCATGTAATCGGCCTCTTATGGCAACGTGACATTAGCCTAATCCAAAATATTTCCATATGTGGCTCTTTCCTCCTTTCGTGTCAACAAGTGGATTCAGAGAGAGAGCATATCAGCGTTATGAAGAGGACGCGACTGTGCACCTTTCAGACAGCGCGTCTAGAACTGGATTAACCAGGTATTCGGTACCTAGAAAAGCTGGTACCGTAACATTTTTTTTTTTAGTACCGACTTGGTACCGAAGTACCGAGTTTTTTGACAACACTACTACACACAATAGGATTTTTTCTCTGATTTTGAAAACTCTTTGCGATTGACTTATCGACTGTGATCAACGGGTTGGTGATTCCTGTAACGTAATTGTTTTAAGGTCAATGACAAGAGTGCTAATCATCTGTCTCACGTCAGCTATCCCCACATAGCAAAGCCATAACACAGCGAGGGAGAAGAACTAAGTTACCGGTACGTGAAACAGTCCAACTTCAAATTTTACACCACTTACAAGGAAAAAGTCACCACTCGCAGTGTTTATGGCTAGCTTTTAGCTTTCTGCGTTCTGCTTCTCTTTCAAGGTAGTGACGAAAGCGCTCTGTAGCGTTGTTTGTTCGCGTTCGGCTACGGTAGAAACATGATGTCACAATACGTCGACCTTCATAGAAGGGGGTGCCCGCGGTTATGTAGATATAAATGTCTCATTCTAACGTGATAAAAACATTACAGTTTATTAAGTAAGTTCTTTATACAAACCTTAGTGGAAAACATTTGCATTTCTGTTAATAAACACCCAAAATTTTTATACACATTGCACCTTTAATAAGAACAGCCTGACTCCAGAACAGAGAAAAAGCTTTTCCACAAATCCCCGAAGCTTTTCCCACACAAATCCCAGGCAACGTCACATATCACAGATTGTTCTCACAAACATGAAATTGTTTATTTGAGAAACGGTTATCTCTCTCTGCTTGCCAACTGAATCAATTTTGCGCTTCATGCGTCAACGAGTATTTCAATAATGAGGGCACCACCAGCGACAAATACACGGCAAACATCTACTTCAGATCCCTGGGATTTACTAATTCTGCTCTTGTCACTCGAGTTGATTAGTTTTTGATTAATGTAAGCAAACTTAGTAGTTAGCTAAAACAGTACATGTGAAGAGTTCAGATGCAAAAGCCTCTAAATAAATGCCATTTGAAATTTTCTTCTAGAATGGTTATTTTTATCAAGCTTGTATATTTAAGTTCAGTAATTTCACTTAAATGGCAATTAATAGGTAATCTTCATTGCCATTTAAGTGAAATTACTGAACTTAAATATACAAGCTTGATAAAAATTATCATTTTAGAAGAAAATTTCAAATGGCACTTAGAGGCTTTTGCATCTGAACTCTTCATGTATTGTAATGTATTCAACGATTGTGTAGTTATGTAGTTTGTGCTAAGGGCTGAACATGGAGGGTGTTACACCAGAAAACAATTAATTTACCAAGATCACAGATAATTAGAGGCTGTTCTAGAGGGAGTTAATTAGTGGAGGTATGCATGAATGCTACGCTGGTCAGAGGGGAGAGCTGCACGTATGTACACACACACACACACTCCTGGCTCAGAACAGGGCAGATGTTGAAGCACAGCAGCCCTGCCAACCCCTGATCTAATCTTAACTCCTATAGAGAGCTCTCGCATACAGGGCAGGGTGATAAAGTCCCACTGCAGTCAATCAGTTTATCCCTTAAAACTAGGGATGCACCGAATATTCGGCCACCGAAAATTTTCGGCCGAAAATGGCCCAAAAGTGCATTTTCGGTTTTCGGCCGAAAGACTTTTATCACCGAAACAATACGGCCGAAATGTTGTGATGACGCAAACAGAAACCGCGACCTGCACGTGCTTGTCTGAAGCAACATGTTTGCGGTGCGGACGTATTTCAGTGAATCTGAACCCGCGAGGAGACGGAAGCCTTGTTTATCCACCTATATCTGCTCTAAACAACGCGCGCCGCCATGACAACGACTCCGGATGCGAGCGGGTCAAGTAACTGTGGAGACTCGCGCTGCGGAGGCAGGCGAAAGTATGCGCAAGTCTCCTCAGACAGCGCGCGCACCGCTCCAAACGGTCGAGGCGTTTTACTGGACCCGCTCTCCGTTGTACTATTCCTTGAAACGACAGGGGACGACTCAAGTAACTGTCCTCTAACCAGTAGGAATCGGTGAGAAGAAGAAAGATAAACACATGACAATGTTTATTTTTTAGTATACCACCACCAATACAAAAATAATCATGTAAAACCCAGTAAACCCTGAGATTATTACTTGTGTGACATTACAAAAAAATATATATGGGAACATGTATGTATAGAACTAAATGCTCTCTTAAATATTTTCTACATTCACTAAACATGTTTTGTTAAGTTTCATGTACATTTGTATTAATCATGGACCTTTGTTCATTTAAAAAGGCTTTTTATGCTATTGTATGCTACATTTTTAAAATGTAAGAAACTAATTTAGACGTGCAAAGGGTGCTGGTGTGATGAGAAGAAGTTTGCACTCGGCTTTGTTTTTGAGAGAACATTTAATTTTAAAACCTTTCTGCAGGCCATTAGATTATTATTTAATGTACACATGAGTGGGGTCAAAAACATTTTAGTTTGAATTTTATTTTATACTGTGCATTGTGCTAAATAAATATTCGCATAATTTGTAATTAATTTATTTATATTAATTTATGCAATTGCAATGCCTTGATTTTAGTAACGTTTGTACACAGTCATAGCCATAAATGCAATGATACTGATAATTGGCATAATTTCTTTCGGTGTTTCGGTTTTCGGCCTTGGTTTCCTCTTTTTCGGTTTTCGGTTTCGGCCAAGAATTTTCATTTCGGTGCATCCCTACTTAAAACTCATCTTTGATAACCAAAATGACATATTTACACACTTTTTCCTTGAATTTTTAGTTTCTACTCAGTGGTCTGGGGTTGATATGCTCACACAAAAATCGCTACAAAAGATGCTTTCCAACAGGTTTTTTTTCGTAACTAGGGATGTAAATTTCTGCCAAAAATGGCATTCGAAAATCGAGGAGCAAAAGTCGATTATCGTTCAAAAAAAAAAAAAAAAAAAAAAACGCACGCTAACAATGACAGAAAGGGAGGCCAAAGGTCAATTTAATCTTTAGTGATTTGTCATGAAACTGTTTATTAATTGAACAAGTAACATGTTTTCGTCATTTTTTTTAGATAACGGTAGTTAAAAACACAATAAGCACGACCGTCCGTTTTTGCATCACCAAACCAGACGCTCGTTAAATAAATAAAAAATAATGTCATATGTCATAATGATTTTATGTGAACCTGCCTTGTAACTGCAATAGCCCACTTTTTAAACAAATTAGTTTCAATCAAAACTATTTGTGTGATGCCACTGCGCAATACACACATTACCACGGGATAGCGGGTGTTCATTTCATAAACTGTGGACAATGGTAGCTTATTTAATGTTGCCTATAAATTAATGTATATGTCCAAAAAACGGATAATGCCATCATACTTGTCACCAGGGCCTGAAATTAACACCCGACCACCTGCCAAATGCGGGTGAATTTTGCTATTGGCGGGTAACACTGTCACTCTACCTGCCACATTGGCGGGTAGCCAATGAGAATTGAGTGATTCATTAGGATTTTTACATTTCAACGAAGTCCGCTATTGCCGTGGACTTTAGCTAAAATGTGGCGGCACATTACTGGGGTAAAGAGGCCAGCTGAAACAAAACAAACAGCCAACAAAAAGATGAGGATGAGAAAAAGAAAAGTAAAGAAGACATTTTAATACAAAGTGAACAATCGGCGGCAATGGCAAGGTTCGTGAGCGGCTGATTTATGACAGCGACTGTTGTTTCGTAACGTTCATGCGATCAGAAAGAAGATGAGGCTCTTTTTCTGACTACGCGTGCGAGTATGAAACTGTTGGTGAGATGGGATGAGATAATGTAATGCGTCGCTGTTGTAGGTTACAGTACAATGACAGTTGCACAGATGTGTGTGCGTGTGCAACTGTGCATGTTGGGAGTTGGGAACCGGTGAGAAAATGTCCGGTACCCGGTAATTTTATCAGTAATAACATTATTAATTTAGTTCATATTTAACCGTTCCTGAACGCTGTAACTAAAAGCTGTTAAGAGTAAGACCTGTACGTGACTAAATCCGCCATCAACACAGCCGCGTGTAATTTGTTTACGAGCTGCGGTAGGTCTATCTGTTGAAATTCCCGTGTTTTTTTTTTTTTTTTTTTTTTACGTTTATGAGGCAAAAAAAAAAAATGGCTGGTAAAAAGTCTCTGTGGCGGGTGAATTTTTAAATCCACCTGCCACAGTGGCCGGTGGCCGAAAAAATTAACTTCAGGCCCTGCTTGTCGCGTAATAATCTGTTTGGTTGTAAAATGTATTACCTGAATGAAATTAACTCGAATATCTCGTCCTGCGAAATCATTCATTCACAGACAGCATACGAAGAAGACGTTCAACTAGATCTTAATCGCTTGTTGGAAAACCTGTTGGAAAGCATCTTTTGCAGCAACTTTTGTGTGCACATATCAGTGAACACTCCTGACCACTTTGTGAGTTTCAGGTCTTTGTAAACTTAATGCGTTTTAGGAAGGATTGTTCCAGTGCACCTATGCAACCACTGTGGAGGCGGATGCGTGAAACCACAGAAACTGAAATTTCTCAGGACAGCAGCATGTGTCCAAATTTGATTTCATTAAAAACAGGGCTTTAAGTGTAAAATACCAAACTTGTCATTTAATGCTGAGAGATCACTGCAGACAAAACATCTCCCTGCACCGCAGTTAATGAGACAAGCCACTGAAATAAAAAGCAAGACATCACATGTCTTCTGTATGGTAGAAATGCATCACCCAGTAGAGATTCTGCTGTATCATTTATACCATGCTTCATATATTAATGTGGCAATCAGTGGGCAGGACCTACATGGAGTGATGGGAAAATATAGAGCGGGGCATTTCTCAAACAACGAAGGACTTATTATTAAGTAGTTTTGGTGAGAACAACATGATTCTGAGTTTATTTTTTGCAGTTGCTAAGCAATGTCACAACTTACTGCAGTGATATAGAATTGAAGTGATGTGCAGTCTAGGGTGAATGTGCACAACGTGCCCACCCTGACACCACACCCATTAGTGCTTGTTGAAGCACATTTGGCATTGGAGTTCAAAGTCATGGGCATTAATATGGAGTATGTACTCCTTAAGAGCTTAAACTTTTCTGGAAAAGCTTTCCTTGAGTTGTTCCAACATGGATGCAGGGATTTGCTTCCATTCAGACACAAGATGCATCATTGAACAGGCGTGCCATTGGAGAGCAATCAAGTTCATTTAAAATAAATAAAAATCTTTGATTAATACTACTACTAATAAATGTATTATTCTTTATAAAAATGTTTTCAAGCCGAAAACGATAATCATTCTCTGACCACTGTTTTGTTTGTGGAAACCATGAAAATGTGGTCTGTCTTCAGATAACTGATCTGTTGCAGGAGGGATGGAAAAAGACATAATAAGCCTAAGCCTAATAAGATGTGAAACCCAAATGTCTGGAGAGATTGTGGGTGGTCCTATTTTCTACTGTTGTCAGCTTACACAGCACAAAGCAGTCGAAATACCAGAATGCCTTGCATTTCATTGGTGTCAGTGCTGTGTGGATAAGACTATTTTTGACTGTTATTTTAATGACCCAAGTAATTTATTCAAAGAAAGATTATTAACCACAACTAGGGCTGCAACAAACGATTATTTTGATAATCGATTAATCTAACGATTATTAGAGTGATTAATCGACTAATCGTTGATTATGGAAGTCCATACTATGGAAGTCAATGAGACCAGAAACTGTCTTTTTACTGATATTCTTCTAAATATCAGAAAATCGGCTGAATGGATTCGAAAACTTTAAAACTTAACTGTTTAACTCTGAGGGAGTTGTAAAATGAGCCTATTTTCAAAAAAAAAATAAAAAAAAATTGGAGTATCCCTTTAAAATGACATGGTCATTTTCTATTGTTTTGTGGACTTAACAGACACATGGCAGTCATTGTAAGTCCCCAAGTCCACAAATGCACATGAAGTGTGCCATTTGGGACAAGGTTATAATTGTCTCAGCATATTTAATTAGGCTAAAAAGAACGAATGTTTGCATCAAAATGAATTGCACACTTCAGCTTTAAAGTAGCAATGTATCAGAAGTAGCGTTAGATCTTCCATATTGTGATGTATACATTGATCGTTGATCAGATTTAGAGCTTTGTTGATTGTAAGAAAGGGGCAGGGTTTAAGCGGACTAAATGATTGGAGAAGATTGGAAGATCAAGTTATAACATTGATTCGAATAGTATTGATTTTTTTTAATATTCAAATTATATTCGAATTTCGGAATTCGTTCCAACAAGCCTAATGCGCATCCGGATCAATGTGGACGTAGACTAAAATCCCAATGGAACAGCTGTGTTGATGGCTGGTCACTGACGTTGCAGAACTCCCTGTTGTGCTCTCTATAGGGGATCATCACGCTTCCGGGTTTCATGGGCGGGATTCGTCAACTTTGTGCATGTCCACTTCCGACGCAGTTCAACAATGCCTGAGACGAATGCTATTTATGTCACTGCTCTGTTCCACTTTGTAAATCTAACCAACAACGCCAACTAGAGCCCGACCGATAAAGGATTTTGAAGGCCGACACCGATACAAATATTTTTTGGTTTTAAAATCCGATATGCCGATATATCGGCCGATATATATATAATTTTTTAATTTAAGAAAGGTGCAACAAAACATTAACAGATTTCCCTAACATTAGTTATTTGTAGTTATTTATGAGTTTTAACCAAAATAATATGATAATGCATTTTAAAAAGAAACTTCCTAAAAGTTTCTTTTATTGTCACAACAGAACAGACTGATGATAGTGGCATTAGCTAGCTTTATGGTTAGCTAATCTATGATGAACCATAATTTAGCAATGGATTACGTCATACTGCAAATTGTAAAACATACATTTTCAACATAACTGGCCAAGGAAACTTCCGCCGGCCACAAATTTTGTCATGCTTATTTGAGTTAAGAGAACTGATGGGGATGTTCTTTTAATTGTTATTCAAGCAATGTATGTCTCGTGACCAACTCAACGAGTATTGCCAACAGGGACGGTGTAGAGTGCCCTCTGTTGGACAAACTATACAACTCCAACACTGATGACATGGTTGAAGCGTGTTTCGTCCGTTTTTATTTTATTTTTGAAATATTCATTTATCGGCCATTATAACTGCCGATACCGATAGTTTGGGAAATGCCTAATATCGGCCGATAATATCGGCCTACTGATATATCGGTCTGGCTCTAACGCCAACCCTACGTAAGTTTTCATGGATTCCCGACTGAATTGAGTATAAGGAAGAAATGGATTAAAATTTTAAAATAAAACAAGGTAGCACGTTTATTTGCAGCCGGCACTTTAGCGAATCAGACTAATTTACCAGGGATGCCGTATAAATAAACTTAGTGTAGTACTTCATCAATTCGCCAGCGAGATCGGTGATTCAACGGAAGTGGCAGTGCACTAAGATCACTGAATCCGGAAGTACTACGAATCAGCGTGATAATCCCCTATAGCCTAAAGAATTAAGACGTCAAGGTGAAATGAGGTTTGTTAGTTTTGTGGCAGCTAGGGTTGTGCCGATAGACGATAGTATCGTGTATCGACGATAGTCTGACATATCGCCGATGGCAGATGCCTTTGACAATATCAATACGATAATTGTCTCGTTTTACCATAATGTATTAAATTATTATTATTAGGCCTATTATTATTATTATTATTATTATAAAGCTAGTATTGTTATTAAATGAATATTAGGAACTACAATTAATTTGCCTTGCCTAAATTTACAACGACATCACCTCATAACAATTGCAACAACACACGCACTAATGAGGACTCCTCTAAGAGAATGTTTTTAAAACAGACTAAAAAACATCCCACATCAAAATATAATTGCAAGGTGATCCATTCACAAATTATCAAGTGTGCTCGTTTTAACAGACGCAAAATTCAATTTCCTACAGATCCAAGATGAAAACGGCATCGTTGTTCGTCAGTATTTGTTTTCGTAACACATTAACAAAACGTTTAATGACACCAACACTAAAAACAATACAATTACTAAATAGTATTAATAATAATATCACTAAAATAGTATTATTAGTTACAGTTATCGTCGTCTCTGAGGGAACGCGGCGTTAATGGAGATGCCGAAAGCAGTCCGTTTTTACTTTCACTTTCAGAGATTGAGCGCGTTTACATGCGACGACGTTCTTAACCTGATTATGTTGAATAAACTTGACAATGCATGTGGTCATGTAAACGTTTCCTTTATCAGAGTCAAGTCATAAGTATAAGTATAAACCGATCGACTCAGCTAGACGTTTGGCCCTTGCTCTTGTTTCTCCCGGCATTTAAAACACATTAACCCGCGTACTTTGTGCTTACTGAAGTGCGCAGAGAGCGCACTGGTAGGGGGACACATATCGCAAACTCCGACTTTTTCTGACCCAAGAAATTATTAAAACGTGTTTTCATCTCTTGCAGAAATAGGCCCTAGTCAAAATGCTGCATGTAACGGCATGAAAATAGGCTAATGTGTCCGTAAATTTCCCGTTGACAAACAAAAGGATTAGGATCTCTTTTTTTTTACCTCATTATACCAGGAAATAACCTGATCCTATTAATAAACACTCCACCTTTGCTAGCAAAATAGAAAAAAGATTATCGTATATAAAACGAAGTAGGCTAATAAAACAAGCAAATTAATGAGTAGGCTGAATAATCAAGTTAATAATCAAATAAGTTAGCCCCGCCCCCTCACGATAATATCGTGTATCGCCGATCTCACAGGCTGACGATAGGACGATATGAAAATGGAGCATATCGCCCAACACTAGTGGCAGCTCCTGCTTTGAATGCAAGAGGCAAGTTCATGGACATCTACAGAGTTAAGAGGACTGGACGAACCTTTCTGACTGGTATACAGAAAGTCTGGAACATAAAGGGCCTGCACGTGTGACATTGACTCCTCAATCAAGAAACGTTTTCAGAACCAGCAAAGCACTGAATCCTGCCCTGGAGTAACCAAGACTCAGAACCAACGTTCTACTTAAATCCATTGATCCTTTAAAGAGCAATAATAAAAATTAAAGCGAGGAATAATTCATCCGTTTGTTTCAGCTGGCAGGAAGCAATAGAGGATCTACAGGAGGGGGATGTAATCTACTGTTAAACACACCACTTCAATTATGCTTAATCTCATTCTCAAGTCGATACTGTATTGTTTTTAGCCTCAGACGGCACGCCTACGGACAGTCTGATGCATGCTGCACCAAAATGACAAGAGCTTTCAAAATCAAAACAATGAATGTCTGGGTCATTTCATTTTGATTACAGTAATACGATTTTCCTCATTTTTTATCTATTCAAAATAGACACTTGAAAACAAAGGCATCGGATTGGTACATTGGGTACTTCATAGGAAGAACCAGTTGCTTGTGTACAGTGGTGGAACGTAACGAAGTACAAATACTTTGTTACTTTACTTAAGTACATTTTTCACGTATCTTTACTTAAGTAGAATAAATAGTGCATACTTTTTACTTTTACTTCGTTACATTTTGCAGCAATTATTATACTTTCTACTCCACTACATTTCTACAACTTCTGTTACATTTTCCATCAACCCGGTTACACTAAATAAAATGCGTCTCGCACGCAGTGTGTTTATCGTACAATTTATACCCGAAAATGTGTTTTTACGTGCATAGGAAACGCACCGTGTGTAATATACGTTTGGTTAGGATTATGGCAAGCCAAGAGGTTCAGAATTACACCATAAATGAATCGCGTTTAATGCCAAAAAAATAGTTATTAACATATAGTAAGGATAAGCATGTTGTGTATATTGCCTAATTGCAAGCTTGTTTCAGAAATGGTGACAAAAAAAATTTTCCCATCATTTTTCCCATCATTATAGGAGTATTAAGTTGAATGAGCTAGAATTAAATGTTTTATTAATAATTAGAAAATAGACATTAAGAGAATAAATTGTTAAGGCCATTGCACACCGAGTCCGAAATTCGCATCCGAAATTTTCGCACGTTAAAAAAAAAAATTCGACCTCACGTTATGTCAGTCACGCTTGCACACCGCCTCCGAAACTTTCGTCCGTCATAAAATTAATCGGATCGGGTTCGATTTTCTGCGTTTTTCGCATCCAGAGCCAGCATTTTGAGAGGTCTTTTGACAATTCAGGGCCGGGGGGAGCTCGTCCTCAAATCATTGCACATATGCGCCGTGCTTTCAGTTTCGGTTTTCAATTCGATCAAGTGTTTATGTTCTCTTCTCTATATTGGATTATGAAATTAATAAACCTCCCCTTTCAATCAGATTGAAATTTAGGATCAAATAAGGTGTGATTGAGCAGCCTATTCGATAATTAATGTATTATTTGGGCACAATATATACACAATAACAGCCTAGCTGTTCTGTCTGCCCAGCGCTTCCACCGGGCCGCGCGCGGGTGTGTGTCCATACCTGGTCCATACCAGACAGTCTCCGTTCAGAATCGATTGGTTCATGAGAATTGGTGGTCTTGTTATTAATATGTGGCTCCAGAATCGCTAGCAAAGCATCAAACTGTCCCACTGACATTCTGAGGTAAATTTTGAATCGCTCAGGATATTTGCAATTCCTTGAAAAGGAACTCTCCTTCCTCTCGGCGCAATTTCAGGATTGGATGGACGTAATATTTTCTCTTTCTTCTCTTTTCAATAAGAGAGGGCAAATCATCCTCACTGCTTGACGAATCCATTTGGTATTTTTGCGTTTTTTCCCGCAAAGGTTTAATAAATACGCAACGGACTCGGTGTGCAAGGTTTCTATGCGTGACGAATTTTTAGGCTGACGAACACGAAAATACGCATACGAAAATTTCGTACTCAGTGTGCAATGGCCATTATACAAGTACTTTTACTTTTAATACTTAAAATACATTTAAAATCAGGTACTTTTTACTTAAGTACGGTTGTCATTGTGTTACTTCTACTTTTACTGAAGTAAATATTTATCTGGTTATTTGTACTTTTACTTAAGTACAGAGATTCAGTACTTCCTCCACCTCTGCTTGTGTAGAGTAAGTTTGTGAATCTTTGAAATCCGCTTGAATCGCTTTACTATAAAACCAAGCTTCTGGTTTGTAAATACATCATCACAGGTGACCGGTGCTCAGAGAGGTCGCATCAAAGAGGCTATTTTCTTATCGCCTCTTCCAGATCCAGCCTATGAATCACATTTCCATAATTCCCTCCATTACTTTAAGTTGTTTTTCATCGAAGGAGGATTCTATTAAAAGCCTCAAGCCTTAGCAACCAGCCTGGACTATTCATCTGAACCAAAACTTCACCTCCCATGGCATCCATCACAACATTCGGCAAGAGACAAACAAGGGGGCCGTGTGTGTCTGTGCATGAGTGTTGGTCCGTGTGTGAGCGTCGTGAGTGGGAGGAGAAACGTTTGGCGCACAGAGAGTTAAATTCACTCTTAATACAGAGAACAGCCTTCAGAACTTCTCCAGCCCACACAACAAACCACAACACGTCTGACATTCTCTTGTCTTGTGTCAGAGTAACTCACACGCATGCATCAAAACAATCCGCTCTTCCAGGAACAGAAATGCCCAGCTCTGAAAAGTCCTACCATTGTTTTCAGTGCTTGCGAACCCAAAGCAAAGGAAGGTTGTTTAAATCGATTTCATTTAGTGCAAACCCTGCTTCATGTGGCCTTTGACAGCTGTGGTTTTGCTCTAGTAACAGTCACTGATTGCAGTGATGATCTTGCCGTCAGTAGAAGACCTCGACAACCCCACCGTTGCAGTGGCTTTCCTTTAACATGCTTTTTAGCCTCAAATCTCAACCAAGGTGAAGGTGCACGAAACAGCGATGAGCCATTGATGGCTCCCTTGCTTTCATTTCCCCTTCTGGCACGATTTATCCCAGTCAGACACTTCAAGGTGCCTGGATTTAATCTGAAAAACTTCACACAGATCATGTCCACCATACACTTTATGAGCAGCACCTTCAAGGACATTGACATTTTTAAGTTAAACGCAATGGCAATTCTAAAGTTAATTAGCATTTGCTCGACACTGCAGAACAGGGCAGTTTTTGTTCATTGAGCTGCATGCATTATAACCAACAAAGTAAACATGATGTCAATAAGAGATGTAAACGGCTTAATTGATTATAAGAGTGCATCTTTGTGTACCTCACATTACAATTGACAACTTCTGTGATTATAATGGCTGCAATCTTTGCTCGCTTTCTGTATATATTAGGCTACTATGTATTTTTCACGCTGCTACATTGCAAAGTTTCTGGATTGACAACCATATTTAAATACACGATTGACAATGACAACCATAGCAATGGACGGAACAAAACAATACAATACAATGCTGTAAAGTGAAAGTATCTGTGCACTAAATCTGTAAAGTGTGAGTGTAAATGCAAAGTAATACACCTTCCAGCTTCCACTTTGCTCATTTTATTACTAACTTTTTAAATCAGTCACTAAATGAGTTTATACATTAACATTTACAGACTCCATTCTTGTTTTATGATTTTTCCTGACAATGATTATCTTTCATTTCATGAAGTTGATATTATTTTGGATTTATTGTCAGTACTGTGCTCACAGTGGTAGGATACTTTGTACTGTGTGTGTGTGTGAGAATGACCCTGTTGGTCCGCCACCACAGAAGACAATTCTTAATCCAGAAAAATATTTATATTGTTTCTTCTTTGCATCGAATAAAACTGCATGAATACAGCTTTGAATAGCATTTTTGCCACTGAATCTTTTTTTTCTATTATTATGCAAATAAAACATTGCAAGAACAAATATATTTTTGACATTATACAAATACTTATCGGCAGAAATAGTGTTCTCATGCAGTATAATATTTTCTAATTGGTAAATATAGCCTAATAGTTCATATATATATATATATATATATATATATATATATATATATATATATATATATATATATATATATATATATATGTATGAAGAGTTCAGATGTAAAAGCCTCTAAGTGCCATTTGAAATTTTCTTCTAGAATGATAATTTTTATCAAGCTTGTATATTTAAGTTCAGTGATTTCACTTAAATGGCAATGATAATTACCTATTAATTGTTATTTAAGTGAAATTACTGAACTTAAATATACAAGTTTGATAAAAATCATCATTAAAGAAGAAAATTTCAAATGGCATTTAGAGGCTTTTGCATCTGAACTCTTCATATATATATATATATATATATATATATATATATATATATATAAACTGGAATAAACAGTTTCCTAAACTCAATTTTACATGATTCCAGACTCCATTATTTTCCCTTTTAAAACTCTAAAGGAGAAATACTGAAGAAAATGAACACGACACAAACAACAATTGGATAAATCAACTTGTCAATCACAAATCAAACCAAAGCTCTCAAACATATGGTAAAGCAGACACATGCTTTTGAGACAAACAGGAGAGCAACTCTGCTCCTTACCTGCAGGACGCGCGGATGCCCATGAGAGACAGTGCTAATGAAGGCAACAGGGGTTTGCAGGCCAGAGACAGAGCCATGTACCAGAGGCAGAGGAGGGCCACCTCAGTGCACACTGATGCACAGTGAGGCTGAATGCTGAGGAGCGTTCTCTCTCTCTCTCTCTCTCTGCTGCCGTCAGCAACAAGAGCCCGCCCTCCTGCGCTCTGATTGGCTGGGGAGAGCCAGAACTGCATTGCAGGTAAAAACACTGCCGCCTCCTCATTTCTCCTTCATAACGCGCTGCGTTTTGCTGTCACTCCATCCCATCTGCTCTCTCACTCTCTCTCTAATTACAGCAGAAAAAAAATCAGCCGGTTCACAAGAATGCGAGTGCTCTCTTGCTCATAAGATCCGTGTCTCAGCGGGTAGCCAGTCCTTAACAGCCTTATTAGTGATGGCAGGTAAGCAGCACTGAGTCATGGCAGGGTCTTTGTAAGAGGGCACTCAACACAATAAAGTACTCTTATCTACTCAATTACGCTTACCAAAATCATGATCTGCCGGTTGCCCATCACAGAATGGCAGGCGAATGGGAATCTTTTATCTATAATCAAGCAGAGTTTGCACCATTTGCAGAAATTAACTGTATTGAAAACAAAACAGTAGAAATAGGCTTCAGTCGAGATCTTGACCCAATCCACTCGGACATTCTCTGCTTCCACGTCCATTGAAATGCATTGCAGTTAATCAGTTTTCATTCGTTTTTTCTTGTCATTTTAAGTGTAAAATGGTCAAACGGTGTACATGGGGTACATGCAACTCTGACACTAGGTTCCCGAGAGGCTGGGCGACGGTGTGTATACCCTTTACCCTTTCCCAAACATCTCAACCGAGATAAGTGTCCGCTCTGGATTAAGTTATGCGGTAGACACCAACTGAACGTGGATGAATTAAACAAGGATGTCTACATCTCTAAATCAAGTCAACAACGTATTTGAAGGTTATCTTTAAAATCTAAATTAGAAAACGTTAACGTTAGCTTCTAGTTGCGTTGTACATCATGTCACTTCATTAACGTATCTGTAAATAACCGAGATAACAAATGTTAACAATGTTGTGCTGAATGATTCATGTAAATACTGTAGCACCAAACGTTGATGGCAATGATATGCGGTTTATCACGTTTACACTGTGACCTGTACATTTTTGCCTGGAGCTGAAGCTTTTCATCGACCTTCTCAACAATAAAATTATTAATATAACCCTCCAACGCATAGTTAAGGCCCTTTAGGTGCCTTTGAGATGATATATAATCTTTACGTCTCCAAAAATCACCAATCATTAAAAAGAACCGGTTCATGAGAATCATTTGGGCTACACTGGTCACACTGTATGTTTTAGGGCTGTCAACTTTAGTCGTTTATTCGACTAATCGGTCGAAGCCGCCTTGGTCGACTGACATTCTTATTGGTCGACCAGTTGCATTTTTTTATTTTATTTTTTACCAATAGAAAGAAATTTTCAATGATTTATATATTTACAGTTATATATTACTGTATTCTAAATATAATTAGCCTATGTTTTATCCTCAACTTTAAATGCTTTAATTTAGGCTATTTTGTAACAGCGCCACAGTTTAGCGCACCACATGGAACAATTGGTTCGCACCTTTGGCTGGCTGTGCTGCTGCTTCGCGCTCAGTAAGGGATATAGATAGTTTAGCTGTATTCATTCAGTTGGAACGCTACTTGTTTTGGTTTTTATGTTTTTATACACTATATGTTTTTATCTCGATGCGGCTTGGGCGCACTTGGAAAAAAAAGAGCGCGTGCACGCCGCGCCCCTACATTTGAAATCCAACTTGAGCGCGCAAAAGACGTGAGCAGTCCCTTTAATGGCTTAACGAATCAATAGATTGTGTTTTCTTGATATATTTTTGTATTTATTTGTAAACTATACGCATTTGAAAACAGCCTAAATAATGTAACCTATATATGCGGCCCTACAATACAAATATTATTAGGATTGTTTTTTAGGCTATTTGTTTTTTTGTGTGTTTGTTTTAAAACGCCTAGATCGGCTGGACAAAAGTTAACCTATTGCTTTGAAAGTAAAGAAGAATATATAGCCTGTATAAACGAGAAATTTTGTTAGGATTTTTTATGTTAGAATATTTTTTGTTGCGTGTGGTGTGGTCAGGTGCGCGATTGTGTTTGCCACTACAAGCCTAGGACAAAGCTCCTCACTTTGCAGTTAAAAAAAATCACTTAATTTGCAAAGATTGTATTATTATTATAGTTTTATGTATTTTTGATGTTTTTTCGTTGTTGTTTTATAAATTCTCTATGACAATTGTTAAAAAATGTTCAATCAAAACTGTCTTTTTTTTTTTGTTGGTCGACTAATCGTTGCGCAGGACAAGATTTTGGTCGACTAAGGATTTCTTTGGTTGACTACAGCCCTAGTATGTTTTTGATTCAGTAAAATGAATCTGGGAAAAGCCTTTAAGCTAATGGACATCTATTCTATTTTTTTGTCATACTGCACAGCTACTTGAGCAAATGATTTCACCAGTTCATCTGAATTACAATTATTATAGTAACATTCACTTCTGTTGAGGTCAGACTGAGAATGAACTCGATCCATAACAGCGCTTCAGACGAGAGCAGTCAGAAGAGTCACAACAGAAGACAGGTAATAAACAAAGAGAACACGATACACTCATCAACTGCTTTTCTAATAGACGGAGAGACGTAGGTGGAGGATGCTGGTGTGAACAAATACAATCTAGAGATGTACAGATGAATAAAGTCAAATGCACAAAAAAATGTGCAGTATGCAGAAAATTACAGATGCCCTTGGTCCTACAGTAGGACACTTCATTAGCTAAAATGCATTTGATGCTCTACTAGTTTCTTAGCAACCACAAAACCTTTGGCAATAGAAGAAAGGTAGGGTCTCTGTGACTGACAGGACTATAAAACACTTTGCCACGAGCATTGCATAATTTTTCATTATGCAATTAACAAGCCTTTTATGGTGTTGATACATTTATATAAGGGTTTCTATGTGTTGGTACTTCAAGCATGAACTTCAATGCTTTGGATTCTTGACATTTTCGTTCCTTTCGCAGCCCTGAATAAATTACGCAATTTGCATAAGCACAATCAACACATTATGTATCAAAAAATGATTTGCATGTTGGTCTAGTAGCATCTACTCTCACACTGAGCCAATGGAGGGCGACATTTTGACCTCATTCCCCTATCATTTACTGTCTCTACTCATTCCTGCACTACAGCTATCAACAAAAACTGCCAAAACATTTATTTTCTTTACTATTTTTTAAAGGAAATTAAATGTCAGCCATAAATGCAGATCAATTGGTAAGCTTAAAGAGGCTCTTCTCAAGGATTTGCCTGTATTTGGGAACCTGTCAAAATAAAGGTTTGGTTTAACTAGAAGAAACGGTGACAGAAATAGATCATCATTATTGTATAAAATGATAAAATGAAGAAATTTTAATAAAAATAAATAAATTACAAGCATAGATAAATACAACAGAAATTAGATTCAAATGAAATTAGGGATGCAAATTATCGATTAATTCGATCGATAAACGATTTACTGATGGTGCCTATATTCCTGAGAAGGTAAATTTCTCACGGTATCAATTTAACAAAAAAAGCTAAATATTGAGTATATACTGAATAAAAAATGCATGTTATATTGCTCAATTGATGTTTTATTGTAACAGTTGCGATACGTCACAGAATAATGGCATTTATGTAGTTTAACAAAATAAATTATGCACAGAAAATACATAAAAAAATTATTGTGCACTGGCTGAGCAGTTGCATATGAAAGATTAAGCAACATAAAATACATTTTAAATAAAAATCTAGATGGGTAGGCTTAGCCACAAATGTACAACTAATAAGGTGTGGCCCCTTTAAGAGCTGCGCGCTCCCTGTTGAACTATCGGCAGTATCGTATTGTATGTGCCGTGTGCCTCGAACACCCCTTTTGCTGTCTATGCAAACATGTATGAAGGTGTGACAGAAAGTTAGACTAGTTTCCCGGGAAAAATAACAAACCAGGAGGGGTCCGGGCTAAAAAAAACAGGAGAAACCCGGGGAAACGGGAGTGTAGACAGGTATGAGCCAAGTTATTGTTAGAATACAGATTTTTGAGGTTAGCACGCCGTAGTCAATATCGATGCACTCCACTCCGTTTTGAATGCCTCATGTTTGGTTTCTTTTTAGCCGCCTCAAGTTTGAGTCAGGTCTCTCGCGTTAGAACATCGCGTCACGTTCGCAATTTTCAATTAGCCGACAATTAATTTAATTTAATCGAGTAAATTCTTGTCGACAATTAAACGATAATCGATTAACCGTTTGCATCCCTAAATGAAACAGTGCTTTAGTTTGTGTTTTTAGGCAAGTCTAACAGTATTCAGGTACAGATATTGAATAATTAAATGTAAAACAACACTGCATATTCTTAACTGTATAAATTAAATATAATTATTCTTTGTTAAATCTACAGAGATTTTCTCTTTATATTTTGTTGTTTGATTAACATTAATGTCTATCAGCGGGTATATTAGGCTGCTGTCACTTTAAGACTGAATGCACTGACTGATCCAATAAAATTACACAGATTTTCTTTCTCAATAGTTTACATTAGTGTAACTGCATAACATAAGTGACTGCGTTTAGGAGGATCCTCGCCGAGACGGGCATTTTGACAATTTTGAGAATATGTGTCTGATCAAACATATAAAAACATTTATATTACATGGTTCAAGTGACCCAATTTCTGATTTTTTTTTTCACCTCATGTTTAAATCACTTAGGTGCATGTCCAAATCTGTGTTTAAATCTTTGTAAACCCTAAGTGCTCTAAACATTATCTTTGGGTAAATACATGAGAGAATTAGGCCTAATCTCTATAATGCAGAATAACACTATTACCACCACAGTGCAAAACTGCATACTGTACTCCATCTATGCCACTCTGCAGTATGCTAAACATTTATTTTTTTCAGTCAAGCTTTATTAGACAATGAGAGGGGGGTGTCATGTTAAAACTGATGGAATTAGCTTGCGGTCTGCGAGCTGCAGTTAACCGATCATCATTGGGCATGCTAGATTAAACCTGCTGTGTTATGCAATCTGTACTAACCAAAGAGAGAGAGAGGTTATCACAGGACATGATGACAGCACATCAGTCTCTGCTGACTCGGTGAGTGCATGTGTTTTTACATTAGCGCATGCATTTCATAACTCTAACTCTGTTTCCTAACCAGCTGCAACAGCGACACTGCACACTTGGTCACCATTTCTATGGTTTTGTGCCAGATAACCCAACTGAAAAATCTGCTCCTTGTGCATACTTCCCATGCAAAAGTTACAGACATGATGCTAAGCTATAGCAGGACAAAATATTGATAGGGTGATATATCGCTTTCCTTCAATCAATACGCAGGCGCCAAGTAGGGATGTAACGATTCACTCGCAACCGGTTGAAAATCTATAAAAATGTGTGACGGTGAAATGTTAAACGAATCGCGATTAGAGGTAGACGATTAATCTGCATTTTTTTACATAATCGGCACTGGCCAATATCCAAGTATATCAAGCTGATTATTAGGCAGGCACATCTGTGGGCAGCCTAGTGTTGTCGCAGAACACGTGTTTGACGCACGCTGCCGCTAGAGTCATTTTCCAGCAGACCTAAATATGAACGCGTTCAGGCACAACACTGACCGTTAGTTAGTAGCTGGATTAAACATGGTTAAAATGATGGCCAAACAACGTAAAGTGTGGCCGTATTTCACTGTAGACTAAAAGGTCCAACAGCGGGATGCCGTTGTGGTGCATTTAAAGTTTTTGTAAAATATCATTTTCCCATCTGGTGGTTGTTTTTGTCGTTCAACAGCAATTTACTAGTGAAATACTAGTGAAATTAAATAAAATATAATAAATCTTATATATAAAAAATTAAATCATTTAAAGTTTTTGTGATAATTAGGTTATGTCCATTTGTCCGTCAACAAACAAAACAAAAATACATGTTTAAGGACATTTTTTGAGAGGATGAAATATTTTTGTTGAGAAAGTTTGTCTATGTTATGTAATTATCATTTCTTTTACATTTTATCTTTCAAATAGAGGTTAAAAAAACCAAGCAAATATCGGCCAAAATAAGTCGGCAGCGTTTATCGGCCGACCCGGATTTCAAAAGATCGGTCTCGGCCTGAAAGAAACCATATCGGTCGACCTCTAATCGCGATACATGTTTTAAACAGCAGGGGCGTTTACTGAATAGCCTACTGTGAAGTTGTGAACCTCGCTTTACAGGCACAATAGCGGCGAGCACACACTGGCGCGAACCTAGCGAGTGTTTTCACTTCATTCCTAAGGAACTTAAGCTTGTGTGAGCACTCACTTATGATAGTAATGAACTGAAAACGCTTGGTTTGCTCCGCTCGCGCCGCACCAGTGTGTGCCATAGACTGTGTGCCAGTGTGCACGTGCTGTCAAACACATGGCGACGGCAAGCGTAGATGTTAACTCATTCAAATCGGAGCTGTGGCGGCATTTTGACTCTTCGTAGACTAATAATAATCACCACCGTGAGAAGCACATCACCTCCGTTTTCACGTAAATGTCATTAATACGACAAGTGTGAGAGCTACGGAGATCACAAGGTGCGTCAGCGTTTCCATGGCAACCATGTGTCATGTTTATTTTACTATTTCTTTCTCCAAATATGTACATGGATTTATTTATTTATTAAATAATTTGTTGATGGTTACGACATATTTTGCTAAATGTGTTCAACTATTTCTAGTTTAATGATACAAATTATGACAAAATTAAAATCTTTCCTTTATTACAATGTAAAACGCCTGTCAATGTGGTACAAATTTTACAGTCTTTTACTTAGAGAGTGAAGGTACCAGTGTCCAGCCTCTTGACCAGACCGACAGAAACAACCTTGAAGCGAATTTTTTTTCAATGTAGTTTTATTATTTGGATAATATATTTCAAAATGAAAAAGAAATGTGCAACATTTTGTCTGAGAAATAATAAAAGAGACACTTTACAGTCTTCTAAAAATCGTGAGAAAATCGTATCGTGAAACCGGTATTGTGAATCGTAGCTCATCGTGAGTTGAGTGAACCGTTACATCCCTAGCGCCAAGTATCGATATTTAAATAAATAAAATAAGGCGCTCTAAATAGATTTCCCATCTACTTCATCGCTCCTTGAGCAACACATGAACGAGTGGAAGACGAACATAAGAAAAAGAGGTTTTTAATGGGATGGCGGACAGGCAGGGTGAATAAAATAATAGATGCCCGGACACGTTTAAGTTATGTCTGGGGCAAAGTCTGGGCACAGTTTCACCTTTTATAGCATTGATGGGACAAACTTGTTGTAAATAGACATCTTTGGCACTCTTCACAGAGCTGCCTGCTTTCAAATGCTCCCGCATGTATCCGTGTATAAGGACAGAAGGATGAGTAAACAACCCTCTACAATGGAAGAAAATCACACACATATGCAATTTAATTTCAGGCAAGCGACTGACAAATGGCCAATGGCCTCTGACCTCAAGCACCAAGGCCAAAATCAAGTTGCGTTTCCACTGTCGGGCCAGTAGTCCTGCAGCGCTACCCTAAACCCCGGCCTTAACACGCCTCCAAAGAACAAAATCACACTACCCCACCAGTTGACTGAAAACTAGCAAGATCGCAAATTAAGCATGAAAAAAGCAAATGTTTGGTCTTTACTTAAAGGTGCTTTATGTAGTTTTTAGCAGCCTCTAGTGGTGATGTTTCAGATTGCAACAACAGCGCTCGTGTACTTGTGCGTGCTCGAACTCAAGAGCGAGCATTCACTAGAGGCCACACTGAGACTTTCAACACACCGTGGATCATTGTAATGTGTGATTACAACCCCTTCACACACAGGCAATAAAAACAGGATTCGTTTTAGAAGGAAAGTTACATATAGCACCTTTAAAGACTTAAGATTCCAGCATTAATGTTTTACAATAAAAACGTTACAGCGACAGTAATGTCGATTTCAATCTGAGTGCACATCAATCATGCCGAATCAAACCGGTTTTTACCATTTCACATAAAAAGAGATCACATACCTATTACTCAGTTGCACCTGCTTCCATCACAGGAATGCACAAAACAACCTCCATTTAAGTACAAAGGCTTAAACATTTAGAAAAATACTGATAAAATATCATACATTTATATCACATTTCTTTAGAACCATTGAGTATTTATACATTTTCCACTAAATTATGCAATCTGAAGAGGTTTGAGCAATCTCTCCTGTCAAGTCAAGGCACCTTTATTTATATAACGCTTTTTACAATACAGATTGTTTCAAAGCAGCTTTACTGTGATGACAGGGAAATAATGTAACAAAGTTTGTTTCTGCTGTACATAAGAAAATAGCGTCATAGTCCAACTTAAGTTCAAAAATTGTTTGTTTTTGTTGTAAAAATTTTATCAATTTAGTTTATTTATATATAGCCGCTCTGGAGAAAACAGTGATTTCATTGTCCAGCTCAGTTCAGTTCTCATTTAATGGTGTCAATGCAGGCAAATCAATAATATTGTTGAATATTAAGTGTCTCCTTTAAGCGAGACAAACAGAGGAAGCTCACGAGAAGAAAACAGGAGTTATGAGTTATACAGGTTAACCAGAGTTTTTTATGACATGCGGATGAATGCATTAGTGCAGTATTAACAAAGGCACAGGGAGGGAAGAGACAGATATAACATGAAACCAAATAAATGCACTATTATAATCATATATGATTTGTCTATCTTCTTTAAGCATTCTCTGGTATTTTCCATAAAAATATATATAGTATGCATTGATCATTGCAATGGTTAGCATAAGTAGTCTTTAGGATCACATACTGTATATTTATAGGCCATTTCTTCCTCATACAGTGATCAGAATCCCCTTCAGATTGCAATGATGTTAATTCAAACACTTGCTGATGCCTGGGAGAGAGTTTTGAATTATTGGTTGATTGGTGATCAATCACCATTGGCGGTGGTTCAGGCGATTCCCCCTTCTATGTAAAGTGCATTGAGTACCCAGAAAAGCACTATATAAATGTAATGAATTAACTAATTATAATTATAATAGCATGGGAAATGAGCAGCAGTGTTGACCCTCTCCTGACTCGAGTAAACTCCACCTCTGTCTATGACCCAGTTAGCCTGCAAAACTGAAATGTCGTTTATTTAACAAAATTGTTTATTGATCTTTACTTATAAAGAGATTATTTTCTTATATTATTCATATATAATCTTTTTAGATTCCTAGATTTATTTGTTGCACTTTTTTTATATAGTTATTTTGTAAATCTAAAATACCTTTTTCAGTTTACAGTTTTTATGCGTGGCTGCATTAAGTTCACATCATAATAATTCCATCAATTCATACAGTGCTGGTATGAATTGCAGCTGTATAGATACTGTACACACTCAGGTATCGGATCGGTACTCGGTATCGGCCGATACCCTGAGTCTAGGTCTCGGAATCGGGAAGAGAAAAAGGGTATCGGAACATCTCTAGAAATGTGTATAAACAATAAACAAAAATGTTAAATTCTAAAGCACCGACTTTTTGTTATCCTGGAACATTCTTTTGTATTCATTTAATGTTTCATGTAGTTTACCTTGCTATTTCACTAGAGTTTACTAATATGTTGTATAGGGCTGTTGGAACGAATTCCGAAATTCGAATATAATTCGAATATTAAAAAAAAAAATCAATACTATTCGAATGCTAAAGTTACTATTCGAATATTGATTTTATATATATTTAAAAATAAATATATACTTCCGAAGTGACCAGGTGTAAACGGCCCCTTATCGCTTTCTTATTAACAATAGGAGAGCGCGGGACTAGCTTTCGCGTGGCACATTCGTAAGGTCTCGTTTACTCCCTCTCTGCCATGCACGCGCCGCGCACTATGTATGTTATGCGCGGATTCCGGGAGATTTTAACTAATTTGCGGCCATCAGGGAGGCGCTATCAATATGCGGGAGACTCCTGAAACCTCCGACGCGATATGACGATCACATCACCTCAGATCTGAGCCCCTATTCATCAAGCCAACGCGCCGCAATCTATCGCAAATCAAAGTGAAAGTAAGTCGCAGACGCTTAACACTACCATCTTCATTAAAAGTAAAGGAACGAAATGATATTACACGTTCTGTTGCCACTCTCCCTTATTGCTGTCTTTGCTGATTTTAAAATTAGCCGATGATCAATAATCTGTATATAGCGCGGGAATTGAAGATCGGATTTATATCTGTTTTGCTAAAACACATTTATGTGAGCAGGTGTAACTGTAAATGGAATCGTTTTGATAAATCAGAGCTATCCGATCTGAGAGAACGCATGAAGTGGCCAGGTGTAAACAGCCCCTAAATGTTTATTGTAGTAACGTTAGATGTCCCTCTAGTGGGCCGAACGTGTAACAACAACCACAGGCTATAGTGGCATTGACGATCCATAAGAATGTGTAATGTCGTAAATATTAATAATAGGATAAATTTGAGCATTTAATATTCGAATATTATTCAAATATTACATAAAATAAGGAATGGAATTCGAATAGTGTTATAGAGGAAGATTGACAGCCCTAATGTAGTACTAATATGTTGCCGATGTTGATCCGCGTTTTCGTCCGAAGTCGATCAGATTCACGTTTTGCCTGACGAGCTTCAGCAGATAAAACTTTTTTTATTTATTTTTTTGGAGTTTGTGTGCGAGTGTGTGTTGTGCTGGAGGCAGGACGTTTTGGGGGGTTATCAGACTCCATGTCGTCAGCTAAAGTGCCGTTGGTCGCACAGTAGGGTTGTGCCGATAGACGATAGTATCGTGTATCGACGATAGTCTGACATATCGCCGATGGCAGATGCCTTTGACGATATCAATACGATAATTGGCTCGTTTTACCATAATGTATTAAATTATTATTATTAGGCCTATTATTATTATTATAAAGCTAGTATTGTTATTAAATGAATATTAGGAACTTCAATTAATTTGCCTTGCCTAAATTTACAACGACATCACCTCATAACAATTGCAACAACACAAGCACTAATGAGGACTCCTCTAAGAGAATGTTTTTAAAACAGACTAAAAAACATCCCACATCAAAATTCAATCGCAAGGTGATCCATTCCCAAATTATCAAGTGTGCTCGTTTTAACAGACGCAAAATTCAATTTCCTACAGATCCAAGATGAAAACGGCATCGTTGTTCGTCAGTATTTGTTTCTGTAACACATTAACAAAACGTTTAATGACACTAACACTAAAAACAATACAATTACTAAATAGTATTAATAATAATATCACTAAAATAGTATAGTTACCGTTATCATCGTCGTCTCTGAGGGAACGCGGCGTTAATGCAGATGCCGAAAGCAGTCCGTTTTTACTTTCACTTTCAGAGATAGAGCGCGTTTACAGGCGACGACGTTCTTAACCTGATTATGTTGAATAAACTTGACAATGCATGTGGTCATGTAAACGTTTCCTTTATCAGAGTCAAGTCATAAGTATAAGTATAAACCGATCGACTCAGCTAGACGTTTGGCCCTTGCTCTTGTTTCTATCGGCATTTAAAACACATTAACCCGCGTACTTCGTGCTTACTGAAGTGCGCATGTGAAGTGCGCAGAGAGCGCACTGGTAGGGGGACACATATCGCAAACTCCGACTCTTTCTGACCCAAGAAATTATTAAAACGTGTTTTCATCTCGTGCAGAAATAGACCAAAATGCTGCATGTAATGGCATGAGAATAGGCTAATGTGTCCGTAAATTTCCCGTTGACAAACAAAAGGATTAGGATCTCTTTTTTTTACCTCACTATACCAGGAAATAACCTGATCCTATTAATAAACACTCCACCTTTGCTAGCAAAATAGAAAAAAGATTCTCGTATATAAAACGAAGTAGGCTAATAAAACAAGCAAATTAATGAGTAGGCTAAATAATTAAGTTAATAATCAAATAAGTTAGCCCCGCCCCCTCACGATAATATAGTGTATCGCCGATCTCACAGGCTGACGATAGGACGATATGAAAATGGAGCATATCGCCCAACACTATCGCACAGACTGTATATAAGGATAGAGAGGCTCGATGTATTTCACAGGAAATCCGACCCGGAGACCTCATACATAAATATGAATATTGGCCTTCAGAGGTAATAGCAAAACCCGAAAAGTGGATCATTGCAATGTGTGATTCCAACCCAGTTCAAACACAGGCAATAAAAAAAACGATTCATTTTATAAAAAAAAAAAGTTACATATAGGACCTTTAAGGTTAGCGGTTCCTCAAATCCCTGACCCTAAGCAATAGTAATAGTGATAAGAAAGGTCTTCAAATACATATTTGCTAATCTCAAGTAACTCAAAACAGGAGCCGCCCTGCTGCTAAAGAGGCCAGTGCAGCATCTGCATGGCACACAGGTCCCCAAAACTGTGACCTGATTAGTTTTCCACCACGCCGAGAGCCACATCCGCAGTCTTCCAGACCCCCAGTGCTGCAGTTGTGGAGGATACAGCTTACATAATGAGCATCCACACTGCAAGCAAATCCCAGTGCAGTTGACTGCAGACAGAACTGTGATACCAGCCCTTTAAGTTTCCCAGCACTGCACCACAACTTGCGCACAGTGACAGACAGGGTGTAGACACCTGGAGGGACAACTTCAAGGGAACACAAGGGTTGAATCCCACTGTGGCAGGATGCATGACAAAAAGAGACGGTCAGAGAAGTTGCATGCACACATACATCCGTCAAACCACCAAGGAGGATGCAACACCCACATCAGTCCCACTTCCACAAAGGACTAATCCATCCCGAGCACATCAGCTGTCTGATTAAAAATGAATCCAACATCAATAAGTAAGCAGTGCCACCTCAGCTCACACTCCACACACACACACACAGTTGCACTCACTTGCACCTCAGACCGCTGGCTAGTTTCACCACAGCTGTGTTGAGCGAAAAGATCCAATCCAGGAGCCACATGGCAGAGGAGGACGGCGTGGGGCAGGACGGTATTGTGTGAGCCAGAGTTAAACCACAGATGTGACAGAGTGTGTGTGCCTGTTCTCCGCTCACCGGCCGCCTCAACGCTACCGATCCGACTGGAGCGCAAGAGGGAGGGCAAGAGAAACAGGAGCAGAGGAGGAGGGTGATAAGTGAGTGAAAACTCACTCTCGCCAAACACGGTGTGGCATAAACGCAGTCGACGACAGATTCACATGAAGAAAAGTCACACACTCACTCCGCCTCTCTCCTGCAGGATCTGTCCATCTGACATGTCGTATTTCAAGGACACAAGCAGACCCCGGAGGGCATGTTCCCTTCTGCTCGGGCTTCACCTGAGCATTCAGTAGACGAAAGTGTGCGTGTGTGTGAGAATAAAACGCATCGGGCTTGATGGCTGTCACAAAGCACTGTTATGTAACAGCTCTCTTCAGGGCAGGCAAGTGGTCGTCCAGTATTTAAGAGACACACACTGTATTTCTTCAGATTACATGATCATCAGAATTTTAGGATGTATTTTTGCTACTGATCTCCATTACGTTTGCTTCTCTGATTCTGAAGCGTTTTATTATCATTGTTATTATTTTACTTGTTTTAAAGGGGACATATCACGCAAAATCCACTTCTTTTTTAGCCCTTAAATGCATTTTGTTGTATATTTGGAGTGTTTATGAGTACAGAAAAGATTAAATTATTCTCTTCAGGTGATTCGTTTATATCTTTATATTCTGTTTTGGTCATATTTTTCTGTTCTGTACGACGTTTTGTTGAACAATTACGTCATGGTATTTGCAGCGGAAATGACAAATAAGGACATCGACTAGCAGCCCAATACTTTGAGCAATCCTCCATTATTATTTCTCGCTCCGATTTTGTAGTCCGAGCTCAATGATGCAGAAGTTACGAGAGGGCAAGTCAAAATGTTCAGTTGTTGGATGTACGTTAGTGACCTGAAGCACTTCAAGGATTCCCACTTCAACAACCTCCGCCAGTATAAAGAAGGGTTTGCCGATCGACTTCGTCTGAATGAGGGGTAAATTCCCCCCAAATATCTTTGGAGACGACGAACAGAGCAAATCGATAAGATGCAAATATCGTTAATAAAAATAAAGTACTTTACTTCCTTAAAACACATGGTGGTCATGGTTTAGCAGTACCTTTGTCTTTCTTTGTTTTGGTTTTGAAGTAACGTTACACGTCTGCAGTATTATAGTTCTTGAGTTTCATCAATGGTCATTTAGCTGTGTTGTTTTCTGATGCTTTTCTAAACGCATCATATTATCATCATCAATATAGATTTTTAGTGGTAAGATTAAACCGTAGTCATTTATCTTGTTAGTGTGCTTGTTTTAACAAGAGAAATAATCAACTTTCCCTTCATGGTCCGTTCATGTGCTATGGTAATTATGGCAAATACCAAAAGCCGATGTGGAAAATGCACATGAACACCCCCTCACGTGGTATTTTCCAATGGGCAACTCAGAATATTTTGATGGACAAATTGCCGAGATGAGATAACCTTTGACCATTTTAAAATGGCGGAGAGCACTGAGAGAGTCGTGAATGGTAAAAATATATACTATTCATGATCTAGAAAATATATAGCATATTATTTACCATTAGAGTTTTGATAAATCATTTTCTTGCTGTTGAACTAAAAGCACACTATTTTTAACGATTAAAATAACAGTCAAGGGTAAAAAAAATTATTTCCCAAAAATTAAAACGGGAAAAAAAACTAAATTTGGTAAAAAAATAAATAAAACGAATTTCATAGGGCCCTACCGATATGAATGAATGGAAAACACTCGCTCTCCTCCACGCCAGTGCACGCACCGGAAGCGATTTAAAGATTTTAAGCTTGTTCAAAGTGCAAGCTAACACTGTCATCAACACAAATCGACACAAATATAACATACTAATTATTTTTAGTGATGCACTTTTTTTTTTTAACGAAATCAAAATTTTATTTAATTTAACTGGAGCTGTACAATCGTTTTTTAAAACAAGAAACTATTTTTTACATTTAAATAAATAGGCCTATCATACATATTAATGTACTGTTTTACTGTAAATAAAGTAGGCCACTCTTATTATATATAAATATATTATAAAAGTATATATATATTGCCCTCAGAAACAAACCACTTTTTTTTGCTTCTGGTTTTTACGAAAAAGAAAACGAAGTGCTTGATGTTAAAATTATAATTAAACAACCACGAAAAAGATCTCAATGCGTTACTCACGCGCACAGAAAGATGCTTTTCTCAGACAGCATGCGATCCCGAATTAAATTCAGTTCTCTTTAGCGGCATATACCGGCGGTTATATAAATATATGTCTTGGCGAGTATTTACAGTCGGTTTGGTCTGAAGTGAATGTAAAAAATGAGGGCTGGGCAACGATTAATCGCATCCAAAATAAAAGTTTGTGTTTACATAATATATGCGTGTATGGTGTATAATTATTTTGTATATAAAGATTCACACACATGCGTGTATATATTTGAGAAAAATTTGTTATTAATATATACAATTTTAATATAAATTATGTATAAATATATACACATTATATACATGCAAATATTTCTTAAATATATACATGCATGTGGGTATTTATATACACAAAGTAATTATACAATACACACTACACACATCAATTATGTGAACACAAACTTTTATTTTGGATCAGCCCTAAAAAAAAACTGATGTCATTATATTACACCCGTGCATTAGATCCGTGTCATTATTACTGTAAAACAAACAACAAAAAAATGGGAATCACTCACTGTTCTTGACTGAATAACTTTTGTAGCTTTAATAATAATCAATTTATTTGTAATTAATACACTGACTATGCATGCAGTGATTATTTTTACATTTTACATACATTCCAATCGCCTCAATAGTCGTTGCTCTGCTGTTTGTGCACTCCATATTAGCACGGTTTTGTTGTTTGTACTCTTATTACAGTCTTTTTATACTCTGTATTTGATATTTGACTGAAACGTTTTTTTTATTTGGTGTTATTATTGTGTTTTAAGGGTATGGTTGCATTTGTACTGTTCCGTCTTCTCAAGTCATCACGTTGTGTGTGAGGTTAGGAAAGAGAGAGCGGGTAAGTAAGTCTTGCCAAGTACTTTGTGCACCACATAGGAATTCCAGTTCTATTAGACATACTAGTTTTAGGAGAGAGTGATTTGTTTATCTGGTTAGTCAGCATAGTTAAGTTAGGGTGTTTTAATACTGAAGACTTTTCTACATTTAGTTATGATGAATAATCCGTCACACCACAGCAAAGAACGTCAACTTTAACAAACTACATTTAATGCTTTGCAAAACCAAAACAACAAAAAAGATGCATAAACTAAAAGATTGATTCTTTGGATTTAAGAATCTCTAATCTAAAATATATAAATAATGCCTTTAATTCATATATATATATATAAAAGACATGTTAGCTGCTAAATAGATAAATAAAAGACATGTTACATCTACGTCATTCATCGTGCCAAGCGTTACTCTTGTGGCGTGAGTCGACTTGTGTAGGCCGTCTGCCGGAAGCCAGTTATTTCAGTTGATAAAGTTTTAAATAGGGATATTTTTCTTCCACAAACACCTTTATTAACCAGCAAGAGCCATGCAGATTTACTTTTATCATGGATGGATGCTTTTTTTATGGACTTCAAAACGGAAACAGCCATTCACTGCCATTATCAAGCCAAAGAGACAGGACATTTTTTAACTCTGATTGTTAGTCTGAAACACATTTTTATTACTTTCCACCACTGTTTCTACCCACTGATGTTTTGGAATCATGTTCCGATCTCCTTGGAGTGTTTTCAGGACTTTTTATTGAGAAATATACGTATACACATTGGATTTACTCACTTTTTGGAGGGTTTCTTGGTTTTGGTCCTTTTCTTCCTCGCCTGAAGTGCAAGTACTGTCAGAGAACAGAAGAATTTATTTGAGCATGCATATAATAATCTGCAAGTAGTATGCATGATAGTCTTCTAGTCTACAATACATACTTCTATGTATGTTACAGCTGAAATTAATATCTTTCATGAGTCCAGTATTTTTTATGTCGTCCCAAAACCATTACCAAATCATGGTAATCATAGTGTTTGGTTACACTTTATTTTGATGGTCGAAAAGGGATAGTTCACTTTGAAATTAATTTTTGGTATGTTTTAGCTTACCTCAAGGGCATCCATAGTTTCAATTTTTATATTTTTAGGTCAAACCGTTCTTGTCTGTCAGTCATATAATGGAGGTCTAGGGTCACCACCTCGAAGAGCATGCACAGAGAAGTCCAAATTAAACATGATTTAATGACTCGTAAATGTATGGCCTAAGACACGAAACGAACGGTTTGTGTGAGTGTACGTCACACATTGTTTATAGGGAGATTTCATAAGTGTTATCCTTCACCGTGAAGATCTAAACATATTTAGATATACAGGAAATTGCAGACAGAAGCGCCTGCGCCCTCAGATCACTTGGACGTGACTGTGGTTACAAGAGGTAAAAATGATATATATACTGTTCGTTTTCTCGCACAAACCGCTTGTTTCGTGTCTTAGGCCATCAATGTGTACTTACATTTACGAGTCATTAAATCATGTTTAATTTGGACTTCTCTGTGCATGCTCTTCGAGGTGGTGACCATAGACCTCCATTATATTACTGACAAACAAGAACGGTTTGACCTAAAAATATAAAAATTGAAAATACTGTGGAAACAAAGACGCCTACATCTTGGATGCCCTTGAGGTAAGATAAAACATATCAAGAATTAATTTCAAAGTGAACTATCCCTTTAAGACATTGTACGAACTATGAGCAACTTTACAACCAAATCGTTCACAACTGTTAGTTTAGGGCTCGGGTTAGTAGAATAAGCTAAAACGTACTTGCAAAATTAAGTTTAAGTCAAAGTGGACCATTGAAAAAATAAAGTGTTAACGTACCTAGTTTTCAAGATAACACACTGTCGTTACTACAGATAATACAGTGGTGACTTCGTTTAAACCAAAACTGTCATCAACATAATATGAACCAAAATATTCGAAAAGCTTGTTATATTGTTCCAATATTGCCTAATATTTACTTCAAGTTTTACAGTAGTCAATAATTTGGCGGTAACCATGATCAGAAAAAAAATATTTTAATTGATTCATTTGTAATTTTTTGGCGGTTTTATCAGTTTGCACTGTTAGCATTTTGACGACACAAACAACATCAAAACGAGAGTTTTCAATAATCACAGCACTGTTTTACAGTCATTAAAATAAACCTATATTTTTTGAACGAGCCAAAACAAGAGAAAGTTCAGCTAGCAGAAGCACACACGAACGATGCTACAAGAATAACGATTTAACAACAACCAACTTACCGACAATCAGAAACGAGCAACCTATTATTACGTTACCCATAACAAGCAACAAAAGTCCAGATATTCCACATAATATGAACAGATGTAACGTTACGTTAAAGCTAGAGTAACGTTACTGTTGTTAACGTTATATTAGCAGCAGCTAAACACATGGGCTTTGTCTCTGTCAAACACACTAGCACCTCTCCTAACGCGCCTGTTCACAACACGGATATGACTCAGTCTGAGTGCGATATTTATTTCTATTTACATGTGTATTATTGATACAAACTATTTTGGATGACAGTAATTAAGTCGTTTTGATGCTCACCTTTCCTTTCCATGCTGCACCGGCGGCTAAGAGCTCAGATTCTCTCACATGTAACGGTCCCGCGCATGCGCACAAAACTTGCCAAACAACAACTGAACCAAACAACAGAAGTACAGTATCACACCCACATGTACACACGAGACGAGTCCCCGCATAGAGGAGATGTCAAACAGTCGAGTTAAAGTTGTTGCGTAAACAAGGGAGCATTTAAACCACACTGTAATTGGTCTCTTGTATAGTATAGAATATTATAATATAATATACATTCAGCCAACGACATAAAATAAATATTAAATCAGCAGAAAAGCTATTACATAGTCAATAATAGGCTACAATAGCTTTAAAAACAGATATGTTGTGGTAGATGTATAAGTATTACATCATTCAGACAAAAAAAAGCATTCTTCTCAAATCAGGATGCTATTGTGACAACTTGCCCCAGATGCATGTCACACAGTTAATTTTATTTATTTATTTTTCTTCCCGGGGCTACAATAGCGAGAAAATACTCCAAGACTTTAAACACACATTGTACTCTGCATACATTTTACTCTCATCACCTTATTTTTTACTAATTTCTTTGAGTGTACCTTTGGTGTCACGAGAGGTTAAAACATGTCTTATAATTGCAGTGGTTTGTGGTAATCTTCAAGACATATTTTTATTTAACATTATCCCACACCTTGTACTATGAGAAATTACCACTTGGTGGCAGTGCTTCCAAAGAATAGTTTGTCCTGATGACGCAACTCCACATTTATTTAAAATGTAGTATTTATTGTTTTAAAATATAAAACCGTTATGTGCAAAAGAAATACAAAAGAATGAGTGTTGTGAAAAATAATTGCCTTTATTTCAGTATAGCAGTGGTTGTTCACAGACCACATAACTTATGGGTGTCTAAAGAAAAAATGGTTAGATGCACAAAAAAGTGATACAATGATCTCTTTTCTATGTAAAATGGTTCCATGCGACAAACTGAAATATTTTGCTGCTCTGATTGACACGTTTAGTGATTCTCCACTCCTCGGGAAACTGTAAAATGCGCATAAATACACACCCCTCACATATAACAATACATGCTCAACACAGAAAATATTGCTGAATAAAATTAAGTGATAATATACAGTGAAAAAGAAAACACCTTAAAAACAATCTGATACAATAAGTTAGATGCCGGCTGCGCTTGAGAGTCTGGGCTGTTAAATCAAGATCAACGGAATAGCAGAGAGTATTGGCTCAGGTTCTTTCATTGTTGCAAACATGAACTTCCAGGCTGTACATCTTTCCCAGGGCAAACAATAATAAAGGGGAATAATCATTTTATCGTGGGCCATAATGCAACCGTCTCTCACTCGCAAAGTTTTTCTGTTGACAATCTTCTTTCACACCCATTTCTCTTCATTTACATAAATAATAAATGAAGGCAAATGGCAGGGAGAGAAACTACGCTCTAGTCTAGCTAGATGATCAGCTGCCTTTAACATGGAGTTAACTCTGGGAAAAAGCAGGCAGATAAAAAGGATGGATCGCACAAAACCAGTTAAAAACATGTCCAAATCCCATTTAACCCCAAAATAAAATAAAATAAAATACATTTTTATATATATATAAAAAGGAAGCATATCTTTAAAACCTTTTGCATTTTGACATGACTTTCATGATTTAAAAAAAAAAAATAATAATAATACATTATTGTCAATGCCGAGTCCCATTACCGCAACATAAAGCATTACAACAAGATGGACAAAATAATGTTCCATTGAAATAATAAATCTAATTTTTGTTGCATTACGGTAATGAGTCTCCGAGTCTCATTACCGCAACACAGTATTAGAGGATTTTTTTTTTATTTAAAATTTAAATCTATAAAGCATTACAACAAAATATTATCATGACGGACAAAATAATGTTCCATTGAAATAATAAATCAAATTTTTGTTGCATTACGGTAATGAGTCTCCGAGTCTCATTACCGTAATACAGTATCAGAGGATTTTTTTAAATTAAAATTTAAATCTATAAAGCATTACAACAAATATTATCATGACGGACAAAATAATGTTCCATTGAAATAATAAATCCAATTTTTGTTGCATTACGGTAATGAGTCTCCGAGTCTCATTACCGTAATACAGTATCAGAGGATTTTTTTTAAATTAAAATTTAAATCTATAAAGCATTACAACAAAATATTATCATGATGGACAAAATAATGTTCCATTGAAATAATAAATCAAATTTTTGTCCAGTGCATAAGAGCAATGAGATTTTGTTGCATTACGGTAATGAGCACCCAGTCGTGAGGTAAAATGAATAAATCATTAATATATTAACAATATAATAACATTATTATTGGTTCTCAAAATAGCTGTTTTCTCTTTTTTCTTCTGATTTTGGATTTGTCTATTCTAAAGAGGATTTGCCCATTTTAATGAATTCTTGCACTGAGCACCAATATCTAAATATTTTCCCATATTATATATTTCCGTGTATTGATATTTCGTGACTGTTCTCGATGCAGTGGGCAGAAGAACACAGCGTCCGTTTACATTCTACACACGGCACGAAATATTAATTACAATCTCTTTACGTGTTTAGATTCACTCTTTAGTTGCTATTTATAACGCGGGTCACATTCTGTGATGTGTGCTTCGCTGCAAATACTAAATAAAACTGTTGGTGCACATTATTTCCATGTATATACAGCTGTGCCATTTTATTTACATATCTAAAACTTAGTATTCTGACAGTGCAGAATTGTTCTGGCCTTTATTTATTGAACAGGCTGCAAGCGGAGTTCGGAAGTAAACGTTTCACTTCCCCAGAGAAAGAATATAAAATGATTAAGAGTTTAAAATGCGTTTTGTTTTTCATGAGAATGCACATTTTTCTCTAATTTAAAAAAAAAAGCAGTTGATTTTACTGGGGCACAATGCACAAAACATTACATTCTCTGTGTCCTTTAGGAACGTTTGCATGTGTTTTTCCCTCTCATTTTGACGGAGCGTGTATGAAGGCATGGATAAGAACACGGGGAGCCAGCACTTGATGATGGCAGGCACTTGAATGTCATTTTCCTGTACGCTTGATTCTCCTCACGACTCCATCTCGTCTCCGTCGAACATTGGAGGTTCGAAGCTCACCACCTCCTCGTACGTGAGTCCTGTGGGCAAAGACACCGACTGTTGAAAGCACTAGCAACAAGAGCAGGGCGCAGAGGTCGTTCAGTAAAATGGCTTACGTTTCCACTCCTCGATCTCGAGATCGCGGCTCTCGAAGCTCTGGTCGTACGGTTCTGCCTCGGGCTCGTCGTCTGGGTCGTGATACTGGGAGAAGTACGGGTGCGCGAGAGACTCTGACGCAGTGATGCGTTTATCCGTGTCCAGAACCAGCATCTTCTCCAGCAGGTCCACAGCTGAAACACAAAATACAAGCAGCAATTATAATCACAGAAGGGTTTATGAGCGGGTACAGGAAACACTAGAAACGGAAACCAATTGTGTCATTATTAAAGTCGAAAAGAAATTAAGGTTTTTGATGAAAACATTCCAGGATTTTTCTCCATATAATGGACTTCAATGGGAACCAAACGGTTCAAGGTCCAAATGAGAGTTTCAGTGCAGCTTCAAAGGGCTTTAAACGATTCAAGATGATGAATAAGGGTCTTATCAAGCGAAACGATCGCTCATTTCATAAATAAATAAAAAAGTTTAAGTTTTATAAGCTCAAATGCTCGCCTTGCTCTGTTCTGTGATGCCCGTTCGTGACTCTCCTGTTCGTGACTCGTTCATCAAAATGAACAAATCTTTTTTCGAGTCATTTGGTTCGTTTGACTCGAAAAAAGATTCGTTCATTTTGATATACGAGTTGAAATGGCCGAGGTTTCTCTAGATAAGACCCGTCTGGAGTCGTTTCAAGCTCTTTGAAGCTGCACTGAAACTCTCTTTTGGACCTTGAACCGTTTGGTTCCCATTGAAGTCCATTATATGGAGAAAAATCCTGGATTATTTTCATCAAAAACCTTAATTTCTTTTCGAATGAAGAAAGAAAGACATGGACATCTTGGATGACATGAGGGTGAGTAAATTATCAGCAAAAGTTTTTTTTTTAAAAGTTAACTACTCCTTTAATGTCTTAATGGTCACATTTGATTAATTTATTGCATCATTGCAGAATAAAACAAAAACGGTAACACTTTACGATAAGGTTCATTAGTTAACATTAGTAAATGCATTAACTAACACGAACTAACGATGAGCAATGCATTACTTACAGTGTTTATTAATCTTTGTTAATGTTAGTTAATACAAATACCGCTGTTCATTGTGCGTTCATGTTAGTTCACAGTCCATTAACTAATGTTAACTAATACAACCTTTGATTTTAATAACATATTAGTAAATGTTGGAATTAATATTAACTAAGATTAATAAATGCTTAAGAATTATTGTTCATTCTTAGTACATGTTAACTAATGAACCTTATTGTAAAGTGTTACCACAAAAACGTATTCACCCCATAAGTACTAGTGCAAATTAATCAGAATTTATTGATTTTATTTTTTATATTTCTAATAATTACAAATTGGGTGGTCAGTAGAATAAAATAAATGCGATTAATGTGTTTTGACTGAAAAGAATGGATAATGACTCTGTAAATTACTCTTAAAGTCACACATTGACGTTATTTCTCGAGTCATGTGGGTCGGTTCTGAAAGATGTCTGGATTTCAGCCGAACGGAGCGGAGGGTTTCATCAGGCCATGGGTTGTATAGAAAGGCAGAATTGTTACCTAATGGATTTGCGCCAATAAACACATCTGCAAAGCTCCTCTTGGGCATATACGGAAGAGAGTTGATGTAGTTCCTCGCCTGTTGATTAAAAAAATAACATTAAAATATTACACACAATTAAAAAGGAGTCAAAATAAGGGGACAGTAAAGCAAACAAAGATGGAAAAGAGAAAAGCATGACAAGAACAGAACGCTGCAGGGATGACAGATTTCTGAAGGCCGAAACCCGGGAACATGTTAGCATTATCCTGAAGTCAATGAGTTCTTGGTTAAATACCTATAATAAGGTCTGTGGTGAACACAAGATCAGTTTTATTCTACAACATAAAACACATCACTTAAACCTCGCTTGTGATTTTTTGAAAGCTAACTAGTCTCGAAAAAGGCAATTGTTAACAAGTGTCTAAATGGGACTACATAGAGTAAAAGTTGATCCACTTTTTAAACTATTATAACTTAAAATAGAAAAATAAAGAGAAGTCGGAAGTTTAGTGATGGTGCCGTTGAAGTCATGTGACTGTGGCGTAGTTCGTTTATAGCCTACGTTTAGCTTTTTACTTCTACAAATTGAATCGAAGTTGTATTCATTTGTTAACCGTATTCTGGACAAATGTGGGCAAAATAGTTTTGATTTACTTTTAAAAAATACTTCCCTTGATCTGAGCGGTACAAGACTTGGCTACTTTTCCTAAGTTTGCCTCCCGAACACACACTTTTTTTTTGGACTCAATTCTACAATGTTAAGTGGGTGAAAAAAACCCCCCAAAAATGTCAAAAATGGGCACCCATAGAAATGAATGGGAAAAACTGTAATTTAGAGCAATCTAAAATAAGCCAAAATAAGAAATAAGTCACTTCATCTTTAGGTTTTAGCTCTAAGAACTTATTGGAATGATATTTTAATGTGGTTAAAAATTTAAAAAATAAAACATAAAATAAGCATAATTTACACAGAAAATATGGTACTTTTTGAAGTAGATAAATTCAAAAATACCCCCAAAATAAAAAAAAAAACACCATAAATGGACAGACAAAACTTTATCAAAGACAGTGATATAACATTTATAATACCGTAAATAAAAATTAGGATCACACCGGAGTCCTCTGTGCCCACATTTGTCCACAATTACAGGATTAAGGGCTATAAAGTGAATACGGTTTGAGGACTAGGATTATCATGGTAAATAAAACATGCAAGAATTATGAACTTATTTTCTGCAATTGAGAAAGAAAAAAAAACCTAACCTTTGTTTTGTGATGCGAACTTATGGGACGGCCTACAAAAATACATAATCCCTGCGGCGCTCTATTGAGATTACATTATCTTAATACACAGTTCCTCAAAAATATTTGCACACTAAAACTACATAAATGTCATTGATTTTTTATGGCATTCAGATATTTTTAGGTGCAATTTTCCATTTCCGTTGAAATCTCGATCAGGACTTGATGTTTCCCAGTGGACCTCCGACAATACAGACCAGCGCTACTGCATGTGAAACACTGCGTCTATTTTTTACATTGTATGTTCGAGCTTAAGCAGTCTAAATCTCACTGCATGCCTGGGTTTAAAACCAGTGGCGGCGCTCGCCTTAAAGCTCAGGACTGTGGGCATCTACTAAAGGCCAAGTATATAAGAAAAGCAGGCAGTAGTTGGGAAAGGGGAACGTTGGGAGTGGCGTGGAAAATTAAAAATGACCCAGGGCAAACATGGGGGTAAACTGAGCCAGTCATTCCAGAGCGGCCGGATTTTCTGCCACTTTCACCGGTTCGGAGAGGGTCCGTGCGCTCACCTCGTGGCTCGGCATCCGGCTTATTAGAGAGGCCGGCGGGGTTCCCGTCAGTCGCATTATCTGCTGAAGCTGGTTTATATCTTGGGGAACCCAGGTCAAGGGGTGTACGGTTAAAATACACTCAAACAGGAGAACAATGCAGCTGCGGTTGCTTTACTTAATGCTGAGATCATTTAAGAAGAGATGCATTTACTTGAAAAGCAATGACAACTAAAATATATTTTTAATAAAATATTGCATTTATTATAAATGATTTTAATCATGTACATCATTATTTGTATAAAGATGCATGTGACTTGTAAACTTCACGAAATAGATGTGACGCTCTGATGATTCGTTTACTGGTGTGGGGGCGGGGCAACCTGTCACTCACATGAGATCCACCAATAGCAAACCACAACCATCCACGGACAAAATCAAGCCCCGTCTATTTATTCTTATTCCAGAAGACATTTTACTGGGATATATACGGCACAATATGGGATCGCAAATGTGCTTAACCTTCAAATGGTCTTCGTTTCCTTCGTTACCTCTGGGCTTCGTGGTCTATACGACCCCAACAATTGATTGAGTAATTGTACAAAAAATATACATTTTTAATCATACAAATAATTCAAAAGCGTTCGTGACTCTCCTGTTCGAACTCGTTCATCAAAATGAACGATTCTTTTTTCGTGCCGTTCGTGGTTCATTCAACGGACGAATCGGGAAAAGATTTGTTCATTTTGATAAACGAGTTTGAACAGGAGAGGCACGAACGCTCATCACAGAACAGAGCAAGGCGAGCATTTGAGCTTATAAAACTTAAACTTTGTTATTTATTTCTGAAATGAGCGATCGTTTTACTTGATAAGACCCTTATTCATCATCTTGAATCGTTTAAAGCCCTTTGAACAGTTTGCACTGAAACTCTCATTTGGACCTTGAACCGTTTGGTTCCTATTGAAGTCCATTACATGGAGAAAATCCTGGAATGTTTTCATCAAAAACCTTAATTTCTTTTCGACTGAAGAAAGAAAGACGTGGACATCTTGGATGAGATGGGGGTGAGTAAATTATCAGCAAAAGATTTTTTAAAAGTGAACTACTGCTTTAAGGATAACATATTCATACTAAAACCCCCAAAACGTACTAAAATTTCAGAAAACAAAACCTAATGTCTTTTGTCACTTTGCTTTTCAAGTAAATGCATCATGAGTATCATTTAAAAACGAGAGAAATAAAAACAAGCAAGTGCATGCACCCCGTGTTAATCAATCCGGGGTTAAGAAAGACACAGGAAATACAACAGGAAGTGCAGGACGCAGGAGAGAAAGCCATTCGTACTACACACTCATGGGCTGATTTTGCAAATTCATCTGCCAGCTGTCTGACTACAACTGACTATTTTAAGGTGATTGCATAACTAGTACTTTATGCCAGTGAAAGAAAAAGAAAAAAAAACGATGCGACATGCATGAAGTGTGATCGGGGTGAGTGAAGAAAAGCAGAACAGATCGACATTGCGACACAGAGGGAGTCAAACTCAGGCAGAACAGAAACACTCACAGACTCCGAAGAGACTTTCATCAAGAACTCTGGCCCTGGGGTCCCGACGAGCATCATGATAAGCTTCAACTGATCAATATCTTTAAGAGCAAAATAAAGGAAAATGCAGGGAATGGGGAGACTATGAAAGCAGGGACTGGGGGTGATAACAAAATGATGTTTTAAACCAAAGAATTAAAACAGCACAGGAAAATGGGATAAAGTTAGAAATAAAAACTGGTTCAAAGCCAACATGCATTCTGCAATGATCATGTATGGAGCTTACGAGACTTCCAGATTCTTCAATTGCTTCATTAGCATAGCAGAAGTGAGTTAGCACACTTACCTGACTGAACTACAGTGTTGGGGTAATGCGAGTATCGTAATCAGATTACTTTTTCAAGTAACGTAAAGAAATGCATTACTTTTAAAGGTGCATTGCGCAAGTCTCTGAGTTTTTGCAGAACTACGCCCCCTCTGGCGACAAGCGAAACTGCAACCTCACGCTTCCACGAGCTGTTCATTACCAAAGCAGCATCAGCCACACAAATCTTGTGTTTACAGAGTACAGTCGCCTGTCATGTATGGGAAAAACTGGTATTTTTAACATGAAATGTTGAACAATGCACCTTTAAATTTACAAAAGATTGTTACTTTTTCAAACACACCGCTCCTGTCGCATGTTCAGAGAGAAATCATGAGTAAGCGTAGAGGCGTTGTGTGCGCTGTGTGTGTGAACATGACGGTTATCTAGATTAAATGTGAATACATCAACTCATCCCGCTTGGACAAAAACAGATTCAGCATTTCTCAATTAATAAAAACAGTGAAATGCAAATTCACAATATTACACAAACCTGCAATAATTAAATTAAATACTTGTATTTAATCTCACTTTAACCATACAAATAACCAAAAATGACTTAAGTTTAACATAACATCGGTTTCTTTTCATTTTTACTGCTAAAGAACGCGTGTTTAATTGTCATTGCGATCAGAAAGACAGAAAACATTGAAAGGTTTGAGCGGCGCCCTCTACCGTACAGATGTGAATTTGCATTTCCTTCAGCCTGAAGCTCATTCATTTCACTATTGGCAAAAACTGAACTTTTGTTTGTTTTTTTATCAAAAAACAAACAGGCAAGCCGTGAAAAAGTAACACAAAAGTAACAATGCAGTATATTCCATAAAAAGTAACCAAGTAATGCAATTAGTTACTTTTTAGGGAGGAATGGAATATTGTAACGGATTCCTTTTAAAAGTAACGTTCCCCAACACGTTGCGTGAAGCAGCACACAACATACGAGTTAATGCAACAGCATGACAGGCTTTATGCTTTGTGATGGGATGCAATGACCATGAGCGTACAACAAAATCAAAGCAGCTTCATTAAGGAGATTTGTGGGCCGCGGTATATGACACAGCCTGCGTTTACATGCATAACCTTTTCTAATTAAAGGGATAGTTGATTTTGAAATAAATTTTTGGTATGTTTTATCTTACCTCAAGGGCATCCAAGATGTACTGTAGGTGTCTTTGTTTCCACAGTATTTTCAATTTTGATATTTTTAGGTCAAAGCGTTCTTGTCTGTCAGTCATATAATGGAGGTCTATGGTCACCACCTCAAAGAGCATGCACAGAGAAGTCCAAATTAAACATGATTTAATGACTCAGTACACATTGATGGCCTAAGACACGAAACGAGCAGTTTGTGTGAGAAAACGAACAGTATTTATATCGTTTTTACCTCTTGTAACCACAGCCACGTCCAAGTGATCTGAGGTTTGTGGCTGTGATTACAAGAGGTAAAAACAATATAAATACTGTTCGTTTTCACACAAACCGCTCGTTTCGTGTCTTAGGCCATCAATGTGTACTGACTGAGTCATTAAATCTGGTTTAATTTGGACTTCTCTGTGCATGCTCTTTGAGGTGGTGACCATAGACCTCCATTATATGACTGACAAGACAAGAACGGTTTGACCTAAAAATATCAAAATTGAAAATACTGTGGAAACAAAGACACCTACATCTTGGATGCCCTTGAGGTAAGATAAAACACACCAAAAATTAATTTCAAAGTGAACTATCCCTTTAAGGTCCATATTTTAATTGGACAGTAGCATTTAGTAGTATTTTTACTTTGTTACAGTAGTACTAAAGTACATTTTTCAACTTTCACTTTATTCCAAAGCATAATATTGCACTTTTACTTCACGTTTTTCATAAAAACATGTCACTCCTCATTATTTTGCAGTGAAGTCGTCCTCACCTGCTCAAGTGATGTCCGTAAACAAACTGATTCTTTTTAATGAACCTGAATCAGTACGCAAATGAAAATGATTCAAATGATTCAGTCAGAGTGAGTCTAAAGTTAACGATTCACTGAATTCACAATTCTGACTCAAAATGAGCCAAGAACGGGAGATCCTCAGAGCTAAAACGTGGCTGATGGCGTGGAAAGTTATTAATGCCGAATTTAATCATTTATTTTTGTAAATGAACATTACATTTAACATATTTGACTGTTTGTTAAATAAATCTGCTGTAAAAGGCATTTGCATAAAGTCCTTGAGTGTGGATATGTCCACATTACCGGGTAGAAAAACTAGACATTTATGTTGGATGTTATTTGTCAACATATATTTACACACATTTTGTTATTTTCATCCCTTAATTATCAGTAATTATCAGCAGTAGGCTAGTGTAACAAAATAAAATGTTCCGTCTGTTTTTCCATCATGTTTCCCGAGCTGCTTTCATTTGGTTATCTATGCAAACTTTCACAAGCTCTTTTGCAGCATCACACGGCACGCTAAAAACAAGCTAACTTCATAAATACACGTTCTGTGTGAATACTAGCCCCAGTACATGTTTTAATTTCAGTAATTCTAAGTAACTACATAATATTATTAGCCCTATTATTATATAGTATTTATAATATATGAAATTATTTATCATTAAAATCCTAAATAACAAACAAGAGCTTGATGGTTTTCACGATGTCATTGAGTTTTTTTTTATATGTTTTTGATATCTTCTCAAGGCTGCATTTATTTGATCAAAAATACAGTTAAAATATTACAATTTAAAAGAACTGTTTTCTATTTGAATACATTATAAAATTTAATTTATTCCTGTGATCAAAGCTGAATTTTCAGCATCATTACTCCAGTTACATGATCCTTCAAAAATGAGTGTAATATGTTGATTTGAATGATGCTCAACATTTCTCATTATTATCAATGTTGGAAAAAACAGTGATACATTTTTTCATTTTTTATTTAAAATATATATATTTGTAACTTTATACATTTCTTTACTGTTACTTTTGATCAATTTAATGCATCCTTGCTGAATAAAAGTGTTAATTTAAAATATATATATATATATATATATATATATATATATATATTGTTCTAACTCCAAACATTTGAGTGAAAGGCAAAGGTTAACTGCCTGTGTCTACACCAATACCACTCAGAAATATATATTTTTTTAATATACAAGACATATAAGAGATATATAACAGTTGGTTAAGGTGGATTTTTCAAATAAAGTTTATCATGACCCAAAATTCTGAATAATACAGGCATTTGCCAGCAGCCCAAATCTTCTAGAAACCAGTATATCGTCTTATTTTTGTTTTTTGTTATGGTTGATGGGTTTAAATCTGAACATTCTTACATTATCAAAACATGGTCGCTTACATTGGAATATGACCAAATTCTGATTAATGTAAGAATATTCTTATGCATGCAAACGCAGTTTATCTGAAAGCGTGCAAATATGTTTAATAAATGAACGTGAGCTACAGTAAAGTGGGCTAGTTTTACACTGTTCCAGATCCACACGGACTTCAACTCAAATCTGGCACAGGATGATGTTACTGAGCAGCACAAACACTCAAAGGTAAGAGAACAGTCGAGGAAGAAAGAGAGGTGTCTTAGTTTGTGCAAAGACTAAAAAGAGCAAGCAAGATGATGATGACCGATCGGGGCGGTCCAGTTAGAAACAAGCACAAATGCAGCCAGTCAACATGCAGCTCACACACACAAGCTTTAGTGCATCAGAACATTTGTGTGTTGTGCGCTTTAAAATCTGTTTTTGTGGATTTAAAGTAGTTTGGCAAAAAATGTGCAGCAATTTCTAACAATGAAAGTAAATTTTTAATTTTTCTTTTTTTTTTTTGGCATCTCAATGTGGTCCTGTTCAATATCATACAGAAAACTGTACACTGTTTTCTGAAAAGTTCTGTTCTGTAATGTTGTTTTCCCCTGTGTGCATACATGTATGAATTATATCATTGGTTATTAGGTGTACTTTGAGTCTCTAAGTGTCTTTTTTGGGAAACAAACCTAAATTTAACTTTGGAAAAATATCTTTGTGAGAATCTTTGTAGCGAATGATGACAAAAATGAACACGTTAATCAAGACAAATGATTACATTAATAACCATACATTAATGGATTAATCACGATAAAATACTGTTCATCTATTGACAGCCCTAATATACACGTTTACTTATTTAAATGAATCAGTGCGGATTGGAATGAATAATAATTGCATTTCTGTAATATATCAGTTGCAGGATTGTAGGTGCACAGTGTAGATTTGTGAAAGTCACCTGACACTCAAGCACACACAAATTGAGTGTTAACTAATATTAACGAATGCGGTTTTACACACTATTATAATGCACACAGAAAGCAGATTTATCTGGCAACCAAATAACTACTTTATCCAAACCTATCCGTTCGCAGACTTCTTTGAAATGCAGATCACACTTCCTTTCTTGAAAGGCCGAGACCTCATTTAATGTGTGAGTGTGTGTGTGTTTGATTCGACGACCTTGTGAAGTAGAACAGAAGCAGCAACGCATTAATATTCCCCACGCTATGTCCTTCAAGACGGAGTAAAGTTCATGTTTTTGTCAACAGGGCCGCCAGGCGGTGTGACTCACTGGGAGACGGCTGATTCATTTCCCTCAGGATCACGGCCTCGCTCTATGAATTAGGCCCGGCTGACACACTTACAGATCGGGAGGAGGGAGTGGGGCTAAAGGGGTATTTCCAGGAAGAGCGGTTTTGTGCCGGGCATGAATGATGGGGAAAGGATACGATCGGTGCCGGGAAACAGAGTCCGTCCTGTGAGGAGCTCGGCCATTATGCAGCCCACCGACCAGATGTCCACTACAACACAAAACAAAAACCCTCTCCTCATTGGTGGAAACAAAATACATTCGGTTAAAGACAATGCAATACTAACTTTATTAATAAATGTGTGTTAGAAATAGAGCCAGACCGATATATCGGCCGGCCGATATTAGGCATTTTCCAAACTATCGGTATCGGCAGTTATAATGGCCGATAAATGAATATTTCAAAAATAAAATAAAAACGGACAAAACATGCTTCAATCATCTCTCCTTGGCCTGTTAAATTGAATGTATGTTTTTTTGCAGTATGACGTTATCTATTGCTAAATTATGGCTCATTATAGACTAGCTAACCTGACATTGTAATTATAAGGTAGCTTATAAGGCAATGTTGGGACCAATTATTATTTTATTTATCAGAACTTTAATATATTTTGATGTTCCTCTGTTCTGTTGTGTCAAAAGAAACAAGTTCCTTTTTAAAATGCTTTATCATTATTTTAGTTAAAACTCATAAACTACAAATAACTATGTTAGGGAAATCTGTTAATGGTTTGTTGTGCGTTTCTGAGAAAAAAAATAATATATATATATATATATATATATATATATATATATATATTGGCCGATATATCGGAATATCGGATTTTAAAACCAAAAAATATTTGTATCGGTATCGGCCTTCAAAATCCTTTATCGGTCGGGCTCTAGTTAGAAATCAGGAATGGTGAGAGTTTTTCATCTTCAAACCTAACTTCAATCCAGTCTGGCTAGTGCGCTTCCCATAATGTTCGGAGTGATTTGTGGCTGTTCGAAGTTCGAACACATGAGCGTTTACACTACGAAATCAATCCGGGCGAATGCGTTTGACGACGTCTGAAAGTGGACAAGCTTAAAACTAGGGCTGGGCTCAAAAAAATAGATTTTTCGATTGATCGTTTTTTAAAATGTGGTCGATTCAAAATCGATTCTCAACGGCCACGAATAGTTTTTTTCGTTTCGACAAACAGTTTAATGAAACAGTAATGGATTCACTCACTAGTTCTTAAAATGTGCACAGCCATATGTGACTGCCGTTAATTTTGTGGTCAAAACAACATAATATAGCATTAATTGAAAGGAATACGAATTAATAGCCTATTTAATTCAGTCAGGACTAAAAGACTATCGAGTTTTATTTTACATTGGATTACTGTATTCAGTTTCTGTAGTATTTCTGACCTATACCAAAAACTTTTCACTTTTCTAATTTGTGTCTTTATTCTATTGTATTTATTTGTGCTACGTTTGTCAATTTAATTCAAGCTTCCATGTGTTGCATAAACTCTTAACCAAAAAATAATAATACCCCATTCTAAAAACAAACATTTAGGTGAGATCAATGTAATAAAAAAATGTCTAAAAAAAGATAACTGATATTTATTTACCCATCTTAAACTTAAAATCCTGTTTGATCAAGGGGTGTGACTGTTAATACGACCAATTTTCACCATCAATTTGGCATCTTGCATCATCCTGTCTATTCATTGTATGCATTTAGTGTACCTAAAATAAAAAGAGTTTAATATACAGGTTTGTGGCTCTTAATTTCTTTGGACATAAGTTTACAAGAGGTTAATTAATACACTGTTCTTTTTATAAATATGGATTTGTATTACATCTATATTCATTATAGTCGAATCGAGAATCGAATCGAATTGAGAGCTTGTGAATCGAAATCGAATCTAATTTGAACATCTGAATCGATACCCAGCCCTACTCAAAACCTTTTAGACCCCGTTTACATCTGTATTATTTAGTGCCATCCACTTGTGATCCGATCGACCAAAACGGATATAAACGGCATAAAATTCCGTAATGATAGAAACTATGGTGAGAAAGCTGCAATGCGCATTCATTTTCAACAATTAATAATACTATTGATTATTAATACTTTCGATGTAATTACAAAAAATTACAACTTTTTAACTGTTATAGTATTTATTTTTATTTTTTATTAGCTTTTATTGTGAGTTTTAATCATTTTATTACATGCTTTTTCATTTTTTTTTAAACAGCTTTAATTTTTTATTTAAGTTTTTTTTTTTTTTTTAATTTTCGCAAAGTCATCACAAATAATTTTAGCTTTAAGTTTTTCAATCCAATATATTTATACTTTACTTTATTTCAATCACTAAAAAAAACAATTTTAATAGTTGTGAGGAGTTCATTATTTCGCTTGTACTTCTATAAAGTTACCACAAATGTTATTTTAGGACATTTTTTAGGTTTTCGTCCCAAATTAACATAAACGTAAACTTTTAACTTGTCAGAAAGAAAGAAACCAGGCGATATGCAACTGTTATACGATCAACAAACGTGGAAATACTTCACAAATGTAATAAATCTCTGTTTTTAACCAATAAGAATTGAATCAATAAACAAAAATCGTAACAACAAAAACTTTAAACCACCAAGCATTTTTGCTAATTAAGGCCACGTGGGAGGGGAAAATGGTATTAACCAATAACATTAATATATCAAATCCCATCACAACTGAATATTCAGCCAGAAATAATACACAACATGAAAGTTCAATGACTTGTGAATGTCGTTTCATGTTGTCTTCCGTTACAAAATGTGATGAATTATACAAACACAAAAGCTATCAACACACAAGAGAGGATTCTGGGTAATGCTGACCTGTCATGTTGTAGTGCATCCAGTTGAGCATGATCTCTGGTGCGCGGTACCATCGGGTGGCAACGTATCCCGTCATCTCATCGTCCGTCAGCCGGGCCAAACCAAAGTCCAAAATCTGGGCACGGATATCATAAGAAGCGTTAGTCATGAACTAGAGCGCTCATATAGCCCGACTATAAACCCACTGTTGGTCAACAGAGGATAATAATAACAGATGTGACGGTGGAAAAAGCATCAGATGATGAGGATCTTGGCAAACAGAGCACACTCTCACCTTCAGTTCACAGTCTTCATTTACAGCCAAGTTACCGGGTTTAAGATCCTGCACGATAGAAAAAGGTGAGCAAATAGACTGAATAAGTGAGAATCACTTTAAATTTGCATCATGTTTTACAACGCTTTCATGCACTGATAAACATCATCCTGGGAGCTAACATGAGGCCACCACAGAAAAAAAAACTCTCATTATAAACCATAAAGGTGTTTACACAAGCAGCGGTGCAGATGAAGCCCTAAAACCAAATCTGTGTACCTCAGCAAACCTGCAATAAAACTACCGCTCCGAACTAATGAGAAAAAAACTCATATCCGTACTGACACAAATACGTTTGGATCAAATCAGTTTCAAATTCTCACTGCCATTAATCTAGCGATTTGTGTGTGTATTTATAATGCATTTAACACACCAGCCCCACCCCAGACCTATGTAGGTCATCTTACACTTCATAAAGCAGAGCAACAACTCACTGCGTGATAGAATAGAGTTAGACGGCCCGAAACTTCAAGATATCAGGGCAAAAATGCCCTTGTACGAGTTTTTATCTAATATTTACTATATTTATAAAAGTTCATATTAGGGCTGGGTGATAAATATAGATTTATAGATTCTCATTTTTACGAACCGATATCGATTCTTAAATCTCAAGAATTGATTAGTCATCCTGTTTCATTTGAATGAATGGGACATTGTATCGCGGCCGCGCGCATCCAAAAAATCGCAATAATCTTTGTCCTTTGTTACTATTGATATGAAACAAAGTCTCAATTTTCAAATTACGTCCATTTTCTATAGAAATTCAAAAACATAAATAGCGTTTTGGCGCTGTGGCGTGAGATCGCTCTGGAGAAGCAGCAGCGCTGATCTCTCTTCCGGGTTAATAATACCAGTCACAGCGCCAAATAAACATGAATGAGCATCTGAAAGTGTGTTAAAGGTAGAGTACAACTTATCGAAATCCGTATCATGTCACATTGATTTGCTCAATCGGTGTTTCAACCGTGGAAAGACGTCAGTTAAACAGCTTGTAATCAATGTCATCGTCATATTTACCTCAGAAAACCCACATGAACTCGTTAGTCAGCTAGAAAAAAATAACTCTAGAGAGGAGCATTTTGCTAAATATATACACCATATTACATATGCATTATAATCTTAATGTTCTTCAATATTTAATGCATATTTCAATAAATCTGGCAAGTTTTTATGACAGCCACCATTTAAATGTTTATATTTAATAAAATATTCTTCTTATAAAAATAAATAAAAGTGTAATTTAAGTGTTTTTATAGCTACAAAACAGTTCATTATTACCTTCATATTAGGCTAATGAAGCCTATAGGCTACAACTAGACTCCCATAGTTTACAGCATTAGTTAAGAGATTTGATTTCCTTGAGAAAAATTGCCATTTATTGTTACTGATATCCAAAATAATTAATATTGAATCGAAATCGAATCGAATTGTGAAATATGTGTCAATACCCAGCCCTAGTTTATATGAAATCGAGACGTTCTTTGTTGAATCAAATCAAATGTTTTTCGGCCTGTCGATATATCGGTCTGGCTCTAGTTCCTAATAATCCTTTAGGTGAGTGTATAATATGTTGTATGAATAATGAAGTGTAGTTATGGACAGAAAGCATGGTGTACTCACTCTGTGGATGATGTCTGCTGAGTGAATGTACTGTGTGGAGAAAAGACAGATTGTTAAACGTCCGACACATCATCACATTACACGAGACCAGTCTTCACAATACACAAGTGTTACAAACCTTACACAGTTAGCTTTTAAAACAAATTCACAGAGAATAAATTATAGTAATTGTCCAATTATTCAACAGAAGAGTTAAAGGAAAACTTATAGCCACAGTGTACAAGAAGTAGAGACGGATATTTTCTTCTGGGTTATGACACGCATCTGAGTGAAGGAAAAATGTATCGGATGGACTCGGATCTGGATTAGCAGTCGATTGGAAGAAAGGAAAGGGATTTCATTGGAAAAAGTCCTGCAAACGTAACCAGAGGGACGTCGTTTCATAAAAGATTAAGTTGTGACATTTTGATTAAGAAACTGTCACGATTCCTGTCTTGTGTTTTCCTTGTTTTGTGTGGACTTTAGCTATTTCCTGTTCCGTGCCATGTTTTGTAGTCCTTTGTAGTTTTTCTTGTTGAAGAGTTCCCCCAGGTGTTTCTGATTAGCCACACCCCCTTGTTCCCTTGTTTAGCTTGTTTGTCTGTGTATTTAAACATCTGTGCTTCAGTCGTTGGGGGTCTAAACACGGGAACAAGGGGGTGTGGCTAATCAGAAACACCTGGGGGAACTCATCAACAAGAAAAACTACAAAGGACTACAAAACATGGCACGAAACAGGAAATAACTAAAGTCCACACAAAACAAGGAAAACACAAACAGGAATCGTGACAGAAACAAGGTCAAAAAGAAACGCATTCACAGATTAATTGTTCACGACAAGATCAATAAGCCGCATTTAAAAAATAGATAAAGTGAATATCCATTTCCTGCTAGCTTTAATATTGATGAACTCTATTTGTGGTGTTGGTACTTTGTTGATTGACCACAGAAAATAACTGTAAAGTAAAACTGTCCAACAAGTGCATTACAGTAAACACATTTTATGTTCCTATAGATAAACTGAGGGATTAGTCAAAATCATATGATGTGCAAAATCTAATATTACAATATGAGCGATTTATACAGTACAGGTACTTTTGAAACTGAACCCCTAAATGTAAACCAAGTAATAATAAATGTCTACTTTTTAATAATCTAGAGCTAATAATATCTAATTATAATAATATAATTATTTGATTTTTAATAATCTAATATAATAATATTATATTTAATAATATGTGATTAATTAAAAAAATAATAATTAAGTCTGGCATCAGTCCAAAAAAAGTTTCAAACTATTTAACAATAATCAAAGTAAAAATTAAAAGATTAAAAGCAAGATTTAGAACAGTTATAGATTATAAGACTGGATATATAGACAAATGTGCTTGCAATTCATGTGAATCCTGAATATGTAAGAATATTATGTGTGAAGTTGTAATCTTTGGCAACTGTAAAGAACAAATCAAAACATCAGTCCCATTATAGTCAGTAAATCTGTCTACAGTTTAAGTGTCTGTCTGCCACATTATAGATTTATTTATTATTATGCCACGGATATATGCCTCAGTATAACCCGTACAGCCACAGTTGTTGTCAATAACCCAGAATATTCCTTTAAGCTCACATTACACTGATCAATTACAGCAAAGTAGCAGTGCCAAGAGTGGACAGGGCCAAACCTTCAGTCCTCGAAGGATCTGATAAATGAGGAACTGGACGTGATCGTCTGTCAGCTTCTGGCACTTGACAATATTGTTGAGGTCGGCTCCCATCAGGTGAGTCACCAGATACCTGTTAAACAAAGTCATCATGACACAGCAACTCCACAGATCATGACACTGAAGAGTGAAGACGAAGGAGGAGTGCGAGTTAGTGATACAAATTGCAAAATGAACACATTTTTGGGCTGTAGTGCGTCTGAATGAAAAACTTAAATGTATAAAAAAGCTGAAATATAATGTTTACTCTGAAGACTTGAGTGTGCATTCATGCTTTTGTCAAGAATCAACTCAGTAACTATTCAGTGAAAATAGTTTCCAATTGAGTGTAGCTTTCATGGGGCAAATTCCTACTGTTATGTCATATATTATCATAATATATCATGATCAATTTTACTTTTATAAATCATGCATCAAATATCAACGCTGTTTACGTTGGAAATACAGTGCAGCACTTCCGGGTTCTACGGCAGAACGCCGCCTCATTATTGGCCATTAAAGGGATAGTTCACTTTGAAATTAATTTTTGGTGTGTTTTATCTTACCTCAAGGGCATCCAAGATGTAGGAGTCTTTGTTTCCACAGTATTTTCAATTTTGATATTTTTAGGTCAAACCGTTCTTGTCTGTCAGTCATATAATGGAGGTCTATGGTCACCACCTCAAAGAATGACTCGAAACTCTGACTCTTTAATGACTCGTAAATGTAAGTACACACTGATGGCCTAAGACACGAAACGAGCGGTTTGTGTGAGAAAACGAACAGTATTTATAGCGTTTTTACCTCTTGTAATCACAGCCACGTCCAAGTGATCTGAGGTCGAGGGCGCTTCGGTCTGCGCAAGCCCTGGAAAGCGCCAGAAGTGATCTCTCACGCGGTTGCGAAAAAAAACAAACCATGATATATCGAAATCGTCTTCCATTGTGATTTCCTGTATATCTAAATATGTTTCGATCTTCACAGTGAAGGGTAACACTTCTGAAATCTCTGTGTAAACAATGAGTGACGTACAGAAAGCGAGAGATCACTTCCGGCGCTTTCTGGCACGCTCGCGCAGACCGAAGCGCCCTCGTGCTCAGATCACTTGGACGTGACTGTGATTACAAGAGGTAAAAACGATATAAATAGTGTTCGTTTTCTCACACAAACCGCTCGTTTCGTGTCTTAGACTTCTGTGCATGCTCTTTGAGGTGGTGACCATAGACCTCCATTACATGACTGACAGACAAGAACGGTTTGACCTAAAAATATCAAAATTGAATGACTGATCGTTTCGCTTGATAAGACCCTTATTCATCGTCTGGTGTCGTTTAAAGCCCTTTGAAGCTGCAAGGAATCCAAGAGCCACTCATTTGACCCGGCCATGAGCCCTATCATTAACCTTTGCTAATCTGCACTCTCGTCAGCACGAGGGGCGAGTTAACCAGACCGTAGTGAAAATCTCCCGAGCAGAGTCGTCTACATAGCAGATACATGCGGTTCAGAAATATCTCCTCCCTCTTGCCCCCGAGCTCTGCTCTCACACTCGTTCTCCAAGAGATTTTCGGGGTTGAGGTATTTATAGGAGTATTATAGTATTCTTAGCTCTTGTTTCCATGCATCTTGCAGTGCTTGTGCAAGCGTTAGATGCAAATAGCACAGCGAGACCCTTCCTCCAGTGTTTGCTCCTCTTCACAACCAAACACAACTCACACTGGTGCTCTTGTTCCAGGGAAACTCGCGGTGCGCTTTCAGTCGTGACCTCAGACGGCTCTAAAGTGAACTATACTGAGACTGAGCTCAACAGTTGGACAGGAACGGTCCTTAAAGAACCCCTGAGATTAAAACGGGACCTTTATGACGATTAGCTTCGATGCGTTATGTTCTAGCGGCTTTGCATCAATGGCCCAGATTTTTACAATGTTTTCTATACGAGCCAAGCCACGGGTGTCACACATCCGGGATCGTCTTGTTCCAGGTTTCACACTGTTCGTCCCTGACTGTGTGGTTAGTAATCAAGGGTTTCAATATTTCACTTTGCTTTTGTTAACCGTTGAAACACAGAAGAGGCATTTAATGCTGCTCAGACGTGGCACAAATGCATTTACACAGAATATAAAACTGGCGGGATTTAATCTGGCTTTCATGCTGCATTATGCCTCTACACAATCACAGAGGAGCCTTAAAGGAACAGTTCACCCAAAAATGGAGACTATCCCATAATTCACTCGCCCTCGAGCCATTCTTTTTTCGGTCGAAAACAATCGGTGTTATATAAAATGATATCCTGGCTCTTCCCAGCTTTGTAATGGCATTGAACAGAGCTCGAGTTTTTGAAGCTTCAAAAAGCGCATTCATCCATCATAAAACCTCAGAGGGTTAATATAACGAAGGGTTAATCTCCAGAGGGTTAATAAAGCTTCTGTGATGGGTTTTTGTAAGAAAAATATACATATTTAAAACTTTTTATATAGGAAAATGAGTAACTCATTGATGGTTAATGTTCTTATCAGTATCTTATTAATAACTAGGGATAACCGATAATTCTTTATATTTGAAAGCCGATAACCGATATATCGGCCGATAAACTTAAATCCAAATTTTTATCTAATTTTGAGAGCCTGATTACAAAAACAAAAGTCTCACAATTAAATCCATGTCCATGTTAGTGTTGTATAGCCGATATGACAGATTTGCGCTGCACCGATGTTGTACCGAAACGTATTTTCATTTTTTGAAGAGATTTCAATCATATTTTAAGAAATTCAAAAACATAAACAGTTCTCAACAAGTGTCTCAGCTGAAGGGAATAATACATTATTTATCGGCTTTAATATATCGGCCACATTTTCTTACCAGGCCGATAACGATAACATTAAAAATGAACATATATCGGCCGATACCGATATGCTGGCCGATATATCGTGCATCCCTATTAATAACCTCTTATTATGAGGTTTATAACAATAATTGGGGAAATAGAAGTGTGCAACTTTGCAATTAATATTAATGTGAACTTTAAATTTCAGCCACATATTTCATAATAATGGAATTTAACAATAATATAAAGAAATGCAGTAGTGAGTTATGTCGAGTTTTGCATGCAAATATAGATAAAACAAACATGCTTCAGGAACAGTGTTTCGGTATATTAGCAAAATATTTTTTCCAAGTCAGACCACCATAAAATGATGCATGACGCTAAAGAATTAGTGTTGATACACTAGATTCTAATATTCACAACATTAAAATATATGAAATTATCATATGATGGTTGAGCTCCAGAAAATATCAGCATGAGTCAAAAGTGAACATTTAAAAAAAATGTAATGATCGTACTTTTTTTCTATTAATAACTAAATAATTAATCATTATATTCTACCCTAATATTATAGGTATATGTGTGCATTAAGCTTACAAAGCAAGTAAGTGACGCACAAAAATTATTAGTAGGATGATTAATTGGCCCAAATTTCATAATTACAACATCTCATAACATAAGCCAAGGCAATCATTTTTTTTATCTCTAATTCCCTGCATGAGCGATTATTCTTTTGTTTGTGTTGTGATTATTCTGAGAGGCAGATATATGAGGCACTAACAGTTTGCAGGTTATTGCCTCTGTGCCACGAGGAAATTATGCTGAGCGCATGAAGCCTGTTGCCATGGTAACTACGGATATTCCCAGCCACGGCTCGCGGAGCAGAGCTCGACGGGATGTAAACGCTGCTGCTTTCTGATTATCGCTTTGACGACTGGACGCGAGGTGCTCGAGCGCTTCCGGACCCAACGCACGCCGCATCATCAGGGCTGCATCTAATCAAGCTTTTATTGAGCAATGCAGGCTTGTGAAGGAGACACCTACACATCCGATAATTAGATGGGCCGCACACGACTACGCCTGAGTAATTACTGAAGTGTGCCACTTCATACTGCGTTATCCTTTTCATGCCACATCCCATAATGCCACACAGAACAGTCTTTCCAGAAAAAAACAGGTTTTTTTAGTGATTGTTGCGAGCAAAAATCCTTGATTATGCGGCCCGTTTTCTTAAAAAATGAGATGGAATATGCGGGATATTTATGCAATTTTATGCGACGAACTTGCAAAAATTGCAGGAACTTGAAAAAAATGATGAAAAAGAGAAGAAAAAAAAAAGTGATTCCTAACACTGTTCTCACTAGGCTAATGTAAAGAGTCATTTCTTCTTACTCGCATATACTGTACATCACAGAAAGTGCTGGAATATTTAAAGCTACACTGTGTGATTTTTACCCCCATCTGTTCCTCTCAATCCCGATTTCGTTTTAACTCCTACGGTGGCCGATGTAGTCCAAGATTAACATGGCTTCCAGTTCGACCTCGTCCATGAGTGTTAACTCAAACGTAAACGCGAAATTAACGGGTATGTCCCTCTTTGGCTAATGTACTTTCAAGATGGAGGGGCAACATGGCGACCGACATTAGAACCCTTACCCGTATGTATTTCAAATGGCATATTCTACACTCACGAGAATATTTTATTACTTGAACGAAGCCAATATACATTAATGAGCTCATATATTTTTGAAAGAAAGTGTTTTTAGCTAAGAATAAACTAAAAGAGATACACTGTGTAGCTTTAAGATCTTGTTTTATTTCAGACCTACATCAAACTTACAAAACATTGATGGGTCAAACAAGTTCTGTTGCTAATATAAAGGGATGAAGTCGAAGAAGTCGACAACTATATCGTGAAGAGGTACAATATCGGGTATAAACATGTTTCATGAACATAATGTTTCAGAAGTGGTGTGATGGCAAGTGCAGGGTGGCCAGAAATGTGCCTGATAGGATGAAAAAGGTTCACATGAACTCATTAACCGTCTAGAAATGAACCAAATACTCACACGTCATTGAATTCTTCTAGACTGGTCGCGGGCGAGAACACATCTAGAAGACCAATTACCTGCAACAAGGACAAGACACATTATAAGATTAAGGTCAAATCATTCAAAGAAGTGTTTTTGCTCTATTCCATGAGTGTACACTTCAACCGAGTACACATACTGAACAAACTGTACTGTAAACACATTATACAAGAAAACAAGCTGCACTTGATCATCTGAGTTGTTTTCTGCTGTAAGCGTGCGGCCCATTGCGGTTCTCCTCAGAGGAAACGGCACACAGAGTGAGAGGTGTTGCTTCCACTTGTGAACATCCTCTGCTAGACTCATTTATACTTTGTGTGGGCATCACTTTATCATTGATCTCTCTCTCTCTCTCTCTCTCAGAAGGTACATGTTATACTGGTTAAACCGTTGATGCACTTCTGATCCAGTTATTTTAAGAAAAAAGGTTGAACAAGTTGCAACAGAAGCAAGCTCAACTGATTTTGTATCCTCACTATGTCCTGAGTAAGGAAACAAAAACCCCGAAGAATCCCATTAGGGGAAAGTTTCGAAAAGACCCAAATATAGCACACATTCACTCTTTCTCTCACGTGAACCTTTAGATATCATCATGAAAGTTGGTCGAGTTGATTACTTGCATCAAGACAAACAAAAAATGTATTACAAGTTTTTGGAAACTGTTTGTTAACATGGACAATCTAATTACGCTAATTTGCATAAATACCACAAGAGATCTAAACATTGGGTATAGCAGGTGAAAATGTCTTGAAGAATCTTGTTGACCCCCATTTTGGCTTAAAATGACTATTCTGCCCATGGAAACATTCATGTACCTTCTCAGTGTTTCAGGCAAAATGACGACTATTAATTACACACTTGTTTTTTTGAAAGGCTGCATTATTTGATCAAAAATACAGTTAAAAAGATAATTTTTTAAAAAAAATATTACAATCTAAAATAACTGCTTTCTATTTTAATATAGGCTATTTTAAAATGTTTTTCCTGTAATCATAGCGTAATATTCAGCATCATTACTCCAGTCTTCAGTGTCGCATGATCCTTCAGAAATCACTCTAATATGATGATTTGCTGCTATTATCAATGTTGAAAAGTTGTGCTGCTTCATATTTTTGTCAAAACGTGATACTTTTTTAGTTTTAGTTGACGAAAAGTCTTTGCATTTTTTGCCAACTTTTAGTCATTGCTTTTAGCCAAACTGCAGTGAAACTATTTAGTCTTTAGACAGAACGTGTCATATTCTCTCTTGGCCAATCGATTAAGCTTATTTAAGAAATTATTGACATTGCACCTTTTCCATTAAGGGACAATATTTTGTTTGTTGAATCATTAAACCAAATGACTCGGAAAAAGATTCGTTCATTCTGATGAACGAGTTCGAATAGGAGAGTCACGAACGTGCATCACAGAACAGAGCAAGGCGAGCATTTGATCTTATAAAACTTATTTATTTATTAAATGAGCGATCGTTTCGCTTGATAAGACCCTTATTCATCGTCTGGAATCGTTTAAAGCCCTTTGAACAGTTTGCACTGAAACTGTCTTTTGGACCTTGAACCGTTTGGTTCCCATTGAAGTCCATTATATGGAGAAAAATCCTGGAAAGTTTATCAAAAATTTCTTTTCGACTGAAGAAAGAAAGACATGGACATCTTGGATGACATGGGGGTGAGTAAATTATCAGCAAAAGTTTTTTTCAAAAGTGAACTACTCCTTTAAACAACTGATTTGTCCAACACTGAACTCAAGAGACATAAATCGGAAACGCTTTACAATAAGGTTCCATTTATTAAAGTCTAGTTAACTACATTAGTTAATATTCTATTAATATTAGTTTCTATGCGGATTTACTCCATGACAAAAACCACCCCAGTCATTCTAGAAGGATTCATTCTTTCCTAATAGAGCTATTCAAGTCATCTGGTGAAATTGCGCTATTTTATTTTTCTGCGATATAAAAACAATGTCATTTTTTAACAATATCGTGCGGCCTTAATCCTCGCTAAGTGTTTTCTATACAGAGATATAGACATCGGTAAGTATCGGTATCGGCCACAACAGCACTATAAATACCGGTTATCGGTATCAAACATAACAGCACTATAAATATTGGTTATCGTATCGGCCACAACAGCACTATTAATTTCGGCCATAACAGCACTATTAATATCGGTTATCGGTATCGAACATAACAGCACTATAAATATCAGTTATCGGTATCGACCATAACAGCACTATAAATATCGGTTATCGGTATCGACCATAACAGCACTATAAATATCGGTTATCGGGCAAAACAGCACAATTAATTTCGGCCATAACAGCACTATTACTATCGGTTATCGGTATTGACCATAACAGCACTATTAATATCGGTTATCGATATCAAACTTAACCCCCTGAGCCCGACGGCGTCGTCGACGATGCCACACGTCACCTCCGATAAATGTTTACATAACTCGATGACAGATTTATCGATTTTCTTACCGTTTTTTCCAGCAGAAAGCTAACGAGCTAGCCATCACGGGGGTGTCTTTCGGGTCTTTCTAGCCTTTACAGAAGGTTTTCTATGCAGCCTGGAACTTGTGCTTCCTTTCAGAGGTTTTCAGCAATAAATCCAAACGCTTTATGTCAAACTTTGATAATCTTGAAGCCCATAATTCATAAATATTCGGTCATTTTTGCCGCTAGCTCGATGCTAGCGGACATCCTGGATATCACGTGATGTTTTCACGTGATGGTTTTTGACCAATTACAGGCTGATCCGTTGTAAACATTGGTGTGCGTCATTACGCATGAACCAAGCGCTGATATAGTGTAAAGAGATAGAGAGACTCACGGAGACGCGCGATTCACAGAGAAACACAGCGAAATGGACGTAAATAAAGCGCTGGTCTATTTTGGTGCATTGCAGGATGAAGGATTTTCAGGAGAACAGAGCTTTTTGACAGATGAGGAACTAGATTACCAGGATAGACCCAGCTGAAGTGCCATTTATTTATTTACTGTAAAAAAGTATTATAGTAGTATAAATGTATTATAAAAGAATAAAAAGAACATAATAAATAAAAGAATAAATAAAATAGAAATGCAAAACCTGTGATGTGGCCCTCTGTGTGATTGCTGATAGGAACTGTTTTGAGGCTTGGCACCAGTGAATTTCATGAGGCCCCAAACGCCTGGACTTCTTTTGGAAAAATGTCAATATTTTTTGTTCTGTACAAGTTATAATGTTTATTCCTGTGCTCCAGGACTCCAAAGACATGAACAAACTATTTTCCAGAGGAAAATTGCTTAGCTTTTATTTATTTGTGTGTGATTTCAATAAATAATTGAGTGATTCCATTTCCGATTTATTTTTTCATTTGTCTTTATGGTCCCATAACTTATTTTACATTCAGGTGACATCAATGTAACACAAATATGCTGAAAGTTCAATTTGTCCTGAAAAAAAAGAGGTGTGTCAATTGTCTGTGCACCAAAGGGTTGATATTTTACAAGCTTTTTTAGTAAATGACACCAGACGGAAAATTTATTGTAAAAATACCCTTAGGTCTCAGAGGGTTAACAGCACTATAAATATCGGTTATCGGTATCGGCCATAACATCAATATTAATATCGGTTATCGGTATCGGCCATAACAGCACTATTAATATCGGTTATCGGTACCAGCCACAACAGCACTATCAATTTCGGTTATCGGTATCGGCCATAATAGCACTATTAATATCGGTATCGAACATAACAGAACTATTAATATCGGTTATCGATATCGAACATAACAGCACTATAAATATCGGTTATCGGTATCGGCCATAACATCACTATTAATATCGGTTATCGGTATCGGCCATAACATCATTATTAATATCGGTTATCGGTATCGGCCATCACAGCACTATTAATATTGGTTATCGTATCGGCCATAACATCACTATTAATATCGGTTATCGGTATCGGCCATAACAGCACTATTAATATTGGTTATCGTATCGGCCATAACAGCACTATAAATATCGGTTATCGGTATCGGCCATAACATCACTATTAATATCGGTTATCGGTATCAAACATAACAGCACTATAAATATCGGTTATCGGGCACAACTGCACTATAAATTTCGGCCATAACAGCACTACTAATATCGGTTATCGGTATCGCCCATAACAGCACTATTAATATCGGTATCGTCCATAACAGCACTATTAATATCGGTTATCGGTATCGTCACAACAGCACTATTAATATCGGTATCGGCCATAACAGCACTATCAATGTCGGTTATCGTATCGAACATAACAGCACTATTAATATCAGTTATCGGTATCGGCCACAACAGCACTATCAATATCGGTTATCGTTATCGGCCACAATAGCACTATTAATATCGGTATCGAACATAACAGCACTATAAATATCGGTTATCGATATCGAACATAACAGCACTATTAATATCGGTTACCGGTATCGGCCATAACAGCACTATTAATATCGGTTATCGATATTGGCCACAAATTTTCACATCAGTGCATCAATAGTAAGAACAAAAACTCGCAGCTCGTGTGTCAGTTGATGCCACTGTTTTCAATATGAAAAAGGGTGATTTGAGGGTTATTAAGCATTCACATCTGAGACAGAGAGACAGAGCCAGGGAACCTGAAAGTGCGTGCATGAAGGAAAGAGAGAGAGAGAGGAACAGAGAGCGAGTGGAATAGAGAGCGAGTAGGTGGCTATGATCCAGCATAGAGTTTCACCCACGCTCAAACAGAGGCAGATTCGTGGACTCTGGCCAGAAGGCAAAAAAATAAATAAATGAAGGGTGTTTTCTATGCAAAAACATGGTGAGTGCCCTGACAAAAGCAGGCAATGAATAACATCGCATAGGAACTACTGCATGCCTGCTGAAAAAACAGCAGCACTTTTGACCTTTGACCTCGGCATTTTGAACACAGCATACAAAGTTTGGTCACAAAACTGTTTTAAAAAGCAAATATTTCACATGATGTATTTATGATCTTGCGCACTATGCAGTAATAGAGCATAATCTCTCCCCACGCCCTCATTAGCTCTCAGACAATAATCAATAGAGTTTCATAACGCACAGATGAATCCCCCACCGCGACCTGTGCTGGCAGAGGAAGTGAGCTTGCTTAATAGACATGAAAGTGGAAGGAGAGGAAATCACAGATCATGAGCCGCATGCCATTTCTGTGAGAACTAGAAATACAGTCAGCGCAATCGGTAATACTTTACTTGAAGGGGTGTGCATAAGACTTGACACATGTTATGATTATGAAGGTTTTATGCATGTTTGACAACTGTCATTCACTCTATTACATTTTTAATGCAAATATGACATTGTTTGAGATGTCTTTGCTATAACAACTTGACAAACCAATACATCATAACCTCAGAGTCAGAGTCTTTGTCATGACAACTTGACATAGCAGATTAATTATCAAACTTAAAGGAGTAGTTCACTTTTAAAAAAACGTTTGCTGATAATTTACTCTCCCCCATCTCATCCAACATGTCCATGTCATTCTTTCTTCAGTCGAAAAGAAATTAAGGTTTTTGATGAAAACATTCCAGGATTTTTTTCATATAATGGACTTCAATGGGAACCAAACAGTTCAAGGTCCAAATGAGAGTTTCAGTGCAGCTTTAAAGGGCTTTAAACGACACCAGACGCTGAATAAGGGTCTTATCAAGGATCAAGGATTCAACACGAACGCGTGGGGGTGAGTAAATTATCAGCAAAAGTTTTTTTAAAGTGAACTACTCCTTTAAGACAATTTATGTTGACTTGGTAATGCCAAGTTGTCATGACAAAGACACTGACAGGTTATGGTGTATTGGTTTATGTCAAGGTGTCATAACAAAAACATCTCAAACAATGTCATACTTGTATTAAAAATGTCATAATTCAGCAAATGACACTTAATGACAGTTGTCACAAACATTCATAAAACCTTCAAGACATATGTCATGGTTATGAAGGGGTCATGTCAGTCTTATGCACACCCCTTCAAGTAAAGTGTAACCGCTCAATCTTACTGCGTATGAAGGTGGGAAAAAAGAGCAGTGAAAACATCTTACATTCTCGTGTTTCATGTGTTTCAGCAGCCGCAGTTCTCTGTATGTGCGCTTGGCGTGGATGATGGACTGGAAGGGCCGGGACAGCTTCTTGACTGCGACCCTCAGGCCTGTCTTTGCATCCAGCGCCGAGCTGTGGGGAAAGAACACAATGTTAAGAATTCGATCAACATCGCAGACCACAAGATTACAGGAGACTCCTAGTTTCACAAGCACTGACATTACAGGAAAGAAACAAGATTACTAAAAAGCTTAAAAGCATAAAATGCTCCATTACCATAATAAAAGTGGTACGTTTCATACAGCAAGAGTCAGAACATGATTTAGCATAGGCAAATTACATTCTCAAAGGTCTCCCTCCTCCACAAACATGACTTTTTACAACCATCTAGCTTTAATAACACAGAATGTGCCTTGTTTGGAAAGCCTTAAATATCAGCATCCTTCGGCAGTGGAGGAAAGACCACATTTTACAATTTTATATGATTCGCCTCTGCCCACGGGACTTCAGGGACATATTTAAGAAAAAACATGCTGGGAAAAATGTATCTGAGATTGTGGGGATTACAAATCTGTAAAATGAACTATTAAAGCATTTGTGTTGAAAATGTGCTACATGCATGACATCAAATAAAACCGTATAAATGATCAGATAAATGTCCGTATTAGCAACCTCACAGGAAAACTGATTCACTGTCGGTCAACAACACTGGAATGACATCCGTGAATCCCACTAGCGACCTGGACCTTAAGAGGCGATGATGTAGAAGTAGTAAGGGTGTCACAATATTGATTTTAAATCGAAATTAATCCACAATCTCGAACTTCGAATTAAAAAATGGAATCGTCGATGCTGCCTCGCCCCCATGTCACGTCCAAAAACGCGTGTGTTGAAGTGCTGCGAGTCTGTGGTCAACCTCCTCTAACTTAGCCACAGCCATTCAAAAGATAGCAAGATAGAGGAGACCCGTCGACAGAACGTGAACCCCCGTCCTCTTCGTTGAAGTCGCAGGTGTGGATGTTTTTTGGATTTCCAGTAAGTTTTGTTGACGACGCTCGCGCTTCAATAAAGCCACAGTTTGCAGACATCCCAAGTCTCGCGAAAGTGCGCGGAATAATTAAATCTTCCAGTTCTCAAGATTATTGGCATTTGTCATCAAAAAAACAATATAGGTTATACAACCACTATCTAAAAATCTGATTAATACAGGCCATTAGCCAACTGTTATTTTCAGATTTCAACAAATCATTGTATAAGCATAATCTGGTAATGGTTATGCATGCATATTTTGTTAAATATATATATATATATATATATATATATATATATATATATATATATATATATATATATATATTCATGTATATGTAATTCTTATTTAAAGGGCACCTATTATGCCCCTTTTTACAAGATGTAATATTGGTCTCGGGTGTCCCCAGAATGTATTTGTGAAGTTTCAGCTCAAAATACCCCACAGTTAATTTATTATAACCATTTGATAATGTCATTTTTGGGGCCTGTTTAAAAATGAGCTGTTTTGGTGTATACCACCTTAAGTGCAAATGAGCATTTCTGCCTTTGGATGAGGGCGTAACTTGATACCTATGGCAGTCGGTAAGCAGACGGGCTGAGAGAGTGAGAGACACGCTGTTTTGAATGTCATTGAGCCGTACGTTTGAATGGGAATATATAAATAGTCTCTGATCAGACCCAGATGACGAAGAGACTCCGGCAGAATAAACACAAATGAGAATGAACCAGTACGTCTCGGTATGGTTATTTGATACATTTATGTACAGAGTTATAATGTAATGTCGTTGAAACAATGAAGGATGGTGTTCAGATCACAGAGGGCGGGGTCTATGCCACAACCACACTGTCAATCAAACCCCTTTCTCACTTTCTACGTCACAAAGAGCTGAATCTCAGAACAGCTCATTCTGAGGCAGTGCATGTGATTTATTGAGATTGTAAAAAAACTTGTAAATTTTTTTTTATCATTCTAGGGTGGTTTTGCTCACACACTGCCAACACACATTTATGTTCAAAGTCAACACCATGTAAAAGTGAATTTTCCATAATAGGTGCCCTTTAAAAATTCAACAAATCATCTACATTACAAAACATCTGCTCAATTCACAAAGCATGGCTCAGAAAATGGTCATCATACCAAACAGCCTCCGGCCCCTATTCAGTTTTCCACATAAGCGCTGGAACAATGGAGGAGGCGCGAGCGTGGCGGCTCAGGCTTCTGCGGTCAGGAGAGCCAACGGGCTTTCAGGAAGTGTAGGCCAGTTTGGCGGATGGAGGAGCCTGAGTTTCTTGCACTATTACCATTCTCCAAAAAACACACCTCGCCAAAGCGTCTGCCCGCCCAGACAAATAATAACACACCGTCACACACAAACCCACAAGACACCATAACGGAAACAATAGCCATTTACAGTACAACAAACACGCACTCTAAAATTAACAATTAAACCATTTATTCCTGTGATCAAAGATGCATTACTCCAGTCTTCAGGGTCACATGATCATTCAGAAATCACTCAAATATGAAAATGTGGGTAAAATTTTTGCATGCATAAATACAAAATATACACAAGGTTTATTAGAGTTAACTTTAAACTAAAACTATTAAAAACACTTCGGTTAATTGAAATAAAATATTACTTGCAAAAATTAAAATATGATGCCTTGGAAATAAACGGAAATATGTTTAAGTTGAAGCACTGTAATTATTAACACGGGGGGAAACTAAAACTGAAATAAAAATAAACTAAACCTCATTAAAAAAAAATGTTTTTGGACTGATAAAATGACAAAAAGCACATGCAAATTATGACAACTAAAAAAAATATAAAAATAAAAGCTAACTCAAAATATTAGAAAAACTAAATAACACTAATACACAAATACACGCAGGATATATAATTTTTTTTGTTTGTTTGTTCACTAAGGCTGCCGTTATTTGATCAAAAGTACATTAAAACTAGGGCTGTGCAAAAACGTATTGCAATTAATCGCATCCAAAATAAACGTTTGTGTTTACATAATATATTTGTGTGCGTTGTGTATAATTACTTTGTATACGGTATATAAATACACTAACACACGCATGTATATATTTAAGAAAATGTGTTATTCATATGTAAAATATTTATATTTAAATAATATATAAATAATATAATATAGAATATATATATATATATAGAGAGAGAGTATTTACATGCAAATAATTCTTAAATATACACATGTATGCATGCATGTGTTTATATATATATATATATATATATATATATATATTGTGTAAAGACAAACTTTTATTTTGGATGCAATTAATCGCAATTAAACTTTGCACAGCCCTATTTAAAACATTATAAACTAGTATAACATTTTTTTTTTTTTTTGCATGAACGCACTGTACCATCGGATCACACCCTTGGAAAAATGTGTGGCCACGAATGAACATGCAAATCTTTGTGACGTAAAAGTATTGAAATGACCTGCGACGATAAATCACGCTCAGACATGCTACAGTTTTGACAGACACACAATGCCCACAGTGAGGAACACAGCTTTACAGTGCAGTCTCGCACTGATGTTTCTCTAGTCTCTTACATAAGGAGCAGTGCGTGACTCAAACTAGCCGGACGAGGGATATAGCCACAGCTGAAGTCTCTCCACTGCAGACGCTGATGGGTGTGGTGCTGTTTATGGGAGATATCTACTTACACACGCATTGTAAAGATGGCTACAGACTGAACATTAGGTACAGTTAGCCAGTGATATCTGCTGGAACAGAAGACAACACACCGGTACAGGACCCGTGTTCAACATGCATGATGGCTCTCGCCCAAAAGAAAGATCTAGTAGAGAGAGCGTCGAGCCAATGACTCAGAGCTGATTGTGAAACATGGGAAACCACCACAGAGCACAGGAAAAGTCCCATTTCTGCTTATCCTCTTTTTTAACTCAAACTAGGGCTGCACGATTTGGGGAAAATGTCACATTGTGATTATTGAGGTTAATATTGCGATTGCCATATAATAAACAAATGGATTCATGAGTCAACTTGCTTGGTTCTAAAGTAAAATGCACACACAGATTGGTGATCATTCTATGTATTAATGTGTATTTCTCAACTCAAAGTACTAGCAACAACAGCTACATAATTGATAACACATAATGATCAATAAACCATTGATGTCTGGATAAAAATGAAGACATTTTAAACATTAATTATAGCCATCCAACAATACAGTGATTCCATCACTACAATTGAAAGCTATCCACTTTTAAAATATTTATTAGGCTTAAAAAATATCCGCTTTTAATAAACCGCTTTTAAATTAAGCAAACTACCCATATTTACCTGTGCCCTTCCTGTCTTAACAGGTTGTAGATACACACAAATTGAATAAAGTTATCAAACAGTCTGCGCTGCATGAATTATAAATTATATATACACTCTTAGAAGAAATGGTTCTATTTAGAACCAGAAATGGTTCCATCCCCGCTTCATATATTGAACTCCAAAATGGTTCTTAGAGCCAGACCGATATATCGATATTATCAGCCGATATTAGGCATTTTCCAAACTATCGGTATCTGCAGTTATAATGGCCAATAAATGAATATTTCAAAAATAAAATAAAAACGGACGAAACACGCTTGAACCATGTCATGAGTGTTGGAGTTGTATAGTTTGTCCACCAGAGGGCGCTCTACACCGTCCCTGTTGGCAACACTCGTTGAGTTGGTCACGATACATACATTGCTTGAATAACAATTAAAAGAACATCCCCATCAGTTCTCTTAACTCAAATAAGCATAACAAAATTTGTGAGTATCATATCCAGTTTAAAAAAATAAATAAATATAATATCGGCCGATATATCGGAATATCGGATTTTAAAACCCAAAAATATTTGCATCGGTATCGGCTTTCAAAATGCTTTATCGGTCGGGCTTTATTCTATATAGAACCATTTTTTTTGGTAAAAGGTTCTATTGGCCAAGTATGGAACCCCAGGGTTCTATATAGAACCCAGAGGAACCCTTTTTTTTAAGAGTGTATAGAACCTTTTATGGGTTCCAAATACATAGTAAGGTTCTATATAGAACCTTTTCTTCTAAGAGTGTAGACTAATCCTTATTAAAGCTACAAAAGTTCTTTAGTCAAGAGCAGCGAGTAATTTTCTCTGTTCCCTGGTTGACTCTTCTGACAGAACGCTTTATTTGCTGCTGGCCCTTTAAGAGCAGCCGTTGCTGAGGCGCATTTGCGTTCACACAGAAGGCGTTCTGGCAATTTCCCGGGATCAACGCGTTGTGTAAAAGGGGCTTTAGTGTAATACTCACAGGACGCGCCGTCTGAAGCCCCTTTCACACAGCACGTTGATTTAGGGAAATTGCCAGAACGCATTCTGTGTGAACGCCAACAGGACCTGGGATTGATACCGGCATCGATGCCGGGTTGGAAACGTAGTAACATTGCCGGAATCAGTCCCGGAACGTGTGCTGTGTGAACAAAAGCCAGGACCAATGCCGTAAGGGGTGTGTCATAGTGATGACGCTCGTGCCATCGCGCGACTCTGTAGCTCTTAAAGGGTTAGTTCACCCAAAAATGAAAATTAAACCAAATAGATGTATTAGCTTTTGGCAAACTGTCCGACGCTGGAAAGCGAAAAACAGCACCTCGTTTGCATTTAAAGATACATGCTTGAAAAAAGCATGTTTTTCCTTTTATCCTACAACTCAAAAATCATTCACAACACGCTATAATAAATGAAATGTGGGGTGTGTTGAGTTGAAACTTCACAGACACATTCTGGGACGCCTGGGAGATATTACATCTTGTAAAAAGAGGCATAATATGTCCCCTTTAAAATTAACTTCTCGTTTACTGAACAGATGTATGAAGTCAATATCACATTAATCATGCTGATATTTGGAGGGAAAAACAGCACTCTTCGTGGGATATTGATTAACTATATTAAATTATATAAATATAAAAGACAGAGGTATTTTTGCCCCGTTATCTTGAATTTTGGGGGGATGTCAAATGCATTTTGCATCACGTAGTGTACGCGTGCGCTCTCTAGGTGTGTTTTGTAGTGTGGGTCATACTCAATATACATATCGCACACCCCTATAGTCACAATAAAGAAGAAAAGATTACAGCAATTTCGGTTTTACTCACTCAGTTTCACATACTGATTCAAAAATCAATCACCAAAAAACCCTTTCACTTATTTTACAGAATGAACTTTATATCCTGAAACTTTACTGTATGTGCCCATATCAATGTTAAATTTGAATAGCACCAAATATAACTTTGATCCATTCTAATACATTTTCTATGTATAAAAAAGAAAGAAAAAAGCATTTTCTCTGTAAACTGTATTTTTGTTATTTTCATGAACAGATATTTTACATATTGAACCTGGAATGTGAGTTAAACACAGTATAGGGAGACTCAGTTGTGTCTTCAGTTCGACCTTGTCTAGGTCATGAAGAAATAGTGGCAGGGCAATAAAAACAGGACGGACGTAGAGGGAAGGAGTTTCCAATGAAGAGGGCCGTGACTCAACCGCTGCGCTCCTGTCCTAGATCACACTCGGCTCAAACACCTGCTTCTGCTCAGCTGCCGTACGTCATGTTCTCCACAGATGAACTACACTTCTTCAATCGAACTGTTTCTCTTTTTTAAACACATGGATTTCCCCTGATTCAGCCACTCCAAGAGAAACTCCCGATCTTCTGCGGGCAGAATCCAGATCTTCCTGATTCTTTCAAACAACAACACTTGTGAACTCAACTCAACAAACATGTTTGCAAACATCCACAGCCAGGAATTTCATGATATCACAGATCAGTAATTCCACTGGTGCTCCACACCTCGAACAAAAAACAAAAAAGGTCCACTGAACAATATTGCATTGGTAACCTGTATATCCCGTTCTCGAATTTGATTGGGCGGGAGGCTTTATATTAAAGGGACACTCCACCCATTTGCATTAAGATTTCCATTGTTAGAAATCCAGTCATACTATTGAATGGTCGTGCAACACTCTCTCATTTTCCCCTGAGATGAGAGAAATCCGCTATTTACCTTTTTTACTTCCTCCTACAATGATGCAAAAATCGTCATTTTACGTCATTGTAGGAGGAAAGACTACAAGCAGTAGATCCAACCCTTTCAAACCCACCCATAGGGGGTTGGGCCTAATACACTAACAGACCAATCACAGATCAGTGCCAGTGCGTTTGATTTCACCGGCAGAAACTGTTTGAAAATTTGGACGATGGTACTGAACACGCAGACAGATGCATTATGGGTAGGGTTGGGTGCTGAAACGCGGTGCCAATAGGGGAACGGTTCCGACGTAAACGGTAATAACCAGACCGAATAAGAACCAACATTTCGGTGTCTGAGTCTCTGTGTCATGAGGCACACACGCAAAGTCTCTCGCTCTCCCTCGTGCGCGCACTATTAGCTCATTTATTTCAGTAATTCAACTTAAAAGGTCAAACTAATTTATTATAGTTAATTATAGTAATTCAACTTAAAAGGTGAAACTAATATATTATAAAGTTCATTTATTTCAGTAATTCAACTTAAAAGGTGAAACTAATAAATTATAAAGTTCATTTATTTCAGTAATTCAACTTAAAAGGTGAAACTAGTATATTATAAAGTTCATTTATTTCAGTAATTCAACTTAAAAGGTGAAACTAATCAATTATAAAGTTCATTTATTTCAGTAATTCAACTTAAAAGGTGAAACTAATAAATTTTAAAGTTCATTTATTTCAGTAATTCAACTTAAAAGGTGAAACTAGTATATTATAAAGTTCATTTATTTCAGTAATTCAACTTAAAAGGTGAAACTAATCAATTATAAAGTTCATTTATTTCAGTAATTCAACTTAAAAGGTGAAACTAATAAATTTTAAAGTTCATTTATTTCAGTAATTCAACTTAAAAGGTCAAACTAATATATTATAAAGTTCATTTATTTCAGTAATTCAACTTAAAAGGTCAAACTAATTTACTATAGTTAATTATAGTAATTCAACTTAAAAGGTGAAACTAATATATTATAAAGTTCATTTATTTCAGTAATTCAACTTAAAAGGTGAAACTAATAAATTATAAAGTTCATTTATTTCAGTAATTCAACTTAAAAGGTGAAACTAGTATATTATAAAGTTCATTTATTTCAGTAATTCAACTTAAAAGGTGAAACTAATCAATTATAAAGTTCATTTATTTCAGTAATTCAACTTAAAAGGTGAAACTAATAAATTTTAAAGTTCATTTATTTCAGTAATTCAACTTAAAAGGTCAAACTAATATATTATAAAGTTCATTTATTTCAGTAATTCAACTTAAAAGGTGAAACTAATATATTATAAAGTTCATTTATTTCAGTAATTCAACTTAAAAGGTGAAACTAATAAATTATAAAGTTCATTTATTTCAGTAATTCAACTTAAAAGGTGAAACTAGTATATTATAAAGTTCATTTATTTCAGTAATTCAACTTAAAAGGTGAAACTAATAAATTATAAAGTTCATTTATTTCAGTAATTCAACTTAAAAGGTGAAACTAATATATTATAAAGTTCATTTATTACAGTAATTCAACTTAAAAGGTGAAACTAATATATTATAAAGTTCATTTATTTCATTAATTCAACTTAAAAGGTGAAACTAATATATTACAAAGTTCATTTATTTCATTAATTCAACTTAAAAGGTCAAACTAATATATTATAAAGTTCATTTATTTCAGTAATTCAACTTAAAAGGTGAAACTAATATATTATAAAGTTCATTTATTTCAGTAATTCAACTTAAAAGGTGAAACTAGTATATTATAAAGTATATTTATTTCAGTAATTCAACTTAAAAGGTGAAACTAATATATTATAAAATTCATTTATTTCAGTAATTCAACTTAAAAGGTGAAACTAATAAATTATAAAGTTCATTTATTTCAGTAATTCAACTTAAAAGGTGAAACTAGTATATTATAAAGTTCATTTATTTCAGTAATTCAACTTAAAAGGTGAAACTAATATATTATAAAGTTCATTTATTTCAGTAATTCAACTTAAAAGGTGAAACTAATATATTATAAAGTTCATTTATTTCAGTAATTCAACTTAAAAGGTGAAACTAATATATTATAAAGTTCATTTATTTCAGTAATTCAACTTAAAAGGTGAAACTAATATATTATAAAGTTCATTTATTTCAGTAATTCAACTTAAAAGGTGAAACTAATATATTATAAAGTTCATTTATTTCAGTAATTCAACTTAAAATGTGAAACTAATAAATTATAAAGTTCATTTATTTCAATAATTCAACTTAAAAGGTGAAACTAGTATATTATAAAGTTCATTTATTTCAGTAATTCAACTTAAAAGGTGAAACTAATATATTATAAAGTTCATTTATTTCAGTAATTCAACTTAAAAGGTGAAACTAATATATTATAAAGTTCATTTATTTCAGTAATTCAACTTAAAAGGTGAAACTAATATATTATAAAGTTCATTTATTTCAGTAATTCAACTTAAAAGGTGAAACTAATATATTATAAAGTTCATTTATTTCAGTAATTCAACTTAAAAGGTGAAACTAGTATATTATAAAGTTCATTTATTTCAGTAATTCAACTTAAAAGGTGAAACTAATATATTATAAAGTTCATTTATTTCAGTAATTCAACTTAAAAGGTGAAACTAATATATTATAAAGTTCATTTATTTCAGTAATTCAACTTAAAAGGTGAAACTAATATATTATAAAGTTCATTTATTACAGTAATTCAACTTAAAAGGTGAAACTAATATATTATAAAGTTCATTTATTTCAGTAATTCAACTTAAAAGGTGAAACTAATAAATTTTAAAGTTCATTTATTTCAGTAATTCAACTTAAAAGGTGAAACTAATATATTATAAAGTTCATTTATTTCAGTAATTCAACTTAAAAGGTGAAACTAATATATTATAAAGTTCATTTATTTCAGTAATTCAACTTAAAAGGTGAAACTAATATATTATAAAGTTCATTTATTTCAGTAATTCAACTTAAAAGGTGAAACTAATATATTATAAAGTTCATTTATTTCAGTAATTCAACTTAAAAGGTGAAACTAATATATTATAAAGTTCATTTATTTCAGTAATTCAACTTAAAAGGTCAAACTAATACATTATAAAGTTCATTTATTTCAGTAATTCAACTTAAAAGGTCAAACTAATATATAATATCGACTCATGAAAAGTGAGATATTACAAGCCTTTGTTATAATTTTGATGATTATGGATTACAGCAATAAAAACCTTTTCACAATTTGAGGTTTTCATATCTGTAAGCCATAATCAAACTTATGACAAATAAAGGCTTGAAATATCTCACTTTGCATGTAAAATATCAGTTTCACCTTAATAAATGCACTTTTGCACCATATTCTAATTTTTCGAAATAGAGAAGAAACGACTATTACAACTTCAGTTTCACGCTGACATTAAGTGGTTCTCATGACAGTGTCTTTATGTTCACAGAGAGCGTCCTGTGTGTCCAGAAACACGTGGCAGGAGCGTTGCAGCCTCCAGCAGGAATGACTGACGTTGAACAGACCTGAACTGCTTGATTTACCAGACTGAAATGTCCTGGAAACACACACAATGGAGCGCTATTTATATCCCGGACAGAGGACACCGCTAGGACAGGATCCGCCCACATTATTAGGGACTGTCCAGGATAAAGAGCCCAGAATGGACCGTCCACCAGACCTGTGCTGACTTTTCCTTCCTGAAACCCCACAAGCCACATGGCCAACGGTTTTCTCTCATTCATTAGCCCAGCACACACACTCACACAAGCACAATCAATGCAGAGGTTTCATACCATTTGAAGTCACTCATTTGATGTAAAATCTGGGTCATGGAGGGAAACACTAAGAGTCCTCGAGTCGCTCATGTAAATGATGTAATATTTAGCACAGGTTTATAACAGGAGTCCTCACATGCACAACTGACCCAGATCAGTGACGAGGACTGAGACGACCACCTAATCCTGGAGTTATGAGTCACAGCCGAGAGTGACATCATGTTGTCCTCATGGTCTGACTCCTTCACTTCACATGCACTGAAACATTGCATTTTTCGGATACACCTAAATAGGGATGCTCCGATATGAAAATCTTGGCCGATACATGGTAATTCTTTATATATTGGCCAATAAATATAAATATTATTATTTTTGAGAACCTGATTACAAAAACGAAAACGATGTCCCAAAGCACACAATTATAATCAATGTAATTTGATGTACGTTGCACAGCACTTAAACTTTACTTTATTATTTAGATTAAAATATGTTATTAATTCACATTACTTATCACTTAATAATATTTTATATTAAATTTATGTATGATTGCCTTTTTAAATAACATATTCGATAACTAATAAAACCCAGTGTTGGGTGTAATGAATTAATTACGAAGTAATCGAATTACTTAATGATGTTGAAATGCACGTTGCTTTAATGTACATCGTGCAAAGAATACTGACAGTACGAATCTAACACGTGCATTATATGTTCAATATCTATAAATACAGTGAACATACGCCATTTGACACCCGATTGTAGTGACTTCTGCAAAGCAAAGCAAAACAAATCCAATGCAATCGTATTAAGAGTGCAAGCCCGTTCGGGTTCTCGGTTTGAAAAGTGTGTTTTCTGGCTCAACTTGCAGTGCTGCAACATGACTCTCCACAAACAGACCCAAAACACACACACACACCGTGGACCAAACGCGAGAGGCCCGAGCGGCCAGAACTGGTTATGCAAGAGCTTTAAGCACGATGTTATTCTCCAGAAGAGATATTTACCATACGGATCCATACGCTCCAGAACCCACGGGCGATAAATTCTGGTACCGCTCCGGCACCTCCCATATGGTCTTATTGAGCTCCTGTCGATAGAAATTCGGTCTCTCCGTTTGGGACATTCCTGTAGAGGAGTGGAAACTTCTGCCGCTGTCCTGATCTCAGTGCTTTGATACACACACACACAAAAACTAACTAAACAAAAGCGCGAGCTCCGCGTTCACAGAGCTGTCCTCGTGCATCAGAGGACATCAGTCAAAATGCACTGGCGCTGAAGATCGTGCACGAACTCCAACTCTGATCCTTGAGGATCGCTGTGTGGCGGAGGGTGAGATTTCTGGTGCGGACCTCTTGGATTTGTCTTTCCCTTTTTTTCTGTTACAGGTTCTCCTCTGACGAACACGCTTGACGTCACGAGATAAGGGAAACTCTCGGGACTTCGCCACAAACCTCGCGAGAACTAGAACCTAAGCGACAGAGCGACTGCAACTGTTTATTTTTTAGATGAACAATGTAAAGATCTAAAATGGAGGGGGAAAAACATATAAATATATATAAAAGTGGAAAGACTTACCTTATACATCAGTCGATCTAATCGATCTTGGAGTCAGTTTATGGAACTTCGCTAGCAATAATATGAATATATATAAGATGTATGTTTTTTAAATCTTTTTTCTTTCATAGTGGACATTGAAATATATGCGTTTGTGTGTTTTCAGATACCAGTTTAAAACAGCAGTTAACGATGTTGATTTTTGTAAAGATTAAAAATTCGAAACATCATTAAAACTAAATATCTAATGGAAATACAAACATTTTGTAAGACAATGTATCCAATATTAGGATAATAATAATAGTAAATAAAAATATAGTAATAGTAAAGTTGAAGTGCTAGTTAAACGGGAGTAGGTCTACGGTGATTGGTTAATTCTTTGATATCGGTGAGAAAAGTAACATGTCGTTGTTTTTGCCCCCACATAAACTTTTACAGTCGCCGAATAAATATATATATATTTGTTATTTAAACTATCTTTACGACACAACGAGTCTGGGTAAAACATTTGGTGACTCAATTTCACGTCTTTTAATTTAGGCTAATAAGCCTACTTCACATTTAAAATACGAGACAACAATTAAACGATTAAAACTAAAAGAACAACAATTAAACGATTACCATTCTCCAACCTTATTTTAATCACGAGGTAGGTAAGTGAACGGAGAAACGACATTTCTTCATCTTTATTGATTGGAAACACTGAACGCTAAGGACATCTGCTGGTCAAAAACGTGTAAGTGCAAACGAACGCCTCGAAACAGCAGCTGCAAACACAAAGGCTTCGAGGTTTCTGTCATTCACTATTTATTTCAGGATAAGAATGCGTTAGTCTTCACACCAATTATTTAATACACAGATAATAATATAATATTTATGTTCTAATTGTATATATGGCCTGATATCTTATGGCATATGAAGATTTTTGCAAAGTCAGTTCTTTGGCTATCAGTACAGAAATTTGAATTTATATAATGTAACCCATTGACCTCTGGACCTCTAGAGCTGACATGTCATTAAGAACAAGAATAGGAGTTATTATATATCGCCTACTTTAATCAGCAATCATTCAAACTAAATCATCACAATATCAGAAATATCTTTGAGAGTTACTATGGAGGATGAAACCTGCAAAAACAATAACTAAGTACATATATAAATAAATCCACAAAATTTGACATAGATAAATGTATAAATAAATATGCAAATAAAATAAATAAATACACATATTCCTGCATAAATAACTATATACATAATTAAATGTGAGAGGAGATAATTAAACAAATATAAACTGTTGGGGAAATAAACTAAACATGTCAAAGGAAATGCTAAAAGTATCTTTTTACCTTCGAACCGTTTATTATATATATTTTTTTTAATGTAGCTCCATATTTATTTTACCTTCGTGCAACATGCAAATGAGTAGGTTGCACATCTTTTCAAAATGTATACTTTTGCTTTTAATTGGTGTTATCCTCTCCATAGTATACTTTAGAAACTAAATCTATAACCAATCTTTTAAAACTGGGGATTCTTGCTTTCTCCAAAAATAAATAAATAAATATATACATATATAGTAATTATTAGCATTGTAAATAAGTATGTCATCTTTATTAGGTTACATAGGTTCTATACCCAACGCTATATTTTGTATCTTTATTAAATCTGGTCTCTTAAAACAATTTTTAATTAGGCTACTTCTGTTCAATTTTTATTTTATTTTTAATCCCCGCTTTTCTTAGCATCTTTTACAAAACAACCAGTTTCCCAGGATAAGTTGCTAGAGTAACCGAGTTTGAACTATTTTAAGTTTGCTTTGTGAAACAGAATCAAGCAAAAATAAGTCTGACTTACCAAAATTAGCCTGGCTTGTATTCTAATCTTGTTTTATGGAACAGCCCTCAGTTGTGGTAAACAGAAGCTCACGCATGCTCACGTGTGAGAACCAATGAGGTTCATTACGTGTTATGAATGTTTGTTTATATGTAAATATAAGCCTAAATTCAATCTGGTCATCAGAAAATTTTGGAGTTAATCGCTCAATTCATATGGATTCGTTTTTCAATCTCTCCATGAACTTTTTAAAGCATCAAACTAATAGTTGCATAGCTGAAATATCTCAGATTTCATTAAAGATCTTCATTTGTAAAAAAAAAAAAAAAAAAAAAAAAAATCTTCATTTGTGTTCTGAAGATGAACCAAAGTCTTACGGGTTTGGAAGGACACACGGATGAGACATTTATGACAGTTTTTATTTTTAGGTGAACTATCCCTTTAAGAAGATCAAACTATTGTTATCGGCAGATATCGTTCAGATTAATCGGCTATCACTATTTATATGAACAAGAAACACCTCTTCACACATATTAGTATTGTGTTGCATAGGGTTTTATATCAATTATTTATTATGTTCCACATGTTTACAAATATGAACACCCAACAACTATAATTTTGTATAGAGCAGTTTTAGAGGATGACTATGTACATTTACAGGCCGAAAGAGGCTAGTTCAATTGTTGACTTTTGTACATTGGATTGGATTTAGGACACACAACTGAATGCATAAATACAAAAGAACGACTTGGCATTTACATTTTTGTGCTGCGTAACAGACAAAATTGCAACAACACGAGAAAAGAGGGTTTATGTAATTAGCATTCTAAGGCTATATTACAGAAACTTTCAGAATCATAATCATATTTTAACGTAATATCATATAACATAATATTTGAAAAAGTTTGATTTCCTAAGATAAATGATAAGGTCGCTAAACCGGAAGGATAATAATGAAAGCCTCATGAATGTTAAAGATTTAAATTGTAGTGCATTTTATTTTGCCATGGCATGTCTATGTTTATTGTGGTTTATCTTTATAAAGTCTATTTAGTTGTGTATTTATTAAACCAAACCAAACAGACACATCCTCAGAATGCAATCACATGGTGTGTGTCGTTTCAAAGCGTTTACTTCCTCGTGGAGATCTTGCACGATGGGACTTTTCTACGAGCTCCAACATGTCCCATGTGACCGCTGTAGATTCATTTAGGAGTTGATAGTGTTGCTATTTGCTGACGTGAATGTCTACGTCTCGAGTAGGGCTGTCAAACAATTAATCACGATTAATCACATCCAAAATAAAAGTTTGTGTTTACATAATATATGTGGGTGCACTGTGTATAATTATTTTATATATATATATATATATATATATATATATATATAAATACACACACATGCATGTATATTTAAGAAAAAAATATCATTTATGTATAAAATATTTATATATAATTTAAATTATATATAAATCTATATACAGTATATACATGAAAATATTTCTTAAATATATACATGCATGTGTGTGTATTTATATATATATAAAATAATTATACACCGTGCACTCACATATATTATGTAAACACAAACTTTTATTTTGGATGTGATTAATCACGATTAATCATTTGACAGCCCTAGTCTCGAGACTAAGTAATTACGGCATGGCGTGAACGCAACATTGCTTTTACATACTGTATATAATAAAATTAAAGTCCCTAGGCACATATGTAATATCAAAAAATAATGTTATGCTTTTTTTTTTTTTGAGCCAGTACACTGCAATTACTAAACTAAATTGCTTTTATGGTTCCTCTTCAATTTGCCCACTTTAACGTGAAACATTGAAAACCGTTTTAGGTCATTTTATCATGCTACAAACAATAGGTCTTTATAAACATTTGGGATAACTAAAGTAAAGCCAGTTATGACAATAAAAACCTAAAATAGCTTAAAAAAACATATATTCAATAATTGTACAAGATAAGATTGTTTGTTTCTACCTTCTTTACTGTAACCCCGTATAAGCCCAAGCAAAACATGTGCATGTTTGAGAGAACAACACAAAAACATGTGAAGTTTGAATCCCTAAATAGGTGCTTCATTTCCATTTCCTAATAACCGCCTCACTCTGATCTACGACCGAGTTCCCCAAAATCCAATCTTTAAGTCAAACATGTACAGAAATGGAAAGCAGGTCCTGAACCAGTGTTAAGCTGCAGGTGGAGTCGGGTCTCTGTGCGTCGTCGTCGTCGTCTTCAGGAGTGGGCGACATCTGCCAGCACTTTCCATAGTCCAGTGTCCAAGAGTCAGATTTGTCCAGGTCATTTCAGAAAAATCAGGTAAAAACCCATGAACAAACAGGACGCCGCCACAGCGACGTGAAGCCGTGTGCCGATCACCGCAGCTACAGAGAAAACGGGAAGAAACATCACTGAGTATCACTGCAGGAGAGCGGTCTTCAGTCGCAGGTCTGCACATCACTTACCTTTGTAAAATACTCCCCAGACACCTTTCTTCTCAGACAAGAGCCAGCTGTTGAGACGAGGGACCTTCTTCAGGTACGCACACGTGCAAACGAAGAGGAGTCCGAATACAAGAATGCCGTCGAAAGAGTACACTGTGAAAACAAAGAACACAACTAACCCTCAAATATTTCAAGATATGTTTTTAATGGACTTTTACATTAGCTTGTTACAAGAAGCAAATAATAAAATATTATTAGAGACTCCTGGGTCATTACATACATGAGTAAACTGTTGGTGATTAATACATTAAATACATTATAGTTGTTTATTTTTAATAGGCTACATTAACTGCTATTCCACTATCATAAAAAAATCTAATCTACTAACAAATGTTCAAACACATTCCCATTTTTCAAAGTAAGAAAACACAAAATTCTTAAGGCAGTTATCAAAGACAGTATGTAGCCTGTGTATGTTTTATATATGTATGTGTATAAGGAAATAAGTTTATATTTGTATATATTTTTAAAAATGTTTTAATCTATTCTGCTATCTGGAGAGGACTGCTCCAACACTGCATACAATGACAATAAAGTCCTATATATCTATCTCTCTCCTATCTATCTATCTATCTATCTATCTATCTATCTATCTATCTAGAAAGTAAATGGAAAGCCTCAACATCGCGTTTAATGTGGCGTTTTTGTACTTGCAAAGTGAGTTTCAACCAACCAATTGATTAGTATGAGGGCTGATATTTTAACAGCAAAATGTGTGTACACGAGATGTAAATGTGATGACACGATGTTTACAGCCTGTGTGTGTGTGACTAACTTACAGCTGTTAAAGTTGAGCTCAGCTTGCTAGCTAGCTAACGTTACCGACAGTCTATTACCACGACACTTCCGGTCAACGATCATATTTTATTTTATTTTGATTTACACTGCATTAAGATATCTTGCTCGTGACTTAATAAAAGCTTGCAGTAACGTTAAATGTTAAATCAGCTGCGGCCCTATGAGAGCCACGTCCACACACACACAGCTCAGCTGACTGACAGCATTCATCGCTCTCTGACGTATAAAATAGCACCACCCAGTTCACCTCATAACACGAGTTTATTAACATACCGTTTGTCATTTTTGCAGCTTTTAAATCCCGTGTTGAGATGAAGCGCAAGTTGCCAAAGCCTTTTTATTTACTGTCTTCATCAGTTCCGCATCGACAGCACAGGCTTCCCGAACGCTTCCGGTACCACGGAATTCTGGGAAATCGCCATACAAATTAAAAGCTGTCTCGACTTGGCACATGTGTCCATCCTAATGCTGCCAGTACCACAGTTACAGTGTGTATTACTAGGCTACTATTAGTATTAAGACAACTTTGTCATGGTAAAATTGTTCATGTGGATCTATGAATCTTATTCCACCTGCTAAATATATTTGATTCACTATAAACACTTTTTTCTGCTTGTACACTGAAATATATTAACAATATGGGTTTAGCAGCGTAAATTTTAGCACTGCAGTGCAAATGGGTAAAGCCTACGTAAACTGTAGCCTAAGAACGAAGTAAGATATCTTGATATCCTTTTACGTTCTGGTTCTTAACAAATGTTGTTGTTGTTTTTTGGTATCTTCATTTTAAAGGCCCTCGATGGTTCTTCTATCCCAGAGATATGGAGATCTTAAAGGAGTAGTTCACTTTTAACAAAACTTTTGCTGATCATTTACTCACTCCCATGTCATCGAAGTCATTCTTCGAAAAGAAATTAAGGTTTTTGATGAAAACATTCCAGGATTTTTCTCCATATAATGGACTTCAATGGGAACCAAACGGTTCAAGGTCCAAAAGACAGTTTCAGTGCAAACTGTTCAAAGGGCTTTAAACGATTTCAGACGATGAATAAGGGCCTTATCAAGCGAAACGATCGGCCAATTAAAAAAAAAATAAAAAAAAAATAAAAGTTTAAGTTTTATAAGCTCAAATGGTCGCCTCGCTCTGTTCTGTGATGCACGTTCGTGACTCTCCTGTTCAAACTCGTTTATCAAAATGAAAGAATCTTTTTTGTGTCATTTTGTTCATTCAACGAACGAAATGAACGAGTTGAATCAGGATTATATGGAGAAAATCTTGGAATGTTTTCATCAAAAACCTTAATTTCTTTTCGACTGAAGAAAGAAAGACATGGACATCTTGGATGACGTGGGGGTGAGTAAATTATCAGTTAAAAGTTTTGTTTTAAAATTTAAAATATCAAAAATGGATAATTTTATGATATTTAAAAAAATACATTTAAAAATGTACTTATTGAGTTCATATTGTATTGCAAAACGCTTTAGCTGCTATTGAGGTGGGATACGGTTATGGTAATGGACTGGTTTAGTGGGATGGGTATGGGGTGGGTATGGGGTAGTAAAGGAAGGGTCAACAGTGTAAAAGTCAAAATCTGAAAATTTTATTCCGCTCTTAAATGGCGTCCGTTATTTGACAACGGCCGCGTCCGAAATTTGAAAAAGTATTTACTTCACAACAAAAGTATTTTCTATATAGAATGAATGTAATCTGGATGTACTATATCCGCTATGTTGTCATTATCATGTAACCTACCACCAGCATCGGTTGCGTCGCTTCACTGCCAATCCTCTTTTTGTGTGTTCCAAGTTTAACAAAGTTTATTCTGATGCGAAATGCATGAATTACAGATTCTAATAGAGATGACTTCATTTCGTCAGGGGAATTCCACCATTCAAAGTGATGCGACTGCATCCTAATGCTTGGATATGAGGCTGCATAAGAGTTTTTGTTTTATATTATTTTTTATAAAAAAAACTTCGTACAAGGCGATAGCTTTGGTGTAAAAACAGAACCAACAAATGTTTAATAAAATTTGAGGTACATTATTTACAACTCAGTCACATCACATAAAATACTAATAATACTGCCAAACCTGGCAGCCAAGTCCTCAAGACCGCTTTATCGTCATATGGCAAATCTCAAAGAAAACCATCTCAGGTTCTTTATCACAAATGGACAAAATACTTTAGGTGAACTTATCTTCAAGTTTCTTTCCTATTAATAAGCTGTTCCGTCTGGTTCACAATTCTTATGTCGATTTATTACAACATAATATACACTCTAAACTATTCAGGATTACAATTGGGAAATTGTATCAGTGGACATCAAGTACAGAAGGTGTATTGAGAGAATACAGCAGAAACATTGATCACTTCCCAGACTCAAACTGACTCAAAGACCATCTCATTTACTGCTTAAACTTCCAGAAGAGCAGCTTTCTGTACCCTCACCCATAATTCTCATTGCAAAAGCCTTTTTTAAAAGGTTAAAGGAGTAGTTCACTTAAAAAAAAAAAAAAACTTTTGCTGATAGTTTACTCACCCCCATGTCATCCAAGATGTCCATGTCTTTCTTTCTTCAGTCGAAAAGAAATTAAGGTTTTTGATGAAAACATTCCAGGATTTTCTCCATATAATGCACTTCAATGGGAACCAAACGGTTCAAAGTCCAAAAGAGGGCTTTAAAAAAGGGCTCAAAGTGCTTTAAACGATTCTAAGGGTCTTATGAAGCGAAACGATCGCTCATTAAAAAAAAAATAAATAAATAAAGTTTAAGTTTTATAGGCACAAATGCTCGCCTTGCTCTGTTCTGTGATGCGCGTTCGTGACTCAAAATGAACGAATCTTTTTCCGAGTCAATTCATTTATTGAATGAACCAAATGACACGAAAAAAGATTTGTTCATTTTGATGAACGAGTTCGAACAGGAGAGTCACGAATGCGCATCACAGAACAGAGCAAGGCGACCAATTGAGCTTATAAAACTTAAACTTGAGATGAGTGATCGTTTCGCTTGATAAGACCCTTATTCATCGCCTGGAATCGTTTAAAGCTGCACCGAAACTGTCTTTTGGACCTTGAACCGTTTGGTCCCCATTGAAGTCCATTATATGGAGAAAATCTGGAATGTTTTCATCAAAAACCTTAATTTCTTTTCGACCGAAGAAAGAAAGACATGGACATCTTGGATGACATGTGGGTGAGTAAATTATCAGCAAAAGTTTTTTTTTTAAAGTGAACTACTCCTTTAAGTAACCTGTTTCAGGTCGACATTGATAATAAATAAATAAATAAATAGCAAGTGGAAAAAAACACACAAGATCACGGGGTGTGAGAGTCAGGGGATGCCATCCTTCCGCTGGCAACACTGGGAAGGTGGGACGCTCCAGTCGTAAACATAGGACAGCCTCAGTTTGACCTCCTCTTTGCACAGGCGCCCATCTCGCTGTAGTGTCTGATGTTTCTCCAACATGTCCTCTAAGCTCTGCTTGTGTGTGACCAGGTACTTATTGCTGCATCCGCGCGACTTGTACTCCGTGTCGAAGCGTGGATCGTGAAGCCGCTTCACGTCCACCGGGGCCAACCACGCACCCAAGGAAACGTCCTCACTCTGCCAGATCTTTAGAAACCCCACATTGAGGTGAACGTAGTGCACGAGGTCGGCGGAGAGCACGTAGCCCCCACCCAGAGCATACGGCAAGTAGTAGTCGCACAGATCCCAAGTACTTTCTTTCCATTTCCCGGCCGTTTTCACTCTCCCGCGTCCGGAGAAGAAGCCCCAGTAGAGGCGACTGGGCTCCTTGGTCTTCAGCTCCTCTTTGAGGAGGTCCAAGCGGGCGAAGGTGTCGTCGTCGGCCTTCAGAACGAACTTAAAGTCCACGTTTTGGTACAGCCACGAGTACATGTGCAGCAGTTTCTGCGTGAGGTTCTCGTACGAATCTCTGAGGTCAGGGAGCAAGAGGAGGTCACGGTGACGGACCTGCTCGGTTCCGATGTTCTGGAGGTCTTCGGCGGGTAAGCCCTCTGTGCCAACGACAAACCAGTACAGCACTTCGGGATCCTGCTTGGTCAGCCAGGTGCTCCGGATAATACTGCGACGCTCGGTGTACTTTGGCCCCGTGGTGATGAGGACCACCAGGAACGCCGAGAGCTCTCTGGCACGGGGAGGCCCCGCCGGCTGCTTCTGCCGGGACTCGGCCCGCGGCGCCACCCCTGGGGACTCGGCCGGCTTCAGCGTCTCAGACGTACATTTGGCGAGGAACAAAAGGACGACGGCAAATAGGAAGAGGACACAGAGTGCCAGGGCTGTCTTATGACGACACACGAGACGGACCAAATTCATGATGTCACTGAGGAACACAAGGAAAACACTTCATCACTTTTGAAAACCAGCCTTAACTAAAAAGTGTGCAACATTAAAGTAGGTTCATTTTTATCCACAATACATATTGTTCCATTTTTGTATTTCGATATATTGTTACACACCCAGTCAGATCCGAACAGTAGCGATACGCAGGCCGATATTATCAGCCGATATTAAAATATCGGTATCGGCAGTTATAATGGCCGATAAATGAATATTTCAAAAATAAAATAAAAACAGACGAATCACGCTTCAACCATGTCATGAGTGTTGTCAAAAAGTGCAGGTAAAGGGTTAAGCAAGCTGACATTGTAATTATAAGGTAGCTTATAACTATAAGGCAATGTAGGGACTAATTATTATTTAATTTATCAGAACTTTAACATATTTTGATGTTCCTCTGTTCTGTTGAGACAATAGAAACAACTTTCTTTTTAAAATGCATTATCATATTATTTTAGTTAAAACTAAAATCTGTCAACTGTCAATCTGTTATTTACATTTTGTTGTGCGTTTCTGAAATAAGAATAATAATAATATCGGCTGATATATCGGAATATCGGATTTTAAAACCAACAAATATTTGTATCGGTATCAGCCTTCAAAATCCTTTATCGGTCGGGCTCTAATACACAATGTGGACGCCAATAATTTTAGTTCAGATTCCTATTGGATATACAAATAATCAGGTTTGGACAGACTGTGAGAGTGAATATGAGAGAGAGAGTGAACAGAAATGTCCTACTTCCCACTTCTGAAGTCATGATTATGACTTTATGTGCAGTTTTTTAATTAGAAAACTAGTATTTACGATAATTCCGATAGCAAGTAAAGACAGCATAATAGGCTACACCTAACGTATTCACGTCTAAACATTCGTGTTGGTGTGAACAGGCACATGATAATTAGCCTGGTAATACCAGACTCTGCTACTTCACTTTGCTCCGTAGACAGGAGCGAAATGATATTAGCGGGAGTAGGAAGTCTGACGTGGTCAGGCTACATGATCATAGACATATACACTAGACCTCACCTTGGATACGGCAGTTCATTAGAACGAATGCGTCAATAGAGCCGCCATCTTGAAACAGGGGAGCCCCTCCACTTTAATGCATCAGCGTCAATGTAGTAGACACAGGTCTAACGCAAATAAAATCACCATAAATCATCATGAATGCGATTTTTCTTGTTTTTTTGGTTTGTTCCAACGGTCAGACATGTATTTATCATTGATTCCAGAGAGAAAAAAAAATTTAATTAAAAAAAAAAAAAAAAAAAACATTCTTCCTAGTTCAGATTTCATCCGTGAACATCATACGCTGCACAAAAGTCCACCACCATCAATGAATTCGAAGTAAAGGCAGAGATAGCAGCGTTACCTGGCTACTTTCTATGACAAGACCCCTGTTCCAAGATGGCGGCGGTTTTGACGCATGCTTAGAACCCCCAGGTGAGGTCTAGTGTATATGTCTATGCTACATGATAATGACATTTTAAAACTTTTTGTTGTTGTTTACATTTTGTATACCTTTTTTCTTTAATTCACTGGTCAATTTAAGTTGACCTTGATTTTTAAAAGTACAATTATGTCATGCAGTCACTCACGCTAAACTGTAACGTTAGATGTTTTATTTTTCAAAATACCCTCCACTAATAAGACCATTACAACTGCATGGACCGATAATAAATCATAAAATAAACATTACCGATTTGAATTAAGTATAGCATGTCAACTAAATTAACAATAATGACAGAATAACTAAAAAAATGTATGTTATTTTGAGGAAACAGATTAAAGCAAAATCAACCTCATTACCACACAGTGCACAGAGCCACTTAAGACTGATCACCCATCAAAGCAAATTACCTTGTAGATTTCCGGCAAAGTGATCATTTACTGTGTTTATGGCTCCTCCTGTGCATCATTTTCATGAGAGGCTGTGTTGTTTTGCAGTAGCAGCAGCTGATGTGCTGGAGATGTCACATCTGTCCTTCTTCTGCCCCTCCAAACAACACGTACAATATCTACACACAGCAAACGCACAGACCTAAACGTTACCGCAACGACTAAAAAGGTCAGACTAAAGTGGAAAGTGTGGAATAGTCATTATTTCTTCATCTCAGCAGTCAACTCAAAATACACACTACACACACACACTGCACTTCCCGTTCACAAGCTGCACAGTGAAATGCTCAGACATCTATGTTGACGACCTGCGCCACCTAGCGGAAGGGATGATTGCGTCTACATCATTGGTTTAATATCGCAACATAACAACATTCTCAATTTTTAAAGATGTAATTAAAAAAAAGTTGTTTTAATTTTTCAATTAAAATTCCTATAAAAATATCTGTGATTTTTTAATTATTACACTAATTTCATTAAAACCTAATTTCATATTTCCATATTAATAAAATAAAACATTTAATTATGGTTCAGCCAAAAACGTTTTTTTTTTCTGTGATTATTTTTTTGTAATGCTTTATTTGTTGTTTTACACAATAATGAGTTTAAATAATCTTTTAGGGGTGATTCTCAGTCAAATTGGATGTGCGATTTATTTGCGTTTAATTATATTAATTAATCGACACATCATGTAATTACTTATATTTAAAAAAATACTTGCTTGAAAGTCCAAGTTGTAATACATTTATAGATAGAAAGAATTAACATTTCAACAAGTGAGCTGAGTTCTTGATATCAGGAATTATATTTTTAGTAACAAAGTAAAATGATTAAAATACACAGTAAAAAAATATTGTTGGTTTAAAGCTAGGGTATACGATTTCAAAGATTGTTCATTATTAATATCCTTGTTTAGATGCTGGTTATGGTTATATAGTACAATCCTAACAATATGAATAGAAAAAATAATTTAAAAAATCCATTCACTCTATTGGCTGTACAGCCGCAGAAAAGTTGCCCAATTTAATCTGTGCGGCCGCATAAAAGTATTTTTTTTAATTAAAAATAGAGGGGTTATTCTGGATACTCCATCTGGAACGTGTAATGATGACGCAGTGAATGGTGACGATTCTCTCTGACCAATCACCAGTCGGCATTGTTTACGTCACATTTTAGTATCGCCAAAGCCCATCTACGTCATATTAGACTTTCTCTGGTATCGCCTTAGCTCAGTCAGAACCTTGATGGAGGTGGAACAAAAAAAAGTACCCAAAATCAGGAACAGGTACAACTTTAACATAGTGGAAAACCAAACAAAGGCGAGCCGAGTCTAGTCGGGCTGGTACTGTGTAGTGGAAAAGCGCCATATTTCAGTCTCCCACCCGCAACATTTATGTTTTGTCCCGCTCCCGCCCGCAAAAAGACTTTTTTTCTGTACCTCCAAATACTTTCAAGTTAGCATACGTGTCGCCACCAATACACATCAGCATACATGCTCCTGATAAATTATTTGTTATTAAAGCGTTAACACAAACCACACTGTTATAACATAAAAACTAGCTGGCTAACTTACAGTCATGCGTGGTTTGGCATGACTGCGCAAAGTGCGCTCCCATAATAATTCCAATAAAGCTGACATCAGTTCATCGCGATCTCACACATCTCTGTTATTGTCAACGAATCTTTTATAATATCTACACTTTGTTTTTTATTTGTTGGTTATAATTTAAGGATTTGCCAGCATACAGAATTCATCACTGAACAAAAAGTCTGTGAGGGAAGTCTATCGTAAATGCTTCTGATTGGCCATTGTGTTCCTAGAAATCAACACACATGTCTGTGATTGGCTACATCACTCAACGTTGCAAACATGTTATGATAGAAACTGTGGCCTGTAAATCGTTTCTATTTTGTTTTAGTTTTTCTTGTTGCTTTTCTGCAACAGATGAATAAAATGTATTCGTTTTATTCATGTTTTATTTATAGATATTTCTAGTTTCCTGGAGTACCACTTATTGTTTTATTCTCCCTCAACCCGAACACACAGAGTGAGTGCAGTACCGCCCGCGCTCCCTCTTATGACGTCATCACCCAGTTACTGTAAAAAGGAACCCCACATTAATTGGTTCTGGTGGTTAACCTGCAATTTACACTTTAACAACGCTCAACTGCAGGTAAAATGGCATTCAGAGGTGAGTTCAACCAAAACAACCCTAAACTGTAGGTAAAACAGCATTTAAAGTTGAGTTTAACGCTCCACGGCGTGTGCAAGTAAGCAGTTTTCTTGTCTTAGGTAGGCTACTGGTACACGTCGTACACTGCTTTAATTATAGCATGCTGGATTACGGTTTGTTGATGTAAATAAATGTATAGCTTTAATGTGCTACGATTGTGTTCAATTAATCAAAGTTTTTTTTTTATTAAATCATATTAGTAAACGATACTATGTATAAAAAATCAGATGAGCCCAGAATAACGCAGCCGCCTATGTCGCTATGACTGTTAAGACCGCCACTATGGTTTATTATGAAGTGGTCTTTTAATATCACTGTCTTAGTAGGCTACTGTAGCCTATAAACCATGTTAAGCGTTTTCTATGAGAGGAAAATGCTTAACGTGTAATTAAAAGCGTTGCGTTCATATTCTGGGCTCATTTGATTTTTTTTTTATGCATGCTTTATTAATATGATGTGTACTTAATTTGGTCTTTTAATATCACTGTCTTAGTACAGTAAGCCAGGTTAAGCGTTTTCATTCCTCTCAAGGACGTACGAAAAAGAAGTATATTTCAAGTTCATTTTATGTAGTATACTTAAGAAATGTTCAAGTATATTTTTAAGTATACATTATGTAGTAAGTATAGTAGTAGTAAACTTGTAAGTGTACTATTTTAATACCGCTTGGGACTAAATTGGCCCACTTTTAGTACATAAAAGTATATGTTTAAGTGTACTATAAGTGTAACAGTAAGTGCACAACTAGTTCATAATTATGTATCTCATGTGTACTGCAAGTGAATTTATGGGTATACTAGTAGTTTACTTTTTTACTGTAATACTTATACAAGTATACTTTGAATACTTAATCATACTTTTAAGTATTTCTGGATCAAAAGATTGAGTACAAGAACAGGACAAATATACTTGCTTTTCTCTCAGTATAAGTCAAGTACACTTAAGTGTAATTTGAAGTATATTTCTGAGAAGTACACATAGTATACTTCTGAGAAGTACAGGAAAAATAAACTGAAAGTATACTTTCTTATTTTTAGTTTAAAAGAAGTATACTAATGGCACACTTGAATGAACTTATTTTGGTCGCTTGAGAGTGTTTTGGCAGCGCAGCGTTTTTTCCGTTGAGACGTTTCGTTGCTATATATTTACATTTTTTTTTCTGATAAAAAATAAAAGGTGCATAGGCTACACTAAAATGGGCAGAATTAATTTTCGCGATATTTCCGGCACAGCACACCCTCCTCCAAAGTTAGCAGAAAAATGACAAACACAAAGTATGGCAGACCATGTCAGGTTCAACCCATTTTTGAGACTTTGGCTCCCCGACTATTACTACAGAGGTAGCATCAACATTCCTCTCACAAGAGTGGTGACACTGGTCATTCTCTCTTTTCATTTTTTAAATCAAAACAATAATCTTGCATTTCTGCGGCTCTGGCGCGCTGCTGCTTGAATGCGTTCTATTTGACACGTCACAGTACTCTCGGCTTCACTCCCTGTCAGTAAAGGTGAACTCTGATCGGTAAATGTGGACAGACCTCTTCTAATCATCTCCAACAGAAGCACTGAAGCAGCCTTCGATCGCACCACTAACTCCGTTTGCCTCGTAAGGTGATATTAGTATTAAAACATTCTCTATGATCATTTTTTTTTAATGACACATTTCACTCTTTCTCTCTCTCTATCTCACACACAAACACACGGTCTCTTTCTCTCTCACACATATGCTAGTTATAGACTCTTTAGACTTTTAATGATTAGTGCTTTATTTTTAAAGTTTGTGGGTAAGAATCGTTGAAAAAAATCTCTTATTTTGGGGATGGATTCCAGGAAATCTCCCTTATTTTTCAATGTTCAATGTTGACAGCTATGACTTAAGCTACTATCCTTTCAGATGATGCAAACTCTGAAATCAACATTCACCAATGCTGCATTTTCTAAATGTCAAAATCATTTGTTAAACAAGTATTCATTACTTCAATGAGTTCATTGTTTCTACATTAAATTACTACATTGTTTAAATTAGGCTAATGGCATTTTCTTTAAAGCTTCTTTGAAACAATGAGTATTGTGAAAAGCGCTATACAAATAAATGTGAATCGAATACCATCCCCTTATAAAGCCGAAACAAAAAAGTGAGTGTCAAGCCCTCAGAGTGAATTGAGTGTAACTTACACAGAGATTGTTCATATTTTCAGATATAAGGATAGTGAGGAGGGCAGGGCACTGGTTGCTCTGGAAAAGGTTGTATATATCTCAAATAATCACATTTTGAGAGAAGAAGAAGAGGAAAAAATAAAGAGAGCAAAGAAAAGGTGTTGCAAGTAATATAAGGCAACATTCTGAATAGATAATGAATGGATAAAGTGTAAACGGACTTCAATGTCATCAGTAACCCCCCTTTTGTCTTTCTCTTCAGGAAATTGAGGCCATTAACCGTGACTTACAAGCAGCAGCATCTGCACGAGCACAACATGGAAAAACAGTGGAAAAAAGATCAGGAGGAGAGAGTGACAGCAAAGGTAGTCATATAATACTACTACTAATAATAATAGTCCCACCTAGGGATGGGCAACGATTAATCGCATCCAAAATAAAAGTTTGTGTTTACATAATATAAGTGTGTGTAGCGTGTATAATTAATTAGTATATATAAATACCCACACATGCATGTATATATTTAAGAAAAATTTGTTATTAATATATCAAATATTTATATATAATGTTAATTATGTATAAATATATATATATATAAAGTATATACATGCAAATTTTTCTTAAATATATACATGCATGTGTGTGTATTTATATACAAATTAATTATACACACTACATACACATATATTATGTAAACACAAACTTTTATTTTTGGATGCGATTAATCGCGATTAATCCTTGCCCATCCCTAGTCCCACCTTACAATTACAAGAGCCAATCACATCGCAAGTTTGGCTTGGTCTTATTTGATGGGTTCAATTTTCTGAATGATTAGGCAGAACATATCTGCATTAAGGTATTGAGCTGTGTGTGTTTTATTTTTAAAGACAAAACAGGTGCATTTCTTGTAATTGTACATTAGCCCCCTGTTTTTATATCTAAAGTACTCTGTAGTAATGTTACCATTTTCTCTCTCTCCCCCCTTATTTAATGCCATTTGAACCGAAGTACCCTTTAAAAAATAGTCTTCCGGCACTGCAGAAAGAAATGTTTGAAAAGCATGCAGTGATGATGAAAGCGAAGGAGCAGGAAAAACAGAAATTGAAAGAGGAAATAAAGCAATTAGAATTTCATTGCCTGCACAGAGAAGAAACAGTGTTTGAGCAAAGGGCATTGCTCAGCAGCTTACATGCCGAAACAGAAAAACTGGTAAATGCACACATACTGTTATACACAAAAGACACACTGATGTCACATCTGTCTTCTGTACAGTTCTGTCTCATGAGATTACAAACTATTCATGTGTCCTACAGAATTTACAACTGGAAAGCAAGATAGCCAGAGAGGCTAGAGAGATGACCCAATATTTTGAGATTAGGAACATGATCAAGGGCATGTTCGACCGGGTCACACGTCAGGATGAGTGTGTGTCCAATATTACAGACCCCATCCAGCAGTTGGACGTGGTAAATAATGCTCTAATGCTTCAGGCAATGTTCAAGGAGTCTCTATATTTGTTACTGATGAGAAAATGAGGTACGGTAAAGATTTAAAGATGTTTTTTAGTCAGTAATTTTCTTTTGTTTTATCATTTTCCCTCCAGATTCGGGACTTTCATCAACTTGCATCGGCAGCTGCAGTCCGACATTCTGACAATGCAGAGTCGAAACGAGACAGTATGACGATGAAGAAGACCAGCAAGAGTAAGAGCCAGATGTGCTAATAAAAATAGATAAATAATAGATATTGCTGTTTGTTTGTTTGTTTGTTTATAGAATAGCAGTTGCTATTCTTCCTGGGGTCTATAGACTTCAACACAAAAAAATATTCTTAGAACATAAAACCATACATTATGTAGACAAAAAGGAGTGTACACATATAACAGCAACATACTAAGAAACAACAACAAAAAAAGTTCAGGCAATAAGAAAAAAAAAAGACAACAGGGATACATAACTTATCAGAAAAGATTACATATCAAACAAAAAGATTAAAAGACTTACATATTTCAATTGTCTTTAAAGCTTTCTTGGTATACGAGTTAGAGATAATCCCAAAGTAATGTTGAATTTGCAAGCGTTTCTAGCTAAGACATGTGGCGACGTACACGGTGACGTAACGTCGTTCCCTGGGCGCTCTAGTCAGTGGAAAAACACATGAAGCGGTTCGCAAGTTGAACCAACTCCGAACCAACTTTGAACCAGCACCAGTTCCGAACCAGTTCTTATTTTGGTGGAAAGGGGGTACCTGCTTGGCCTGGGAAATGGCCTTTATGGTCGCCGAAAGAAGGATCTGGGGCCTCATTTCTAAACGTTGCGTATGCACAAAAAAAGGCGTACGCCGCTCTCTACCCATTAGTTGGCAGTTATAAAAAGCAAACTTGACGGTAAAATGTGCGGTCCTTCACGCAAGCTCTGACCCAGGCGTACGCACAAAATAATCATGAATAATGATGAATAATGTCTACTTCAAATCAGTGTAATCCTGAAAAGGGTGAAAACATTATTAATATTACGAATTCACTTTTTTGTAGTATGGATCAGTAGCCTACATAGGCTAATCGGTTTAAATGTAATGTCTATAATAATTATTCAGATCGTGTCAAATGCACTTTGTCTACATTTATATACACTAGAGCCAGACCGATATATCGGCAGACCGATATTATCGGCCGATATTAGGCATTTTCCAAACTATCGGTATCGGCAGTTATAATAGCCGATAAATGAATATTTCAAAAATAAAATAAAAACGGACGAAACACGCTTGAACCATGTCATGAGTGTTGGAGTTGTATAGTTTGTCCACCAGAGGGCGCTCTACACTGTTCCTCTTGGCTACACTCGTTGAGTTGGTCATTGCTTGAATAACAATTAAAAGAACATCCCCATCAGTTCTCTTAACTCAAATAAGCATGACAACATTTGTGACTATCATGTCCAGTTTAAAAAAAATAAAAAATATTGTCCGATATATCGGAATATCGGATTTTAAAACCCAAAAATATTTGTATCGGTATTGGCCTTCAAAATCCTTTATCGGTCTGGCTCTAATATACACAATTATATATATATATATATATATATATATATATATATATATATATATATATATATATAAAAATCAACTTATTTAATACACAAAAAAAGTGGCAAAAATGTGAAGGTGCAGTGTGAAGAAAAATGGACAGTTTGAGTTACACGAAAAACACTATTTTTAGGAAATATTAGGCCTATTGTGTAAAGGTACCCAAGATACATATGAAGAGTTCAGATGCAAAAGCCTCTAAATGCCATTTGAAATTTTCTTCTAAAATGACCATTTTTATCAATCTTGTATATTTAAGTTCAGTAATTTCACTTAAATGGCAATTAATAGGTAATTATCATTGCCATTTAAGTGAAATTACTGAACTTAAATATACAAGCTTGATAAAAATGATCATTTTAGAAGAAAATTTCAAATGGCATTTAGAGGCTTTTGCATCTGAACTCTTCATATATATATTTATATATTTTTTTTACACAGTGTAGCTAACAACTGAAAAAAAGGTTCCCAGAAAACACAAAAGCTTAAAAATGCAACCAGATAGAATTGAATTGATGTTTGTTTATTTGATGGCATTACAATGAAGGGTTTTTTTTTTTTCTGTCATTGTTTGACATTACAAAATGTATACAGTACTTTCTTGGTTGGTGCTAAATGTTCTCTGAACTCAAAAACACAGCCAAACATGTTCGAGAGAATGTCAAGGCACGTCATGTTATTGAGACCAGAACAAGGAGGACCATAGAGGTCAGTCACAGTGTCACTTTGAGCAGAGTTTCAAATATTACATAAGCTGTCCGTCATTGAGACCACAAACAGAGGTCAAGGGTCAGCAACATTTTTGGTGTACTCTAGTTTTAAAAGCGGACTACTCATAAATGCTGCTAAAAAGAAAAAAAAAAACGAAAGAGAAAAAAGCCAAACACAATGTCCGAAAACCACTTGGTGTGTGTGATTATGGTTTCCAAAGTAGCATCACATTTTCATTGGCTTTGACATCCCATCTCTTCAGCTAAATATCCTAACACTAATTTCCATGGAGAATTCATGAGCACTGACATGATTAAAGAATTTTAGCATAATAAAAACAGGAAGTCGATGTTACTCCTTATCCATTTATATTCCTCACGACAAGACACTGATTCTACACGGACTGATTCGAATCACATTAAGAGCTAACATAAATAATACGACCAGGGCACATTTTTTTTTTTCTCTTTCCATCCACTTGTTGGCCTCCCAGAAAACAGGTTTAAAACCAGTCAGCTTCACAATCAAACATAATTTAAAAACCAAAGAGATCCTACGACAACAAAAACACAACACAGAATCAAAATAGAGTATAAAACAAGTCGAGGATTAGTGTAAGGATTTTAGTTGAACAGACAATAATATTACACCATCACGATCCCGTTCCTGTATATGTCAGCATTATTCTGCTATTGCTTGCGAATTAAAAACACACCAGCGTTCCTTGAGCTAAGAAAACAAACCAGACACAGACACCCAGGGTTCTGTTATTGGACTTCTGTGCTAGTTACAGCCTGTCCATAACAAACACCACGTTCAAGCATTAGGGCGTCCATCCGCGCACGTGGCACCAGGACACTGGGTTTCTCAAAATGCAAATATTAGATTTCTAATTATTAACAATGTTCTGAATCTAAAACATAAATAGGAGAGCTAAAAACAGTCGCAGCAGTTGACGGCAGGTCTGTCGGTCATTAAAAGGTCAGACTCATATGTAGGGGTACTGGGGGACCCTCCGGGGACTGAGCTGAAAGCTGTTGTACGCCCCGCTTCCTCGAGTGGTGCTGGTGCTCGTGGTCACATAAGGGTGAGCGGGGTAATGTTGCTGGTAGTGGGCGGAGAGTCTGTGGACCACACCTCCGATGGAGTCCTTTGGGATAAGACTGGCTGCATAGTGACTGGTGGGCGGGGCATGAATGGAGGGGGAGGAGCCCTGGACAAGCAGGTGCTCCATGTGGGATGCGGGAGTGGGGTAGGTGTACAGGCCGGGGGTGCTGGTGAACGAGGGCGCCTCCTGGAGACAGTAATGAGACGAGGCCGGAGGGTACGTGTGCTGTCGGCGCAGGGACGAGGAGCCACCGGATGGTCCTTGGGATGAGACAGTGGTCTGGAAAAAAAAAAAAAAAGGAAATCGAACCACATGTTCTTTACCATACATTTAGCGGCTAGATTTAACCGATCGGCGAGATTTGGCGCTTGCAGAGTTCCAAAAGAAACTTTAAGTACAAACTGCAAACTTGTTCAAAGGGCTTTAAACGGTTCCAGATGATGAATAAGGGTCTTATCAAGCAAAACGATCGCTCGTTTAATAAATAAATAACAAAGTTTACGTTTTATAAGCTCAAACGCTCGCCTTGCTCTGTTCTGTAACGCACTCCTGTTCGAACTCGTTCATCAAAATGAACAAATCTTTTCCCGAGTCATTTGGTTCATTCGGCGAAAGAAACGAACGAATTGATTCGGAAAAAGATTTGTTCATTTTGTTGAACGAGTTCGAACAGGAGAGTCACGAACGTGCACCACAGAAAGGCGAGCGTTTGATCTTATAAAACTTAAACTTTGTTATTTTTTGAAAAAAAACGAGCGATCGTTTTGCTTGATAAGACCCTTATTTATCGTCTGGAATCATTTAAAGCCCTTTGAACAGTTTGCACTGAAAGTTTCTTTTGGACCTTGAACCGTTTGGTTCCCATTGAAGTCCATTATATGGAGAAAAATCCTGGAATGTTTTCATCAAAAACCTTAATTTCTTTTCGACTGAAAAAAGAAAGACATGGACATCTTGGATGACATGGGGGTGAGTAAATTATCAGCAAAAGTTTTTTGAAAAGTGAACTACTCCTTAAAGTCGGACACTTTCTGTTTTTTGTTTTTTACAGTGTTTGCGTTTACTCTGACTACCGATGAAGTTGATCTAATTGGGGTGTGTTTTTGTCTGCGTTCGTGTGCGTTTTTCTTTATTTAGTATGAGTAGTGGTCAGATTGGTGTGTGTGGGGTGATGATCTGAGGCTGAACAGTTCAAGATGCGGGGTTAAACATCTGAGACAGAGCGGGGACAAGCTAACACAAAAAACGAAAAGCTAAGAAGTGGAGACATAAGCTGTTTCTGCCATCGATACTTATTGGGAATGTTAAAGAGCCCCTATCATGGATTTTTGAAAATGACTGTTCATATGGTGTGTAATATAGCTCTAAGGAAATGAAAACATCCTGCAAAGATTTATATCTGAAAGTGCACCGTATATAAAGTTATTGTCTTTCAAAAGTGAGAGTCGACTCTGAGTCTATGCAATGAATTGTTTTTGAAACGAGTCATTAGCTGTTACGTCGTGACGTAGATACAAAACATTAGCTCATTGGCCGCTCCCAACAACTGCGTGTGCAGACGGGAGTGTAAACTTGAAGTCTAGAACACAAATACTTCAGCTGAATCGCGTCATGTCGAGAATTCAATTCAAAGATAGTTCAGCCACTTGTTTTCATAGTCCAGGGACGAGCATGTGAAGAATCAGTGGTCAGAGTTCATATTTGCAACGATACCACAACAGTATAGCCCGATTGTGTTCTCATCACTTTAATGACGAATCATTCAAAAACATAAATGAATTTTCCCGAAGGAGGGCTCAGCATCCAGTGTATATGGATCAGGTTCGTCCTCCTCCGAATCACAACCTGTAAGTATTATTATATTAATAATGTTTGCCGTTATGTTTTCTGTAGCATGCTCAATATAGTTATATTGTGTTGTGCACACTCCGCAGCTCCTAAGCGGGGTAAAGTTAGTTTTGTTTTTGATGTTCACCAGACATTCATTGAAATGTCTTTACTTTTCATTTCTTCATTACTTTGCAGAAAAAAAAATAATCCTAACAGTTTCAATAGGGGCCTCGCACCGTTAGTGCTCGTGCCCTAAAAATAATGTCCATAACAGGTCTGATTATTAAAGGCTGCCTAATATTCCTTTGAATATAATTATTTTTTATTATGACGCAGAGGTGCCTGTTTTGCCTCAGGTCTCTTGATATCTGCCGGCTGTGGCTAGTGCCCTCTTCTATGCTTCAGGTTGTTGGGGAGGCAATATGACGGACAGGAACGACAGGCGTTTGGACAAACCGGTGGATAAAGCCAGAAAATTGCAGGCAAAACCGGCCAAATACATAACACAAAAATACAGTGTTCAAAACGGTGCTTGTGCATTGACAGAAGTGGTCACCTGACTGAGGTTAAGTGGTTGAGATCTGCTGGGGTCCAGTTGGGGGTCAGTGACTCTCTCTCCTGAGCTGCTCGGCTGCCTTGTGGCGGCAGCGGCTCTCTTGGGCTTCATGTAGTAATTCTGGGTAAGACCTAAAACAAACAGCCAATGTACTTTAAAAAAAAAAGTATTTGTTTTATAAAAGGACACCGAATAGCTGTTGACCGAGCAACACTGAATTAAAAGAAGGATGATACTCGCCTACAGCAAGTGGGATTTTGGCTGATATTGAGCTTTCCACAGGCTGCGCTTTCACAGATGGAGCCACCACTGCCATGGATTTGGACAGGCGTGAGGACTGGAACCCCACATGACTGTTCTGGGGCTTGGGTGTTAGAGGACTGGCGGTGGAAGAGTCCGAATCATGAACGGTTAGACAGCTGATCACATTAGTCCTGTGGCTGGGGCCACCGCTGGCAAAAGAAAAAGAAAGATTTTTAAAAAAATACATAAATGACACATTTGGTTAAATGTGGCAAAACAAGCACTAAATTATTACTGGTAACATTCATCACATTTGCTAAAATATTCAAACACTTAAGTTAGATTGAGATATTTTTAGATATTAGATATTTACTCACCCCCATGTCATCCAAGATGTCCATGTCTTTCTTTCTTCAGTCGAAAAGAAATTAAGGTTTTTGATGAAAACATTCCAGGATTTTTCCTCCATATAATGGACTTCAATGGGAACCAAACGGTTCAAGGTCCAAAAGACAGTTTCAGTGCAAACTACAAACTATTCAAAGGGCTTTAAACGACACCAGACGATGAATAAGGGTCTTATCAAGTGAAACGATCGCTCATTTAAAAAAAAAAAAATAAAGTTTAAGTTTTATAAGCTCAAATGCTCGCCTTGCTCTGTTCTGTGATGCGCGTTCGTGACTCTCCTGTTCGAACTCGTTCATCTTTTTTCGTGTCATTTGGTTCATTCAACGAACGAAATGAACGAGTTGACTCGGGAAAAGATTCGTTCATTTTCATGAACGAGTTCAAACGCTCATCACGGAACAGAGCAAGGCGAGCATTTGAGCTTATAAAACTTAAACTTTGTTATTTATTTATTAAATGAGCGATCGTTTCGCTTGATAAGACCCTTATTCATCGTCTGGAGTCGTTTAAATCCCTTTGAAGCTGCACTGAAACTCTCATTTGGACCTTGAACCGTTTGGTTCCCATTGAAGTCCATTATATGGAGAAAATCCTGGAATATTTTCATCAAAAAGCTTAATTTCTTTTCGACTGAAGAAAGAAAGACATGGACATCTTGGGTGACACGGGGGTGAGTAAATTATCAGCAAAAGTAAAAAAAAAAAAAAAAAAAAGGTGAACTACTCCTTTAAATGCAAAAGCTAGAAGTTGATAAGATTTTTTTAAACGAAGCCTTCTTCAAAATGAGTCTTCTGCTGACCAAGGCTGTATAAACAGTAATGTGAATAATTTTTCAATAAAGTTTCTAATATGATACATTTTAAAATGTTATTTATTCCTGTTATGGCCAAGCTAAATTGAAGTCACATGATGCTTCAAAAAAAAGAATATAATAATAATACTTTTTTATTTTTTTTGAAGCATCATGTGCATCATGTTTATTCTAATAATTAAAGAATATGATATTATAATAATAGAATAATAATCAAAAACCAAATTATATTTGAAATATAAATATTTTGTCTTTATAATCAACTCTCCTTAAATTTAATGCGTCTCATGTTTCTCATTAAACTGGTTGTGTATGTATATTAGCAGGTAGTGACCTCACCTAACGGGGTGGAACTTCCTTTCGTCCTCATCGTCAGAGTCGCTGTGTATGGTGATAACGCTGACAGCAGGACTCGGGGTGTCGGAGATGATGATGGGCTGAGTGAGAATAGCACTGTAGGACTGAGCAGTGCTGTGAACGCAGAAAAGGTCAGACGGTGTATTAGAAGATCTCTCCACACACAGGGACACTTACACTACATTCAGCGTGGTTTATCAAATCATGTTTTCTTCTAAATATAGCACAAGCTTTTCAAACAAAACGACAACAACAATTCCTGTCAATATTTTTGAGTGTCAAAGGTTAAGTGGCCCAATACCTGACGCCAGTGTCACAACAGATCCTGCTCCTCTTGTTCTGTGACCTTGTGACCGTAGAGGTTCCTCGACTAAGGGATTGAGTGGAATTGAGACTGCCAAGGATGTGTGGGTTCTGCTGGACAACGCCATTGTGCTGACCGCTCTGAGACACCCTGCAGGACACAACCAACCAATCAGCATTAACCCTTTCATAAAACCTACCAGTGTGAATTTAAAGGGATACTCCACTTTTTTTGGAAATAGGCTTATTTTACCACACCCCCAGAGTTAAACAGTTGGGTTTTACCGTTTTCGAATCCATTCGGCCGATTTTCTGATATTTAGAAGAATATCAGTAACCAGACCGTTTCTGGTCTCATTGACTTCCATAGTAGGAAAAAAATATACTATGGAAGTCAATGAGACCAGAAATTGTCTGGTTACTGATATTCTTCTAAATATCCGAAAATCGGCTGAATGCTTTTGGAAATGGTAAAACCCAACTGTTTAACTCTGGGGGAGTTGTAAAATGAGACTCTTTCCAAAGAAAAAAGTGGAGTATCCCTTTAAGGAGACCGTATCGCCTTACGTCCACGGTAATGTGAAATGCTTGTCACGTGATACACAATAGCACTGAATGACTGATGCGTCGCTTTTATTTCTCATCCAAAATATCCCAAAATTTGTTAAATGTCATGAACTATCGGACATTACGATTCTCAGATGTGTGTAAATTAATACGTTTGGTCATTTAAACACCTTTACATTTATCTTATTTGTCGATATACAACATTTGATGGGCTCCGCCATGTTATTTTGCCAACATCTATCTGAATTAGAACACAAATTAATTCCTGTTCCTAAAATACATGAAAGGATGTGGCCGTTCGGATACACTATTTTGATAGTCCACTTTAGACATTCTACAAACTATAAGTAATTATTCAACTACATGCCAACTAAGTCAGAGTATCGAAATAAAGTGCCATCAGCCTTTGAACTGGGAGAAAATTAAGAAAAGCGTAAATGTTCGGACTGCAGCCACTTTAATTCATATTTAATTTTTAATTTTATTTTTAATTAATGATTCAAAGACTCAAGATTTCACTTGTTTCCTTGCTGAATGAATCCGTGTTTTTGAACAAATATCTTCCAATTTTTTAATTCCCTTGTCGCCGCCTACTGGTGTAACGAAGTAATTGATACAATCTTTCAAGTGTTATTTTGATGGCTAGTAGAGCCAGACCGATATATCGGCAGACCGATATTAGGCATTTTCCAAACTATCGGTATCGGCAGTTATAATGGCCGATAAATGAATATTTCAAAAATAAAATAAAAACGGACGAAACACGCTTGAACCATGTCATGAGTGTTGGAGTTGTATAGTTTGTCCACCAGAGGGCGCTCTACACCGTGCCTGTTGGCAACACTCGTTGAGTTGGTCACATTGCTTGAATAACAATTAAAAGAACATCCCCATCAGTTCTCTTAACTCAAATAAGCATGACAAAATTGGTGACTATCATGTCCAGTTTAAAAATATAATAAAATATCGGCCGATATATCGGATTTTAAAACCCAAAAATATTTGTATCGGTATCGGCCTTCAAAATCCTTTATCGGTCACGCTCTAATGGCTAGTACAGTAGACATCAGTAGGTCTCTATAGAGTGCCGAAGTTACGACGTCACTCTGTAGGCCAAAACGCGGAAGCGAGTTAGCATTTTAACACTCCCGGTTCCCTCGCCCTAAAGTCTATGGGATTTTTGAACGGGTTTTTGCTAAATCGCCTGAAATAAGGCCTGTGGTGAACAAAACCTCTAAATATTTTCACGTTTTGATCCATGACATGGAACACACCAGTTATAACCTCCTTGTGGTTTTTTAAACTTTATATAGGCTTCAAAATGTATACATTGTAGGTTAACTTGTAAAGATCATCTTGATAGACAAAACGTGTAAGGGTCACAACTCTTTTTTGCGATTTTCCAAAAGTCTGTGGGGAAAACGCACAGGTTTTCGATCGAGGGAACCTAAGCGAGTTGTCCTACAAAGTGACGTCATCACTTCGGCACTCATTCATTATTATTGTGACGCTCTACCTCCAGCTTGATGTTTGCTGTGTCGAGTTGTCGGACAGCAGGGCTTCCAGGGGCGATTCGGTCACGACGGACTGGTGGCTGGAGTTGTGGATGGTCATGCCAGGAACCTGCTGCCATGCGGAGGGTATGAGGATCTGCTGGGTGCCCGCTGGCCAGGCCTGCTGGAGGATCACAAAATACCGGCCTTCAGCAAGTCACAGTATACCACTGATTTGCAATCAAACTTAAACCAGTTTTACCGACACATGAATAGAGGGTAAAACAGCTATGACCAAGCTTTACCACACAATGAGTGACATTGATGCATATTTGGCCATTTAAACCTGAATTTATACATTTGTGTCATGCTAGATTGGCGAAGAACCTCATCTAACATGCACTCAATTAAAGTGAACACCCCAATAAATAAATAAAAAAACGAATGAATGAAATAATCCATAAATGCACACAATTCTGCAAATATTCTCCCGAAGTATAAGGCAGCTTTAGATGTAGCACAGCCATTTCGTATGATTTTAAAAGCCAAGACAAGCACAGCATGCAACAATGATACACAAGCATTAAAAATGAAGATGGGGGTGAAAGACAGTAATCCGGAAACCTGTTGGGAAGAACCGTGGCTGTTAAATAGTCAGAAAACAACGAGCGTTTCCACAGAGCAAACCTGCCCAAAAGATCTGCCATGCTGGTGCGGGCAGCGCTAGAGTACCTGCGGACAGACATGGCTATGAGAGGGAGAGGAACATGGCTGCAAATGTTTTTGAGCTGTAGACAAGGTCAGTCTCCTGCCCTGAGAGAAGACAGTGAGGCTGGGGAAGGAGGGGTGGGAGGTCAGAGAAGGGAACAATTCACACAACATGAAGTAGCAAGCAAAGCACAGAAGAGTCAACAGCACATGCCTCCCATCATGCCTGTATCAGACCTGCACTGAGAAAGAATGATGCGGGAGTGACAGAGCGAAAAGAAAGGGAGAATGATCCGAAATACAGAAAAAAAGGCCAATTAGAAAGAAACATAACAGTTTCGAAATAAATGCAGATATCAGGAGGAAAAAGTAAAAAAAAGATCAAAGAGAGATCCGAAAAACCGTTAAGACGGAGATCAGGAAAAATATCAAATAAAAAAAGAGATCAGTAAAAAGATCAAACAAGAGATCAAAGAAGGCCCAGAAATATCACAGAGAGATCAGAACTTTTTTTTTTTAAATATATAAAAAAAATTAAATAATTTTTAATATGTGCGTGTATGTATACATGCATGTATATGCACACATTAGGGCTGTGCAAAGATTAATTGCATCCAAAATAAAAGTTTGTGTTTACACAATACACGTGTGCTGTGTATAATTATTTTGTACATATTCGTGCATGTATATATTTAAGAATTATTTGCACATAAATACATAATCTTTATTATATATAAATATTTTATATATGAAGAACACATTTTCTTAAATGTATACATGCATGTGTGTATTTATATTGCGATTAAACGAATCCAAAATAAGTTTGTTTACATAATATATTTATGTGTGCTGTGTATACTTTTGTATATGAATATCATATTTTCTTAAATGTATGCATACAAAATTATACACAGCACACACAAATATATTATGTAAATAAACTTATTTTGGATGCGATTAATCGAAATTAATCTTTGCACAGCCCTAATGTCTGCATATACACTACTGGTCAAAAGTTTTAGATCAGTAAGATTTTTTATGTTTTTAAATGAAGTCTCTTCTGCTCACCAAGCCTGCTTTATTTGATGAAAAAAAAAAATGACAGTAATATTGTGAAATATTATGACAATTTAAAATGACTTTTCTATTTTAATATATTTTAAAATGTAATTTGAAAGCTGAATTTTCAACATCATTACTGTTGCTGATTACACATCAGTTTTCAGTGTCACATGATCCTTCAGAAATCATTCTAATATGCTGATTTTATGCTCAAAAAACATAAATTATTATTTTCAATGTTGAAAACAGTCGTGTACCATTTTCCCCCAAAAAATATTCTATGATGAATAGAAAGTTCAAAATATAATCTTTTCTAACATTATAAATGTCTTTACTGTAACTTCTGATCAATTTAACTCTTCCTTGATGAATAAAAGTTTACTAATTTCTTTCCCCCAAAAATAAAAAATAAATTTTTACTAACCCAAAACCTTTGAATGGTAGTGATTAATGTTACAAAAGCTTTCCATTTCAGATCAATTCTGTTCTTTTGAACTTTCTATTCAAAGAATCCTAAAATAAAAATGTAAAAAAACTGTTTTCAACATGGATAAAATCATAAATGTTTCTTGAGCATCATATTATAATAATTTCTGTAGGATCATGTGACACTGAAGACTGGAGTAATGATGATAAATTCAGCTTTGATTACAGGAATAAATTACACTTCACTATATATTCACATAGAAAACCGCTGTTTTAAATTGTAATAATATTTCACAATATTACTGTTTTTTTTTGTATTTTTTATCAAATAATTGCAGCCTTGGTGAGCAGAAGAGACTTCTTTTAAAAACATAAAAAATCTTACCAACAAAGACTAATTGCAATTAATCTTATCCAAAATAAAAGTTTGTGTTTACATAATATACGCGTGTTCTGTGTATAAATACATAATCTTTAATATATATATATAAATATTTTATATATACAACACATTTTCTTAAATGTATACATGCATGTGTGTGTATTTATATCTACAAAATAATTATACACAGCACACAAAAAATACATTATGTAAACAAACTTATCTTGGATGCGATTAATCGCAATTAATCTTTGCACAGCCCGAGTAACAATGAAAGAAAGAAAGAAATGTAAGATCAAAGAGTGTTAAAAAAAAAAGATCGGAAAGAAAGGAGGATGCGTTTGAGGAGGAAAGAGGGGCATTGAGAAGTGATGTTAGTGGTAGAGCACTGGGTGGGTCTCTCTTTACCAGCACTGTGGCTGTCTGCTCCAGTAGGGCAGGCCGTCCTGCCCCACAGCCCAGTGCCAGGGGCAGCGGCGGGTACTGGGACGCCACTCCCGCTGTGTGGGGGTGCAGTGTGGCCACCATCAGAGGCGTGCAGGAGCCCTACGGAGGAGGGGCACCATGGAGGGAAAGGGGCAAAAAGCATGGAAAGATTAGACAAAAGGTCAGACTCAGGTCAAGGGTACAAGGCTGCGATCTCACGTGCCATTTACTGGCACGGTCTTGCCAGCAGCAGAAGGGGTGTCCATGCAGACTTTAAGAACGGACGTTTCCTCTCCAACTCGACTGGATTCATTAGCATTTCATCAGATTGCAGTGATCAGTTGGATATGATAGATGTCTTACCTGTGTCAGCATGCTGGGTTGAAGCTGAAGGGGTTGGGTGGACTGGTTCTGCTGGACAACAGGAACACCATTCTCCATCCTGACAGGATAGCTAGAGGTTTTGTTGGAGGATGGAAGGCCTTCGGGAAAAATAAAAGAGCGTCTTAAATTTTAGTGCCAAAAAATTAAATGCCATAAAGACAAAAATAAATTGTTTGCAACATTTTAAACTAAGCAATGTGACCGAGACAGGGTATGATGAAACGATGCTTTAGATAGAAAGGTAGAAGGTCGTTCGTCTTCAATTGGTTCAAAATGTCGCGGCCAAATTTCTTAAAACGTAAATTCTGTCACGCCACTCCCATTTTGCGAGCTCTCCACTGGTTCCCAGTCCAATCTAGGATTGACTTTGAAATTCTCCTATTTGTGTACAAATGTTTGCATCACCTTGCTCCCAAGTTATGAGTGTGAACTACTACACTCCTACACCCCGTCCCGAGACCTGAGATCTGGAACCCTAAATCTACACACTAGGCTGAAACGCAGAAGAGATAGCGGTGGGGCCTAGATTGTGGAACAGCTCGCCAGTACAACTTATGGCTTGTTTCCACTGAGCGTACGGTACAAACTTTTTTGCGTTTCCACTAGGGCTGTCAATCTTCCTCTATAATACTAATCGAATTCCATTCCTTATTTTATAATAATATTCGAATATTAAATGCCCAAATTTATCCTATTATTAATATTTACGACATTACACATTCTTATGGATCGTCAATGCCACTATAGCCTGTGGTTGTTGTTACACGTTCGGCCCACTAGAGGGACATCTAACGTTACTACAATAAACATTTAGGGGCCGTTTACACCTGGCCACTTCATGCGTTCTCAGATCGGATAGCTCTGATTTATCAAAACGAATCCATTTACAGTTACACCTGCTCACATAAATGTGTTTTCGCAAAACGGATATAAATCCGATCTTCAATTCCCGCGCTATACAGATGTAATGAAGTGCACGTCAGCGAAAGCAACAGATTTGAGCTGCAATTTATTGATCATTGGCTAATTTCAAAATCAGCAAATTAGCAAATTAGTTAAAATCTCCCGGAATCCGCGCATAACATACATAGCGCGCGGCGCGTGCATGGCAGAGAGGGAGTGAACGAGACCTTGCGAATGTGCCACGCGAAAGCTAGTCCCGCGCTCTCCTATTGTTAATAATAAAGCGATAGGGGGCCGTTTACACCTGGTCACTTCGGAAGTATTTATTTTTAAATGTATATAAAAGCAATATTCGAATAGTAACTTGAGCATTCGAATAGTATTGATTTTTTTTAATATTCGAATTATATTCGAATTTCGGAATTCGTTCCAACAGCCCTAGTTTCCACTGTCAAAAGTTGTGAATGGTACCAAAAAGCCGAACCCTACCTTACCAGTTTTTGGGTACCTAACACAGTGGTACGGAACTAAAAGGTGGAGCTACACACTTCAGAACGCTGATTGGTGCTGCACTGCATTAGCAGCAAACAGTTGAAATATAATACTACTGTTATTGTGTCACGAAATGCAGTTTTAAGAGTTTTTCAGGCGAAAACGTAGTTTTTTAAAGTTCAAATGTGTGTTTTTTTTATAGATCTATGATAATTTGACTGAGACCCATTCCAAGCGATCACCGGTCGCTCGCGCTCGTGTCCCCCGCCTGGAACAGCCTTTCCTCGGCTAGTCGTTCCGATGTTTGCGCTGACTCTGACGTCTCTGTAGTGGTTAAACATGAGATATAATTCGTCTCGTGAATCTATAATTCGTTCCCTGAGTGAAGTTTCATATATTTGAGCGCTGAATTAGTATATCTGGCTAAAACACGTTTGTGTGCTTATAAATGTTTCAAATGTATTTAAATGAATTCGAAAAGAAGCTCTGTCTCTCCTCCGTATTTTTTTAATTTTGTCTATAGACCTTATTCAGAGCAGCGCCATGACAGGTATGAAAGTGAGGCTGTGAGGGATAGACTTACCGTGTTTCCAATGGCATCCGCTGTAAAAAGCTGAATAAAGCGGCTAGATTATTTACAATTTTCCACAGCTTAAGGCCCGTACACACCGGGACGAATATCAGCGCGCGTTATTCGTCAGCGTTTTTCAACACGTTTTTTGTGTTCACGCCCAAACGTTTTTCGCTGACGATGAGCCGAGTGAACATGCAAATTCATTCCCTGACATTAGATGGCGCTTAATGTAAAACAGAAATATTAATAGAATACTATACTAGGGTGATCATATCCATGTCTCAATGTTTTATTATGACAGATAGAAAAAAACCGAATGAAATAATGATAGAAAAAAATGTCTTCTGTATTAGAAAAATATATAGGCCTAAATAATAAATAACTAAAAGAAATGACTCCAAATGTAACAAAAAATAGCGCTCACAAACTTACAAAAACGAACTAACAAAATCTATTTATATCTTTAGTTTTCATTCTCTTTATCTTGTTTTTCTTCCTCGTCCACCTTGTTTGCCCATCTATATTTTGCTGTAGGACTGATCTTTCCCAGCAGTTTTTGTTTGAAAACCAGGACATTTTCATCACTTAAAAACAGTCAGGACAGGACGTGGAAACAGGACATGTGTAACGCAAAGTTGAGATGTTGCCCAGAGATAAAAACATAGCAGTTGTCAGATGAACAGATGCACGAGAGATGTCGTATTTTTTTCGCGTCGGTGTGAACACTCACATTGGCGCCCATTGTTTAGTCACGAGGCGTTAAACGTCGACGAATAACGCGCGCGAAATTCGTCCCGGTGTGAACAGGCCTTTACATTATCGGGACTTTTTTGTCAACTGACATTTCTTGGAAGGATATTTTTCTTGGAAGAACAATCCGAAAACACATTAAATAACAGTACAGCCCATTGAAGAGATGCATGTCTATCCCACACAGCCTCGCTTTCATTCTCACTAAAAACCAAAGACGGCGCTGCCGTGAATAAGGCGTATTATAAGGCGTTTCTTGGTTGTTCTCTTTTCGATCATTACTTGTTTGAGCTTGTACAGCACTTTAGTCAGTCCTGTGGCTGTTTTAAACGTACTGTATAAATAAAAGAACTGCACTTGTGTGTAAACGCCGCCTGCAAAGTCATTAAAGCAAAGGCAATAAGTCAGCTGTCTAAGCTTTCCATAGAGTCTGGCTCCAGCTCACCTTGGATAGTGGTGGGGGGGCAGACGATGAGGGTTTGCTGGAACGGTTCAGTCTGAGCACACAGCTGTGTGGGGCGGGTCTGCATGGGGATGCTGGGTTGGGCCAGGCCTGGGATGTTTATGGTAGCCTGCTGGTAAAGGGCCGGCTGGTAGTTGAGGAGGGGAACGGCTCCAGCGGCAGACGGGACCTGGCTGTGCTGGTTAAGCTGGCTGCTGAAGGTCACAGTCAGGTTTCCAGCAGTTCCAGGAACAGCGTTAGCAGCAAACAGGGCCTTTCCACTGTCAAAGCTACTGTTCCTTCTCTTGCAGATATCCATGTTCTGGAAGCACGACTTGACACTACAAAAAAAATATGAGAACCAAATTAAAACACATCTCTCAAAATGAACAAAAGCTAGATTTCCTAGATGTCTTCCTCAAAAGGACGTACTGAGAGCTGTGCGGGAAGCTCAGCAAGTGGCTCATGCTCACAAACGGATGTGCCAGGGTTTTTGTGGGTGTGATTCTTTTATCAGCGTCCAGTCTCAACATCCTCTTCAGCAGGTCAATCAACTCCCGTCGGTCCGCCTTCTCCGCCAACAAGTCCGTCCCTTCTAAATGAGTCGGCAGATTGACCTGGAAACCGATAAAACAAAAAACAAGCTTTAGTATTCCACGTCTAGTATTGATGCGTTCCCTCATAGAGACGTATTTATTACCTGCATCATGTCATCTAAACAATTGAAGATGTATTTTCTCGCTTCTTTGGACTTGATGCCCATTTCAGACTCGTGCTCAGATGGGGTCTAGAAAAATACACAAGTGTCAGCCAAGTAAAATATTCACCAAAGAGTAACTGTTCTTAGGGCTGGGCAAAAAAATCGATTTTTCGATTAATCGTTTTTTAAAATGTGTTCGATTCAAAATCGATTCTCAACGGCCGAAATCGATTTTTTCCATATAAAGGGCTCGCGGACGCGGTGCTGCATCTTCTCGTCTCTCTGCACTAATCAAGCGCCAAGCGCTGCAGATGTCGACACACACACACGCGTTTAGGAGTCGGGACATGACATTGCATCGTAACCTATGATCGTAACTAGCGTTTATCATTTTCACGTCTTTTTGAGTTTTACAAGCAATGTTAAACCATCCCGTGCTCGCGCACTCTCAGAGATGTCTTTCACTGCGTGCACAGCCTAAATCTGCCTCACAAACAGCTCGCCAGAAACAAAAGTTTTATCCCTGGATTATATCACTTTAACAGTTAAAACACGCGACATTATGTCAAAACTCTGGTCTTGGTGAGTAACCTCGTAAAGACAGTCGGTAATGTCTTAAATTAGCATTAAACGCGTGTGACAGAAAGTTAATGAAACAGTAATGGATTCGCGCACTAGTTCTTAAAGTGAACGCAGCCATTTGTGTCAGTCATTAATTCTGTTGTCATAACAACAGAATATAGTATTAATTGTAAGCAATCAGAATTAATAGCCTTTGTATTTAATTCAGTCTGGACTAAAAAGACTATCCAGTGTTATTTTACATTGGATTACTTTATTCAGTTTCTGTAGTATTTCTGACATTCCCAAAAAACTACCCCAAAATGTCTCTTAATTTGTGTCTTTATTCTATTGTATTTATTTGTGCTACTTTTTTCAATTTAATTCAAAGATTGAAATCAAGCTTCCATACATAAACTCTTAAAACAAAAATAAACAAAAAATTACATTACCATTTAGGTAAGATCAATGTAAAAAAAAAAAGTCTAAATATTTATTTATCTTTATCTATCTTAAACATAAAATAACATGATACTGTTTGATCAAGCTGTGCGACTGTTCTGACTTTTTTTGCATATTGCATCAAAATCCTGTTTATTCTCTGTATGCATTTAGTGTACCTAAAATAAAAAGAGTTTTATATACAGGTTTATGGCTCTTAATTTCCTTGTATTAATTAACCACTAGTAAACTTATGTCCACTGTTCTTTTTTATAAATATAGGATTTGTATTACATCTTCATTATAGTCGAATCGAGAATCAAATCAGGAATCGAAATCGAAAATTGAATCGAGAATCGAAATCGAATCGAACTGAGAGCTTGTGAATCGAAATCGAATCGAAATTGAAATGTGAATCGATACCCAGCCCTAACTGTTCTGTCATTCAGCGTTAGTTTTGTAATGATGAGTACTGACTTTTAACCTCCACAAGGGATAGCTGGAGTCCGGTCCTCTGTTAAAGAAGCGGCTTGTCTTTGTGCCAGCACTCAAAAGATACTCTGGAGGCAATCCCTGTGTCTGAGAAATGTACCGAATCTGGAGAGGGAAAAAGGAAAGGTCAAGTCTAGTACAAAGACTAGGGAAGATTTCAACAAATGACCCAGAAACCAATCAAAAAAAGCCATCTTGAAAAACATCTTAATTCTTGTAACAACCAACACAAGTATGAATTCTCCTCCCCTCTCTGCAATTTCAATAAACTATACATCTACAGATAGCCAGGAAGTATGACCATACTAGCCCAGTTCTGTCAACACTGCACTAGCTCCCTAGTAACCATCAAATACATTTCCAAAACACCCAATGGTTTATCTCCTCAGTACTAAAGCGTGTCCATCACGTCTAATTGCGATCTCTACATTCTGGACAATTGAAAATACCTAGAAATATCAAAATGATCAACTGGTAGATCCTTTTCCTATTTAGCACCCAAACCGTAGAATAGTCTTCCTAGCCTCGTTCGGAAAGCAGACGCTGCCATTTTAATTTTAGAAAACACCTTTCTTTAACCTGGCATATACATAACATGATCAATTTCTGTTATATTCAAATCAGTTAACCCTTTGGGGTTGTTGGTTTCAGAGTCACACTCGGGGTGTTCGGGTCCAAATGGACCCAAAGGGCGGGATTCATATTTAAAAAAAAAAAAATTATTTTTTTACTCGGTTTTTTTAAAATAATATTGTCTTTTCTTTTTTGGTGTTTTGAGAATTTAAAAAAAAAAAAAAAAAAATTAATAAAATAAATTTAAATAAAAATACATTTATAATTAGTATTAATGCAATAATTATGACAAAATTTCCCCCCATTGAACATAATAGAAAAAATATATTTTTAAAAATTTTTTTTAAAGCTGTATTTCATTTTAGAGTCAAGCCTAGGCCTCATAAAAGCAATTTTTGAAATGAGATGGATGCCATCTGGTGGACAAACTGAGCATTTTAAAAATGCAAAACATGTATAATCTGAATTTTTTGGTGTGTTTGTGTATACAAGTGTGTGGATGTGTCTGTTTTGCACTCTTGATGTTTTATAGATTCACCCCTTCACTGTTGTGTGCTTTTTTTCAAGATTGTGGCTGATTTGTAGATTGTACGCACAAAAAAACACCAATTTCCCATTCATTTTCCATGCGGGTCCATTTGGACCTGAACACCCCAAGTGTGACTATTTTTTTTACAACCACTTAAACTATTCACATCATGTCCCCATTTTTTTGGGGTGTTCAAATACCAAATACCAACAAAGTCACCAAATTTCGGACCATTCCGAGGAAGCCGTGATTTTTAAAAAAATTTCTATTTAAATTCTTCGGGTCCATTTGGGCCGAACAACCCCAGAGGGTTAAATGATGATTAGGATGCATAAATTAGGTCAACCGGACACTTCCATTGCAAGAAGAATGACATCTACACTAATATTAGTCTGTCCGTCTCATCCTTATCCTGAGGTTACCGTAGTCAGCCGTATCCGGTCCGTATCCAGATCAGATGTGGACCTGCATCTAGACAACCAAAACGCAGCCCTGAATGTCAGCAGAGACCGTGTCTACAAGACAATCCCTCATCGACACGACAGACATCAGCACAGATCCTCCACACAGACCCTATGGCCAGCTTTGGCTCCATACCGGCGTGATGAATCGATCTTCAAGCAGAAGGAACTGGATAAGTTTTTGAATGCTACCGATCCCCATCTGAATTCACACCTTGGTTGTTTGTTGGCCAGAGGAGAACTGGCCACCTCAACTGAGCCTGGTTTAAACCACAAAAAAATGTTCTCTATTCGGTCACCGGATGGAGTTTGGATTCCTTGCCACTGTCGCCTCTGGCTAGCTCAGTTTTGGACACTTAATATTTATCAATATTATTGATCTGACTGTACTGATGGCACTATATGCAAACTGAGCTAGATGATGGCATAGTTTATTTCACCTAGAAAGTAGTTCTGCAAAAAAAAAAAAAAAAAAAAAAAAAAAAAATCAATGATCTTTACAACAGAACTGAATCAAGTACCTATACGCTTAGTATCGGTTCATTTTTGTGACACGCTCCAGTTCACAGAGAACAAGATGTCACAAAGCTCATTCTGTTTGTTTTCTTTCTTTTACAAAAGTGCAACGTTTTGTTGTTACTGTGAGTTCGCACAAATAAAAACCCTTTACAACTTCGAATGATCCATTACTCTTATCTGCATGACCAAAAATGCCAAAGTCAAGTTGTTTCCACTGTTATCAGAAAAAATGCGAGTGGTCGAGCTAGCGCCTTCATGCAGTAAGCACGCTATACTTAAAGGCATCATCGGATGCCCATTTTCCACAAAATGGTGTTCATGTAAAATTTCACATACTTTGGTTAAAATTCCTCATTTGTTAGAGTAAAACGACACCCTGTTTAACTCATCAAAAACAGCTCTGTTCACAGTGACCCGTTTTCGGTGCCTGTCTCTTTAAATGATAATAAGCAACTGCTCACCCCACCCCTCTCTTCCATGGGGGGCATTGAATGGCTGAGGGCAGAAATATGCTAACTCGTGGGCGGAGCATGATCATTATGACATCATAGTGCTCAGAAAATCCAAACAGCCTGATTATTGAGGATGTAAAAAATGGTTAATGGATTTTTTTCATTGTATGGTGGTTATCCACACACTGCAGAAACACATTTATATCCAGACACCATCTAAAAGTGAATTTTGCATCCGATGACCCCTTTAAGCTTCCACACTCCGCACAAACACTTGTATATGTGCCATATAGCACACATTTACCTAGGTTGCCATGTTTAAACGAGGTTGATGGTTGATAGGCAACATTTGGATTTTCTGCCTGATATGCAGTAATTAATTACCAAAAGGACCCGCCGTTAACAATCTGTCCCTCATGGACTGCGTGACTACACTACTTCCTGTAACATAATATATGTGACCTGGTCATATTCTGATGCTCCTGGATACAGCGGCCAGCCCAGAAAGAGCTCTGCAATCACACAGCCCAGCGACCACATGTCAATGGCTTCACAGAATGGCAGACCCAGGATGATCTCGGGGGCTCTGAATAGAAAGTGGAAAAAAAAATACCATTTCAATATCATAATCTATGCATATAGAGCATTTTGCGAGATGTAAACAACACTGGTCCAGAAGCACATCCTGTTTCAATTTTTTAACACTACATAAACGTTGGAATAAAATACAACCAACAGAACATATGCAACTGAATCAAAAAGTTAAACACACATCTTTAAGATTTGAAATAAAGAAACCATTTACAAACTGAAACAGGAAGTGTTGTTTACATCTTGCAAAAGGATTCCATCAGGTAGTCTCTTCTACAGGGAGGCCTGATCATTAAACATCTACAGATTACAGATAATCCCTTCTTACCTGTAGTAACGTGACTGGAGGTAAGTGGAGCACACGGCTTTGGAGACGTGACTGGCTGATCCAAAGTCGATAACCTTGACCCTGTAGGGCTGTCTGATGGGGTCAACCAGCATGATGTTCTCAGGCTTCAGGTCAGCGTGGATGAGACCCAGGCTCTTGAGCTTCATCAGGGCCGTGGCCACCTGCTGCAGGATGGGGCGGATGTGCCTCAGAGGCAGTGGGCTGAACTTACTGTGCTTCAGGAAGTCATAAAGGTTCTGCTCCAGCATTTCAAACACCAAGCATGTGTGGCCCTTGTGTTGGAAACACTCGTAGGAGCGCACAAAGTTGAACTCGTCAGCATTCTCCGCACTGAGACGGTTCAAAATGCTCACCTAGAAGAGGATCAATGACGAAAAGTGTCCACAATTAATAAAAGGGGTGCTAAGAAAATAATAAATCCAATATTCTGCATTTTTTGCATTTTATTTTCATGTTAAATGTTAATACTGGATCTGTTTGTTACTGATTTAGGCCATTTCACAATGGAAATAACCATTTTTAATGTGTTAATGACACGTTTATGCATCTGCATAAATCAAAAATATAAATGAATCCACACGTAATTACATTTCACAACTAAAAAAGCAGCGTAAAGTTTAGTCACCTTTGACTTTTTTCATTATGATGTTGGTAAGGTTGTTCTTTGTAAAACTGCTTAAAAAGAATGTGTATTGTAAAAAAAAAATACACTTAATTGAAAGTGCATTCACTAAAATATGCAAACGTAAAAAATGAGACTTAAAAAAAAGTCTAAAATACGAGGAAGGAAGGGATGGATATAAAAATGTGAAATGGATATAAAAATGTGAAAAATCACTGTTTTATTGAGGCTTAAGAATCGTGATATCACTGCATCATGGGCCCCTCTGGTGGTTCCCACCCTTACCAGGGTCTTTGCAGTAAAATCGGGCTACAATGAAATCTTGAAAAGCGGTAACAACTAGAGGTGTGCACGATTATTTGAATTTTCGATCTGTAATTATTATTCGAAAAATAAAATACTATTCGAATTTTACCACGCCGTAAATGCAGTGAATCCATGATAAATCCCAAGCACTAATTCGCAGTTTTAATTAAATGCACTGGGTGGCGCTGTGGAGTCTATTAAGAAATTGTGTGTATTTGATCACATAATGTTGTCGTCCATTGCTAATTGTAAGCTTGTTCAGAAATGGTGACAAAAACGTTGAAAAAAATAAATAAACTTAAAATAACGTCTTTTTCGTTAAACGTCATTTAAATCAACATGACATCATGACTTTTGCGTAAACATACACGCCACTTGCGCCACACGCATTTTGAGCTATCCGCGTGTATGTCTACGCCATTAACGTCCGAGTGATTCCGCGTGTCTGTACACGCCGTCAAATGTCCGCGCGAAACGAAGCAAAATGTAGATCTACATCTGGGGAGCGATCGTTTTTGTTCCTAGGATGGTAAGGGAACAGTCATAAATGCCATTAACCCCAGTGTTGTAGTACTCGAGACTCGGACTCGTCTCGGTCTCGAGACCATATTTTAATGGTCTTGGTCTTGTCATGGACTCGTGTGCATTTGGACTCGGAATTGACTCGTACTCGAACATTTTTTTTTTAGGACTCGGAATTATTCCCGAGTCCACTCGAGTTCAATTCAAAATATTTTTCATGATTATTAATGTATGTTAATAAAATATTTCTTTAAATTGATTGACACACCCAGTGATTGGTGATTTTCTAGTGCGCAACTGCGCATGACAAATTGTAATCAAATTACTTTTAACACCACCTACTATGTGGCCTTTTTACCCTAAACTGATCATATTTTTTAAACTCTAAATAAATTCAGTAAAAAAAAAAAAAAAAAAAAGGATTTCTCTAAGTAAATAAAAGTAAATTAGGTAATCAACCCTCACTGGTCTCGGTCTCGACTCGGACTCGACCGTCTCTGGTCTCGGACTCGACTCTCTATGGACTCGGTCTTGACTCTCTCTGGTCTCGGTGTCGACTCGGACTCGAGTGAGGTGGTCTCGACTACAACATTGCCATTAACCCCAGTGACGGGTAGGTTTAGGGACGGGGTTGAGGTAAGTCATATATTTATTCAGTAATAACGATAAGTCAACGGCGTTCATAAACACGCTGAAAAGCGATTGATAGCACGCCAAAAATGGAAATACGAATTGGCGTGTCATACACGCGCTACTTCATGAGATCAGTCTGTTTAAATAAACAAATTTTCGAATATTCGAATGCAATACTTATGAAAAATACCCATCCCTAGTAACACCACAAGATTGCAAACACCACCCACTACAGAAACACAGATCCCATCATAACATACCTCGATCTGTCCCTGGCGTGCATATGATGGATGGTTCTTCAGGATTTTGATGGCCATGATCTCATTAGTTCCTCTTTTCCAGCACTTGGCCACCTGCCCAAACGTGCCCCGACCGAGAAACTCGAGAACTTCGTAGCTGTTGGAGACGGAGCAGAGGATCTCGTGTTGGACCAGCTGGTAGTCCCCTTCCCCATTGGAGCTGCTGCTTTTGGTGGTGGTGGCCGAGTGCGGGATGGACTGGGCGGTGGTTCCCGTCCCCCCCGTACGAGCAGAGAAGGCAGGAGCCGAGAGCTCCTCCAGGATCTGAACGCTGCCGCTCCCACTTCCACCTCCTCCGGAAGTCTCCACTTCCTCATTCTTCCTCTTCAAACCATACCTGTGCCCACGGGAAGAGTGGGAATCCGAGTGATGGGTGTTGTGGGACGTCCTGCGACTGGACCCACGCGGGAGGCTCCCGGTGCTGTCTGCCGCACGGACCACAACATGGCCCCGGGAGGCTGGGGGGAAGATCAGGCCGGAGGTGCTGAAAGGGAGGCCCGCTGCGGGGTTGAAGCTGTACTGGCCCACAGAACTGTATGCTTCATTGGAAGCGTCCCAAGCACAGCTCTCCACCTTCATCTTTTTCACCCTGCAGAAGGCACTGGAAGACACAGATGGAGGGGAGAAAACCTGCAGCTGTGAAGCCATGCCTGCGAATATTAGAGATTTGACATTGTTGAAAACAGAAGGAACAAAAAGCACTTTTAAATGGCAACACTGATATCAACACGAGTCGAGTCACAAGAAAAAAAATCGGTTTAATTTTTATTATAGACACATCTAGGGCCCCGTTTACACCTGGTGTTTGGATGCGAGACGAGGCAGACACCCGTTTACACCTGGTATTCGAATCCGTCTTTTATCCCCACTTTCGACCACTTCTGTCCCGATTCATTTAAGGCAGTGGTTCCCAACCTTTTTTTGTTTGTGACCCCCTTTTTCCCAAGAAAATATTTTAGGGCCCCCCTTCACATTTAATGATATTATCGCTCTTGTAAGCTTGCAGCAAGAATAACAAAATATTTTTTTTTTTAAACAAACGGTATGTTTATGCACAAATAATAGCCTATAATATTGAAAATACAATGACTAAAACATCAGTAGGCCCTTTGTAATTTAACAACGTAAGCCTAGGAGAAGCCTATTAATTGGCCCTATTTGAAATGCAAAAATAGTGTTTAGTAGGGTTGGGTATCGTTTGAATTTGAACGATTCTGATTCCGATTCCTTGTTTCGATTCCGGTTCCCAACGATTCTCGATTCCGATTCTTTTAAGAGGCAGGGTCAAAAAAGTTTAGCTAACCTTGCTAACCAACGGCCTTTCTGAAGGAAATACTCCTTCTGTAAAAATACTCCTTTTGTCACAAATTTTGCATTTTGCTGAGATTTCGTTATTTTTAGAAAAGTGAAGCCACACTTTGGACCGCCGACGTAAGCTACTCATGTTCGACTCGCGCGGTTATGCCAACACTTCCGGTAGACGCTTCTTGTTTGGTGTTGTTCAGCGGTTTCTTCTTCCGCTCGGCGGACTGTGAATATCGAAACTAGGAATCGAAATTTTAACTTTTGAACGATTCCGGGAAAAACGAAAAGTTAGTCCTGGTTCCAATCGATACTTGATTCTCGATACCCAACCCTAGTGTTTAGGTTAAAAAAAGAATATCTGCTATTAAATGACTGTTATCTGGGGCCTCAATACTTGCATGTTATCTGTGAGGCTTTATCAATGTGAGGCTTTATTTTTACGCTTTTGGCGCTATAGCGAGCGATAATAAACTTGCATTTATTAACAGAATAACGCGTCTTTCGGAAAGAACAGTGTAGCCGGAACTACTTCTCTCTGTGTACGTCTATGACGAGTCACGCCGGTATTGGGATACTCCGCAGCGGCAGCGATCCGAACCAGTGTAAAATAGTCCCAATGTAAACACTTATTATAGGTGTACCATAGTGGTTCAGGATAAGACAAAAACAAAGATTGGAAAATGGATTCATGATGAACTCACTCATTATATATATTTTGTAAATTTTGAACAGAAAAAAAAATTAAGGACTTTTATTAAATGCTCATTATTGCTCAAACCTTCAAAATATGCCGCGACCCCCCACAGAGCTCGCTGAGGCCCCCTTGTGGGCCGCGACCCCCCTGTTGGGAACCGATGATTTAAAGGGAGTGTCTATCTTTTGAACCAATTGACAAAATAAGCTTGCACAATTTACATATGAATGCGTTCGGAGATGACGGAAAAACACATGGAGCGCATCAGCAGCTTTCGTTTCTGCTCTGACAGCCGACGAAGTTTAAAAAAACACCTTGCTAGCGCGCTTCTCATAATGTTTACACATTAGGTCAGTAGACACAGAGTAGGCAGTCTTTTAAAACCTAAAGGCAGTCCTGTGGGCGAAAAGGCCTTGTTGATGCTAGAGGTCAGAGGAGAGTGGGCCGACTGATTCAAGCTGACTTTGACTGAAATAACCACTCGTTACAACCGAGGTATGCAGCAAAGACACAACACACACAACCTTGAGGCGGATGGGCTACAACAGCAGAAGACCCCACCGGGTACCACTCATCTCCACTACAAATAGGAAAAAGAGGCGACAATTTGCAAGAGCTCACCAAAACTGGTACAGAACCATGAAAATTGACTTTATTGGTACGACTACTGGAATTTTACTTCGAAAACCCTGGCAATTATCACATATACATATTTTAACATTAAATTTAGTGGTCATATTTTGTTTTGCTTTTTCTGGTGTTGCTGGTTACAACAGGGACATACACCTTAAGTACGACTTAAGATACACCTACAAATTGCTAACAAATTCTTTATAATATGTGACAGTAGGCACAAAATATTATGCCAAAAATTACACACAAAAAAAAACCACAGCCTGTGAGGTTATTAATATTTTAGATTTCATAAATATATTAAAACTCATATAACAACAATTGGTAGGGACATATGTGAAACCTAAATGTGCAGGATTTTCTTTATGATACTTCTGTAAATATTTAATATTCGTAATATTTTTCTCAAGTTTAATGTATATTTTTATTCAGTACCAGGCTGTTGTCTCAAAGCAAGTAGTTTTGGGGGAGTGAAAAAAATATAAAAGAAAAATCTGTGACAGGCGCCAAATAATTTTATAGAGATGTTGTTTCTTGAAAAAATATTGGAAAATTGTAAAGCACGTTTAATCCCTACATCCAGGGGTTTCAACGAAAAACAACAACAACAGTAATAATATTATTCATTTTATTTTTTTAATTATTAGTTAGCTGGCTGGCCAAGGTTTTGGATTGAGGGTCTCTCTCTTTCTGTCTGTAAAGAGTGAACTCCCCTGAATCACACAAGCGCATTTACACAGACCAGAGCAGGCAGAAGAGCGTCGAATCTAATCATTTAAATCAAATAAAATACACCAAAACAGAACTGAAATATCAAAGATTACCAAAAGAGCTGCACAAATTGTCTATTAAACGAGTTTTACAGTGAAACCAAACCGATGTGTATGTTTATAACCACCGAACGACTCCACCCTTTTCGAGAAAACTGCGCTATTGAAGCGAAACAACAAAAACGAAGGAAAAAAATACTAAATTAACTCAAAAGCACTGAGCTTGCTCCTTTGATATGCCAACATTTATATCGCAGTCGTTGAATTTAGTGACATTGTTGCCGAGATCCTCGAATCTGCAGACGTTGTTATAAGTTCGCGACATTGTATGATCTGTTGTCTGACAAGCAGCCAATCGTTAAAGTTAGTGTTACAATATAAAATATTACATGCAAAATTAAAATTAAAGTACCACAATAAATCACACTACATGAACAAACTCATTGGGGAAATTACCAGAGTTCAGTGCAGTCAAATCCAATCCCCTTCAACAAAAGCATGTTCAAACGCATTATATGTCTACATTAGTGTCATTAAAGACATCGCGGGTGTATATATAAGTTAAATATATTGTGGATGCTTGTTGCAATATTAATACCTGAGCGTGTCGTTGATCCTGGTGTGTGGGACAGAGAGGAGCTTTAAATCCCTCGGATCTGGATTCTAGGCCTTCATTGTTTCAGAGCTACTCCGGCCCAACAGTTAACTCGAAAATAAACAGCGATCGGTATAAAAATACAGCTCCATCAGTCACCGTGAACCGTGACCAGTGCCACTGCTCATAAAATCGTCGATTTCTGTCCTTGTACTAAAAATAAACCTGATTAAAACCCAGACAGAGAGAGGCTGTCGAGCTCCCGGTACATCCGAAGCCTGATTATCAGCTGCTTCAGTCAGGCTCAGGCTTCCTGTCCACGGGCGCAGCACTGCGCATGCGCATATAGCTTTACACGTTTTATAACACGCGCACTGAGATTAGCAATTGTGCAACTGTTGATGATGATGGGAAATTACCATGGCACTGCTCACCATGTTTCCCGTTTACTGAAAACTCGCCTTTGACGTACACGGACTATTTCACGTCAACTGTATCGGAAGATATTAGAAAACCATGTATTTTTTATGCGTATTAATGCAGTTAACAGAGCAATGTATACACTTGCGAACAACTTAGAATTTTCAAAAGCTCATAAACGTTTCTAATCCAGAGATCCAAACTGGTTTAAAAAAAAGTACATATATAACACGTTAAGCATATTACAAGCGTTAATGCCAGTTTGTTATGTAACATTTTGGGTAATACTTTATTTTAGTGCACTTGTTACATGTAGGCTACTAATTGTGTATAATTACATGCAACTAACCCTCAACCAAATCCTACTCCTACTCCAAACCCTATAGTAAACATGTTGTTAATTAGTTTCATCTATCATTACACTGTAACAAGGGAAGCTTAAAATGAAGTCTAACCCATTTTTGTTATAAACATTTTGTTTTATAATACAGCTGTTATTCAACCCCTATTCAACACTTTTGCTTTTAAAACACCTAGTATAGAATTGTGTATTGAGCCTCTATAACTCTAACAATAGCTATTTAGGTTTAGACACAGATGACATCGTTGTATGTTTAAAATAGCATAGCAAAACATCCAGGCAGGGCATGGAAGAAAAAGTACAATTACGTCAAGGGAAATAAAATGTTTGATCAGAAAATCTGAGGAAAAACCCTGGATTTACTATCCATCAAGTGACCTAAAGGTGTCCTAAAACTCCATCAGGTGACCTATTGGTGTCCTAAAACTCCATCAAGTGACCTAAAGGTGTCCTAAAACTCCATCAAGTGACCTAAAGCTGTCCTAAAACTCCATCAGGTGACCTACAGGTGTCCTAAAACTCCATCAGGTGACCTAAAGGTCATAAAACTCCATCAGGTGACCTAAAGGTCATAATACTCCATCAAGTGACCTAAAGGTGGCCTAAAACTCCATCAGGTGACCTAGTGGTGTCCTAATACTCCATCAAGTGACCTAAATGTGTCCTAAAACTCCATCAGGTGACCTAAAGGTGTCCTAAAACTCCATCAGGTGACCTAAAGGTGTCCTTAAACTCCATCAGGTGACCTAAATGTGTCCTAAAACTCCATCAGGTGACCTAAAGGTGTCCTAAAACTCCATCAAGTGACCTAAATGTGTCCTTAAACTCCATCAGGTGACCTAAATGTGTCCTAAAACTGCATCAGGTGACCTAAAGGTGTCCTAAAACTCCATCAAGTGATCTAAATGTGTCTTTAAACTCCATCAGGTGACCTAAATGTGTCCTAAAACTCCATCAGGTGACCTAAAGGTGTCCTAAAACTCCATCAAGTGACCTAAATGTGTCCTTAAACTCCATCAGGTGACCTAAATGTGTCCTTAAACTCCATCAGGTGACCTAAAGGTGTCCTAATACTCCATCAAGTGACCTAAAGGTGTCCTAAAACTCCATCAAGTGACCTAAATGTGTCCTTAAACTCCATCAGGTGACCTAATGGTGTCCTAATACTCCATCAAGTGACCTAAAGGTGGCCTAAAACTCCATCAGGTGGCCTAATGGTGTCCTAATGCTCCATCAAGTGACCTAAAGGTGTCCTAAAAGTGACCTAAAGGTGTCCTTAAACTCCATCAAGTGACCTAAAGGTGTCCTAAAACTCCATCAGGTGACCTAAAGATGTCCTAAAAGTGACCTAAAGGTGTCCTAAAAGTGACCTAAAAATGTCCTAAAACTCCATCAAGTGACCTAAAGGTGTCCTAAAACTCCATCAGGTGACCTAAAGGTCATAAAACTCCATCAGGTGACCTAAAGATGTCCTAAAAGTGACCTAAAGGTGTCCTAAAACTCCATTAGGTGACCTAAAGGTGTCCTAAAAGTGACCTAAAAGTGACCAAAAGGTGTCCTTAAACTCCATCAAGTGACCTAAAGGTGTCCTAAAACTCCATCTAGTGACCTAAAGGTGTCCTAAAACTCCATCTAGTGACCTAAAGGTGTCCTAAAACTCCATCAGGTGACCTAAAGGTGTCCTAAAAGTGACCTAAAGGTGTCCTTAAACTCCATCAAGTGACCTAAAGGTGTCCTAAAACTCCATCAGGTGACCTAAAGGTCATAAAACTCCATCAGGTGACCTAAAGATGTCCTAAAAGTGACCTAAAGGTGTCCTAAAAGTGACCTAAAAATGTCCTAAAACTCCATCAAGTGACCTAAAGGTGTCCTAAAACTCCATCAGGTGACCTAAAGGTCATAAAACTCCATCAGGTGACCTAAAGATGTCCTAAAAGTGACCTAAAGGTGTCCTAAAAGTGACCTAAAAATGTCCTAAAACTCCATCAAGTGACCTAAAGGTGTCCTAAAACTCCATCAGGTGACCTAAAGGTGTCCTAAAACTCCATCTAGTGACCTAAAGGTGTCCTAAAACTCCATCAGGTGACCTAAAGGTGTCCTAAAAGTGACCTAAAGGTGTCCTTAAACTCCATCAAGTGACCTAAAGGTGTCCTAAAACTCCATCAGGTGACCTAAAGGTCATAAAACTCCATCAGGTGACCTAAAGATGTCCTAAAAGTGACCTAAAGGTGTCCTAAAAGTGACCTAAAAATGTCCTAAAACTCCATCAAGTGACCTAAAGGTGTCCTAAAACTCCATCAGGTGACCTAAAGGTCATAAAACTCCATCAGGTGACCTAAAGATGTCCTAAAAGTGACCTAAAGGTGTCCTAAAAGTGACCTAAAAATGTCCTAAAACTCCATCAAGTGACCTAAAGGTGTCCTAAAACTCCATCAAGTGACCTAAAGGTGTCCTAAAACTCCATCAGGTGACCTAAAGGTCATAAAACTCCATCAGGTGACCTAAAGGTGTCCTAAAAGTGACCTAAAAATGTCCTAAAACTCCATCAAGTGACCTAAAGGTGTCCTAAAACTCCATCAGGTGACCTAAAGGTCCTAAAACTCCATTAGGTGACCTAAAGGTGTCCTAAAAGTGACCTAAAAATGTCCTAAAACTCCATCAAGTGACCTAAAGGTGTCCTAAAACTCCATCAGGTGACCTAAAGGTCATAAAACTCCATCAGGTGACCTAAAGATGTCGTAACAGTGTACTAAAGGTGTCCTTAAACTCCATCAAGTGACCTAAAGGTGTCCTAAAACTCCATCAGGTGACCTAAAGATGTCCTAAAAGTGACCTAAAGGTGTCCTAAAAGTGACCTAAAAATGTCCTAAAACTCCATCAGGTGACCTAAAGGTCATAAAACTCCATCAGGTGACCTAAAGATGTCCTAAAAGTGACCTAAAGGTGTCCTAAAAGTGACCTAAAAATGTCCTAAAACTCCATCAAGTGACCTAAAGGTGTCCTAAAACTCCATCAGGTGACCTAAAGGTCCTAAAACTCCATTAGGTGACCTAAAGGTGTCCTAAAAGTGACCTAAAAATGTCCTAAAACTCCATCAAGTGACCTAAAGGTGTCCTAAAACTCCATCAGGTGACCTAAAGGTCATAAAACTCCATCAGGTGACCTAAAGATGTCGTAACAGTGTACTAAAGGTGTCCTTAAACTCCATCAAGTGACCTAAAGGTGTCCTAAAACTCCATCAGGTGACCTAAAGATGTCCTAAAAGTGACCTAAAGGTGTCCTAAAAGTGACCTAAAAATGTCCTAAAACTCCATCAGGTGACCTAAAGGTCATAAAACTCCATCAGGTGACCTAAAGATGTCCTAAAAGTGACCTAAAGGTGTCCTAAAAGTGACCTAAAAGTGACCAAAAGGTGTCCTTAAACTCCATCAAGTGACCTAAAGGTGTTCTAAAACTCCATCTAGTGACCTAAAGGTGTCCTAAAACTCCATCTAGTGACCTAAAGGTGTCCTAAAACTCCATCAGGTGACCTAAAGGTGTCCTAAAACTCCATCAGGTGACCTAAAGGTGTCCTAAAAGTGACCTAAAACTCCATCAGGTGACCTAAAGGTTTCCTAAAACTCCATGTGACCCAAAGGTGTCCTAAAAGTGACCTAAAAGTGACCAAAAGGTGTCCTTAAACTCCATCAAGTGACCTAAAGGTGTTCTAAAACTCCATCTAGTGACCTAAAGGTGTCCTAAAACTCCATCTAGTGACCTAAAGGTGTCCTAAAACTCCATCAGGTGACCTAAAGGTGTCCTAAAACTCCATCAGGTGACCTAAAGGTGTCCTAAAAGTGACCTAAAACTCCATCAGGTGACCTAAAGGTTTCCTAAAACTCCATGTGACCCAAAGGTGTCCTAAAAGTGACCTAAAGGTGTCCTTAAACTCCATCAAGTGACCCAATGGAGAAAAAAACCCCCGCAGACCTGTGATAAACACTGATGGTGTTCACATGCGCATTAAGAATTGATTCTATAGTTATGTGCGTCTGAATATGTGTGCGCTGGTTTGTAATTCCCTACAAAACCATAGAGGTCTTCATCTCAGAGGAGCACCAAAGAGGTCTTTTATTAGACCAATCACATCTGGAATATGCAGAGTTTGAAGTCGCACACTTACGTCTCTCAGAGTGCTCTGCTTCATCTTGATCTCCTGTAAAACAATAGTACGTAACACTAAATGAACACACGTTTCAATCACAAGCTTATTTCCGGGTCCGGTTTACCTCCACAACCTCAGGAAACTCTGTCCTTCAGGCAAGCTCTGCGCAGATAGCTGTCTTTTCTGACAGACACGTTTAAAAAACAATAAAAGAGTGAATGATAACCAATTTTAACCACACTCTGGAAGCATGAATATTACCAACACAATCTCATGGCGATTCACAACTATTTCAAGTGACGCTCACTGTAGTAGAGCCAAATGAGTGGAGCTTGATCCAGATCTTCAGGCCAGGTCATGGGTCCTTGAAAATGTCTATAGAAAGATTCTTCAAAACAAACTTGATTATTAATGCAGGACTGAATGTAGGCTAATTGTTAAATAACCATTTAACAGTGATAATAATGAATCATTACTTTAGCCTATACTGCTTAGCTAAAAATGGACAATTCAGCATTTAAAGCATGCCATAGGGTAGTGTTGGGCAACAGTGAATTGCCAAATAAATCTGAATTTTTGGGCAAAATGCGATCTTTTTGAAAAATCTCTTTGAATAAAAAAAAATAAAAAAATATGTATTTAATTTTTTTTTCACATCCTGATCAAAATTGTCCAACAAACAATGTTCATATTGAAGGCTATGAAAACAATAACCTATTCTAGACGTTCAATGTGATGGAAAAGTCCCTTTCAGACTTTGGTGCGTCACCCATCGACTATCTCGTTTTATTCTTCCGCGCTTTCGGACAGTCGTGGAAATGCTATGAAGGATTTTTCTTTTGCTATCGGAGCAAATGGGAATGTGTCCCTTTCACCGCTTTTAGAAGTTTACTAATGATGGCATTTTTAATCATGTAAATGAAATGGTGCAAATTTTGTTTTAGAATATTTTAGATTTTTTTTTAATACAGTTTGATGGTTAAAGTCTCAAAATGTTGCAGGCGGTACCATTTCTAAAACCAAAAGCCTTATTAATGTATATTCCAAACCATTAAATAAAAATCTCAGTTACACCTTAAGCATAAACAAGGAACATCACTATACTATTTCAATACATTCTTCTGTAGCGTCACGTGATCATGTCTTAATAAATATATTACAGAATGGTTACATGTGAATTAGAAATGTTATTTACCACACAAAACACAAATATAAGGATAAATCTCCCTTTAATTAATATGGGAATCAAAGCTGCTCAGACCACAGCAGGGATGTGCACTTTTGAAATAACACAAAATAAAACCATAAAAACTTAAAATACACAGAGCCTTAGAAGACCAAATCTAAAAACAAATCAAATCATGTTACCCAAGCTCTTATTTCAACATTTTCATATATTATTATTCTTTAAGATGAGTAAAATCTTCATCATCGGCCTCAGTGACCGCTGGTTAGTGTTTTGGAGGAGTGTTAAGCCATGTGCGGAAACTCCCGAAGGATGACAGCGCACGAGGAGACGTCTGCAAAAGGAAACAAGTTAGCATTCTCCAATCATACTGAGTCCTGCTCTGTGGAACTAACTGGAATAATATATCATAGCATATCATGTAATCATATCATATATCTTTTGAAAACTTCCCTATTTCAATAAATAGTTGACATGAAATGTTGAGGAGTGACAGTGATGTGACATAATCCTCTAAAACCATATTTAATTTTAATCAATAATATAAATGGAGTTTCATGTCCTTACATTAAATGAGAGACTATATCGACTTTTGTTACTTAACCAGATTTATCCAATCTGATAAATGAACCAATTATTTATCACACAGCATAACTATTGAACTATATATATATATATATATATATATATATATATACACTGTTGAAGGTGATTAAACATGTTGAATAATTCAAAGAAATCATACCTAGCAACAGAAAATAAAATTTAGCATGCACAATAATAATACATTTAATATTAACAATGACTGCATTATGAAATACTGTAACTACCATACTCCTATATACATAAACTACCGTTTAAAGGTTTGGGGTCAAATTAATACTTTCGTCCAGCATGAATGCATGACAAAGATTTCTATTAAAAACAAATATCTGAGCAGCAAATCAGCATATTAAAATTCAGCTTTGATCAGATAAATAAATGACACTTTAATATATTTTCAAACGGAAAACTATGGAAGATTGTTTCCGCCAGAGAATGAAAAATAAAAAATGTAATTGCGACTTTTTATCTCACAATTCTGACTTTATTTCTCACAATTGCGTGATATAAAGTCAGAATTACGAGATGTAAAGTCAGAATTGCATGTATCTCGCAATTCTGACTTTATATCTCGCAATTCTGACTTTATATCTCGCAATTCTGACTTTATATCTCACAATTCTGACTTTATTTCGCAATTCTGACTTTATATCTCGCAATTCTGACTTTAAATCGCAATTCTGACTTTATATCTCGCAATTCTGACTTTATATCTCACAATTCTGACTTTATTTCGCAATTCTGACTTTATATCTCGCAATTCTGACTTTATATCACACAATTCTGACTTTATTTCGCAATTCTGACTTTATATCTCACAATTCTGACTTTATATTTCGCAATTCTGACTTTATATCTCGCAATTCTGACTTTATATCTCTCAATTCTGACTTTATATCACACAATTCTGACTTTATTTCGCAATTCTGACTTTATATCTCACAATTCTGACTTTATATCACACAATTCTGACTTAATATCTCGCAATTCTGACTTTATATCTCGCAATTCTGTCTTTATATCTCGCAATTCTGACTTTATATCTCGCAATTCTGACTTTATATCTCTCAATTCTGACTTTATATCACACAATTCTGACTTTATATCACGCAATTCTGACTTAATATCTCGCAATTCTGACTTTATATCTCGCAATTCTGACTTTATATCTCACAATTCTGACTTTATATCTCGCAATTCTGACTTTATATCTCGCAATTCTGACTTTAAATCGCAATTCTGACTTTATATCTCGCAATTCTGACTTTATATCTCGCAATTCTGACTTTATTTCGCAATTCTGACTTTATATCTCGCAATTCTGACTTTATATCTCGCAATTCTGACTTTATATCTCGCAATTCTGACTTTAAATCGCAATTCTGACTTTATATCTCGCAATTCTGACTTTATATCTCGCAATTCTGACTTTATTTCGCAATTCTGACTTTATATCACACAATTCTGACTTTATATCTCGCAATTCTGACTTTATATCTCGCAATTCTGACTGTATATCACGCAATTCTGACTTTATATCTCGCAATTCTGACTTTATATCACACAATTCTGACTTTATATCTCGCAATTCTGACTTTATATCTCACAATTCTGACTGTATATCACGCAATTCTGACTGTATATCACGCAATTCTGACTTTATATCTCGCAATTCTGACTTTATATCTCGCAATTCTGACTGTATATCACGCAATTGTGAGATAAAAAGTCGCAATTATTTGTTTTCTTTTTTTTATTCAGTGGTGGAAACAAGCTTCCATAGAAAACAGCTAAGTAGTAATATTTCAATATATATATATATTGTTACTGTATTTTTAAACTTTTTTTTACCGACCCCAGACATTTAACAGGCACTGTAAATACATACATACAATATAAATGTGAAACTAAAATCTTTGTGTTGAATAAAAAAAAGGAAATTGATCAACTAGCCCATGGGATTTTTTAAAGCACCAGTCTGATTTGTGTGAGAACTCAGGAAGAGAGATCAGAGACCATACTGACGAGCAGCATTTTCAAGATATATTTATGATATTTTTGAGCCAGTAGCACACAAATATAATCACAGAACCCTTTTAAATGAGGTCAGAGACCCATAAAGTGAAAGACCCAAACCCAGAAGTGAACAGTCTGTAACATCACTCACTCGAAAACTCTTGCGTGTTACCCTCAGTGGACTCACAGGTATACTGGCTTCTAGAAGAGGAATAATACCTGGTAAGACAGTGTTACCATCAAAATATAATCACAGAAAATACGCCTTGCATGGGAAAATTGCATTATGGGTGTCACCAAGAAAGAAAATCCCCACCCCAACACCTCACTGTCTGCAAAAGCCTTCGTAAGGAAGAGAGAAAGAGAAATATGAGCTCAAGACTTTGCCTGTTTTATTGTTTGTCAGTGTTTCAAAAGACAAGCTTCTTTATAGACTTCTGTCATACAAACAATAACAAACAATTGTACAAACAATACAAGAATGTCTCCAAACACAGAACGTCATCTAACAGTGTGAAAACAGATTGCACCCAATGTTGCAAGAGAAAACGAGTTAAAGGTCCGAACGCAAGAACCACAGTTCAACAAAGAGAGAGAGAGCAAGCAGTTGAAAAGAGTTCAAAGGTCAAAGCATATTCACAGCACAGTAGTTACGTACGTACTTTTTCGACTAAACTTTTGTATAAAACACATCCAGACACAATGACTGAACTGGTCCCTTCTTGGCGAATATCTATTCTACACACGGTCTCCATTTTCAGATGATAAAAACTCAATTTCAGTTCATCGATCGTTTCTTTAAAACAAAAACTTAAAATGTACAATTACATTTTCCTTTCTTCAAGCTATTTCCATTGAGATTTCTGTTTTCCGATTAATTTCCGTCTTTTGCACTTGCTTTATAGCCTACCTGTATAAAGGTGAAGTGTGTCATTAGTCAATGTTAAAATGTGTTTCTAAGTCAGAAACTATGAGTAAACCATAGGCCGAGTCCGTTTAATAAAGAGTAAATGCTCCGGGGAACTATCAAAACATTGTTGTTTTTATTTTTTATTATTATTATTATTATAATTTGTTTTTATATTATGTTAACCATATGCTTCATTATATATGTGCATACATACATCTCTAGTCTATTTCTGTGGCTTGTACGTACACTCTAAAAAATGCTGGGTTATTTCAACCCAAATTTGGGTCAAATATGGACAAACCCAAATGTTGGGTTAAAAATGTAATTAAAAAATGTACAGTTGAAAGTGAAAGTTGAAATTGGGTTAAAATTTTAAATTACATTTTAAACCCAACATTTGGGTTTGTCCATATTTTACCCAATTTTGGGTTAAAACAACCCAGCATTGTTTAGAGTCAGTTTTGGGTGTAACTAATTACTAAGTAATTAGTTACTGTAATTTAATTACTTTTCCCTTGAAAATGTAAAGTATGGGATTACTTTAATTTAATTACAGTTACTTCTGATGTAATTGAGGTAAATACTGCGTATAGATCAATCGGATCTCGCAGCGATTCGTATGCATTTTATGAGGTGTCTAAATATTACGACCGACCGCACTCGTACAAATTCGTATGAATTATTGTAAAATATGTATGAAAAAAGTGTGAAATGTCATGAGATCAGACATAAAACAATAGTGGGTTTAACATCAAAATGTATTGTCTGATGCTAAAAAATTATGTTTTTATAATGTAACCTTCTCCTCCTTGGTCAGTTTAAGGATAATTCATGCAATTTTATAGTATTTATTTGAAATAATTAAAACAGATTCATGTCTATCATTGTATTATTCAGCTGGTTGAGATTGATATGGGATTTTGAAAGTAATTAGTAATTAAAAGTAATCAAATACTTTTTAGAGAGAGTAATTAGTACAGTAATCTAATTACACTGTTGAAGAGGTAATTAGTAACTAGTAATTAATTACTTTTTTACAGTAACTTACCCAACACTGTTTAGAGTGCACCTGTATGTATTGAAAATTTATCACAAAAACCAAACAAAAGCATTGCTGTTTGTTTGAGGATCTAACCCATCCGAAATAGCAACAGCGGGACAGCCAATGGTGTGAATTTGGGGGCGAGACTATTTGTTTGTTGACCAATGGCTGTTTGAGAGACATTTTTTTACACACTTCACCTTTACTTGTAAAAATCCAGTCATGAATGCCAGAGCGTCACACAGAATCTTATCGCACTACACCCCAAATCAATGTTTCATTCACAATACTGAACGTTTTTTCATTTTTCTTATTCACAGTGTATTTCTTAATCATTAAAATGCCAAAGCTAAAATTTGTTAGATTTTATTTGTTAAAATTGGTCTTAGTTAGCAAGCTAACAGCTTAGCATATTGCTAACTGCTTAAATTAGCGACGTTGATAGGATTCTGATGGCGTATTCTTAAAACTGGGATCATCTGAACCGAACGCGGTCAGAAAATGGACAACACAGCGCAGATGTCATCTGCAGTCATGCATTTTTACATAATGACAGCATCAGGTGGCTAAAATAAGGAACCATGCTTGCTAATGCAGACGGGCAGATTTGCCTCGGTATGCGAGCGAGTAAACGCATGCAAATACTGACAGCTTCTAGACAAGCGTTTCTCATTAAAAATCACATGACAGTCATTTGAGAGCTTGGCAATACAAGTACAAATATATAAAACAGACGGCTGCGATACGTTTTATAAATAATTTCGAATAGCTGACATCTTTTTAAAACTTTAAAGGGGTCAAAACACCCGTTTCGTTAGCATATGAGGGGTTCTGATGTGATGCGAAAGACAAAAAAGGTCTAGATAGGCAAACGTAAATGCCCATACATATTTCCATATTCTAGTTATAATTGCACTAATCCTCAGGACGGAACATAAATAAAAAGCACAACAAACATCATCAACATGAGGCAAAATAACATAAAAAGATGTAAAAAAACAAAAAAATACTGTCGGTAGGAAAAGTGCGCACAGTCATATTTTGCACATAATGACTCAATAACACTCAGAAACGCTGTTTTTGAATGACTAATTCAGTAAGACAAGGCCGTTAATCCATCAATGTATTATTTAATCGCGATTAACGTCACGTTTGAATGATGCCTCTAGCCGGCTATACTAGCCGTTCCATTACAATATTTTGTGTTAACCACATACATACGAACACAACGTGTAAACTATACTTGGTCAGGTGAGGAGGAAGTTGAGGATATCACTCAATCCTTGCTAAAGCTATTCCTGTTACGGGCTACAAACTGAGTACGTGCTCCTCCTCACAGTCTGCCAGCGCTCAAGAGCGCCCCCTAGCATTCGTCAATGGTGAGGCAGATAAACTCCTGAATACACTTTTTGTACTGCTGCTCTGTGGGACTGCTGCTGGGATATTGACCTGGCTGTCCGAAGGGCCCGTCCGCTTCCCGCATCTCTTCGTTCATCCGAGCTAACCGCAATCTAAACGAGACAGAGAGAACAAAAACATGGGTTTCGTGTGCAGTGGCTTCCAAGACGGCAACATGGTGTCGGCCCAGATCCGGGCCACATCCGGTACAAGTGATTTCAACACGTACCACATGTGGGCCGGATCTGGGCCGACACTATGTTGGGAGAATCTACAAGGCAAGTGAAGTACTGGACTTACAATGTGACGATGTCTGCATTGGCTGCCTGAACGGCGATACTGAGAGGGTCCTGCCCGTCTCCGTCCACCTCCATCTGAGAGGCTCCTCGCTTCAGGAACAAACACACCTGTCTGTGGACACAAACAAACAACACACACAGGGTTAAGTAAAACTTCACTGTGTAACTTCACAAAATGGACGCACCTCTTGAGGGAAATAACATCACAACATTGCTTTCCATCAAGAGGTGCATCAGTTTTTGGTATTGACTGCAAGTAGGGCTGGGCGATATGGCCTAAAAATAAAATCTCCGATTTTATTTTTTTTTAATTCGATTTACGAATTTTTTTTACGATTTTTCTCCCCCCCCTACTTATAAAGGAACGCAATTAGTACAAACGGCAGACAACAACTAAAGCAAATGTTGCTTTTATTTAATCAAAAGCAAGAAAAACGTAACCCCGACTTCTGGAATGAATAATAAATAAATGAACACCCTCTTGGAATCAAAGTCCCAGTTGTGTTTTAAGTCACACTTTGTAAGTCCAGACTAAAATGAGACATATAGCACCATTTTCTAAAGCATTAACAATACATTCAAATCTGAGGCAATTTTTTTATAATGCGAGGATTTGCCAGCATAAAGAATTCAGCACTGAACAAAAAGTATGTTTTGAGCGGTGAGGAGAGTCTATGTTAAATGCTTAAATTGGCCATTGCGTTCAAGGAATCAACATATACGGTACGTATGTGTGTGATTGACTACATCGCTCAACGCTGCAAACATGTTATACATAGAAAATCAGGCCTGTAAATCGTTTCTATTTTGTTTTGGTTGTTCTTGAAGCTTTTCTGCAACAGATGAATTTCAAATCTATTACTTTTTATATATTTTAAATATATATTTCTAGTTTGCGGGAGTCCCGCGAATCGTTTTAATCTCCCGCAAACCACACACACAGAGTGAGTGCATTACCGCCCGCGCTCGGCCATCAAATCTCATCCCGCGCCGCACTCTATCGGGCTGGCAGTGCACGTCTCTCAAGGACCCGGCCTGACCCGAGGATAGTGACGGGAAATATCGGCCCGAGCCATGTTGTCGCTTGCTGTATGCTGTTTCCGTTTCGTGTGTGCTGTCATGTTGTTGTTGTCGCTTACCATACTGCTACGTGAGTGAAACTAACGCTACGGAAACTCCGGGGGGCCAAAAATATGACATTACACAAAAACTCGATTTACTTATTTTTTAAATCGCCCGCAACAAAAAATTCGAATTAATTCATTTAATCGATTTTTCGCCCAGGCCTAACTGCAAGAGTCCAGCACTCGGTAAAGTCTCCTCCAGCACATCCCAAACACTATGGATGAATTTAAGCTGTGGAGCCGATTCATGTGTGAAAAACTATTCTTCGTTCTCCTCCTAACCATTCATTCACAATTCAAGCCTGATGAATCTTCGCATTGTCATCCTGGAATATGGTCGTGATGAGTCTTTTAGAGCCAGACCGATATTATCGGCCGATATTAGCCCTAAGGATGCACGATATATCGGCCAGCATATCGGTACCGGCCGATATATGTTATTGTTATCGGCCAAAATGTGGCCGATATATTAAAGCTGATAAATTAAAGCTGAGACACTTTTTGAGAACTGTTTATGTTTTTGAATTTCTTGAAATATGATTGAAATCTCTTCAACAAATGAAAATATGGTTCGGTACAACATGTGCAGCGCAAATCTGTCATATCGGCTATACAACACTATAACATGGACATGGATTTAATTGTGAGACTTTTGTTCTTGTAATCAGGCTCTCAAAATCAGATATTAATTTGGATTTAAGTTTATCGGCCGATATATCGGTTATCGGCTTTCAAATATAAAGAATTATCGGTTAGCGGTATCGGCCAAAATTTTCATATCGGTGCATCCCTAATTAGCCCCACTATTGTTTTATGTCTGATCTCATGACATTTCACACATATTTTACAATAATTCATACGAATTTGTACGAGTGCAGTCATACGATTTAGACACCTCATAAAATGCATACGAATCGCTGTGAGATCGGATTGATCTATACACAGTATTTACCTCAGTTACTTCAGAAGTAACTGTAATTAAATTACAAATAAATTAAGAGTAATCTCTTACTTTACATTTTCAAGGGAAAAGTAATTAAATTACAGTAACTAATTACTTACTAATTAGTAATTATCATATTATTTTAGTTAAAACTCATAAATAACTACTAATGTTAGGGAAATCTGTTAATGTTTTGTTGCGCGTTTCTGGGGAAATAATATCGGCCGATATATCGGAATATCGGATTTTAAAACTAACAAATATTTCTATCGGCCTTCAAAATCCTTTATCGGGCGGGCTCTTTCTACATGGTTGTTTAAGAAATGAAAAGCTACACACTCCATCGATAAGGGTTAGATGATCTGTTGCCAAACATGCTAGAAACATAATAATCACTGCAATAATCATCCAACCATAGACTCTTAAACATTTATGGTACCAGTATATTCTGACTTAACACGCAATTGCGACTTTACATCATGCAATTCTGACTTTTATCTCCCGATTACATGTTATAAAGTCAGAATTGCAAGATATAAACATGCCAAAAATAAACAGGAACATCCAAGGCACTCTCTTTAGAAAAGTGTCGGAGTGGTTTTAGTGTTGATTATGACCAAGCCATATAGTAATAAAGGTTTTTTACTTTTCTAAAGAGAGTGCCTTGGATGTTCCTGTTGATTTTTATATGTTTTTTCCTATCCAAAGAGCACCTCAAACTTATACACTTGAGTCCAGGAAGCGCTTCTCTACAGACAATTGTTTATATAAACATGCAACTCGAATTCTTTCTCACAATTGCGAATTTGTATTTGACAATTCTAACTTAATAACATGCAATTGGGACTTCATATCACGCAATTCTCACTTTATAACACACAATTGTGACTTTATATCATGCAATTGTGAGAAAAAAAAGTCAGAATTGTAAGATACAAAGTTTTTATTTTTTATTCTGTTTCCATACAGATGACTAGATTTCATAAACAAAACTTTTATGCAAGGTTGTCACAGTCTTGAGTGATTTCGTACCCCGTGTAACCCAGGCACGTGGCGTGGTGGAGAGGTGCCCGTCCTCGCCCGTCCCTCTGATTGACGTCTGCTCCATTCTGCAGCAGGAACTCACAGGCTATCAGAGAGCCCTATGAGACGGATATCAAACATTAGGAGACACATTGATTACAGTAAACATCGATCATTAACACTATTAGCTCTAAAAAAAGGTGTAAATAAAAGAAAATTTACTGGATTACGCTTGACAAAAATACTATTTCAGTCTTTCTACTTGTAAATGGTTTCAAAATAAATCCTACAGCAGTTTTCTTCATCAGAACAGAGAGTCTCACCCCTGTGACGGCTTGTATTAATGCACTCTTGCTTTCGTCCTCCTCGTTGACCGAGTTGACATCTGCACCGTGTGCGAGTGCTTCCGCCATGACCGGGAGGTTCCTGGCCCGCGACGCCTTGTGAAGCAGAGCGTTCGCGTCAAGCTCCCGCCCGTCTTCTGGATCCGACGCTTCCTGCTCGATATCGACCTCTCCGCTGGATTCATCAGAGTCCTCACACTCTGCAATAAAACAGAAAGACATGGAGATACGCACAACAGATAGATACACTCACCTAAAGGATTATTAGGAAAACCACACTAATACTGTGTTTGACCCCCTTAATTCTACGTGGCATTGATTCAACAAGCATTCTTTAGAAATGTTGGCCCATATTGATAGGATAGCATCTTGCAGTTGATGGAGATTTGTGGGATGCACATCCTCCCGTTCCACCACATCCTAAAGATGCTCTATTGGGTTGAGATCTGGTGACTGTGGCGGCCATCTTGGAACAGTCAACTCATTGACATGTTCAAGAAACCAATTTGAAATGATTCCAGCTTTGTGACATGGTGCATTATCCTGCTGGAAGTAGCCATCAGAGGATGGGGACATGGTGGCCATAAAGGGGTGGACATGGTCAGAAACAATGCTCAGGTAGGCCGTGGCGTTTAAACGATGCCCAATTGGCACTAAGGGGCCTAAAGTGTGCCAAGAAAACCATTACACCACCACCAACAGCCTGCACAGTGGGAACAAGGCATGATGATCCATGTTCTCATTCTGTTTACACCAAATTCTGACTCTACCAACAGAAATCGAGACTCATCAGACCAGGCGACATTTTTCCAGTCTTCAACTGTCCAGTTTTGGTGAGCTCTTGCAAATTGTGGCCTCTTTTTCCTATTTGTAGTGGAGATGAGTGGTACCCGGTGGGGTCTTCTGCTGTTGTAGCCCATCCGCCTCAAGGTTGTGTGTGTTGTGTCTTTGCTGCATACCTCGGTTGTAACGAGTGGTTATTTCAGTCAAAGTCGCTCTTCTATCAGCTTGAATCAGTCGGCCCATTCTCCTCTGACCTCTCGCATCAACAAGGCATTTTGGCCCACAGGACTGACCCATACTGGATGTTTTTCCCTTTTCACTCCATTTTTTGTAAACCCTAGAAATGGTTGTGTGTGAAAATCCCAGTAACTGAGCAGATTGTGAAATACTCAGACTCAAAATTGCTTAAATCACCTTTCTTTCCCATTCTGACATTCAGTTTGGAGTTCAGGAGATTGTCTTGACCAGGACCACACCCCTAAATGCACTGAAGCAACTGCCATGTGATTGGTTCATTAGATAATTGCATTAATGAGAAATTGAACAGGTGTTCCTAATAATCCTTTAGGTGAGTGTATACTAATGTAGGACATCTTCTCACCTTCTTCAGTGACACTGTCCACCACTGAGCCGAACACGAGTATGTCCGTGCTGCCGTCCGTGCTGCCGCCAAGCCCGCTGTCACTGCTGAGACCTGCGGGGCCAACGGGTGCCAAGCGAGGGACAAGTTACTCACACCGTGACCTTCTCAAACATCCTGTGCTAAACTCCTCACATAGTACATCATTTAATTATAAACAGGCTACGTGTTACTGCAGGCATTCCCTATAAAATCAACAGTGTTGGGGCTAATGCATTAAAAGGTTACTCACGTTACACTGAACACAATTATAGGATTGCCCCCATTTTTCATGAGCTGAACTCAAAGATCTAAGACTTTTTCTATCTACACAAAAGGCCTATTTCTCTTAAATATTGTTCACAAATCTGTGTTAGTGAGCACTTCTCCTTTGCTGAGATAATGTGCGTTAGGCTATCCACAATAGTGAGCTGGATGAACAAGTAAAGTTGAACTGAAGTACAACTGAAGATGTAAATGACATGTATTAGGGATGGGCAACGATTAATCACGATTAATCGCATCCAAAATAAAAGTTTGTGTTTACATAATATATGTGGGTGTAGTGTGTATAATTAATTAGTATATATAAATACCCACACATGCATGTATATATTTAAGAAAAATTTATTATTAATATATCAAATATTTATATTTATATATAATATTAATTGTGAATAAATATATATAAAATATATACATGCACATATTTCTTAAATATATACATGAATGTGTGGGTATTTATATCTACAAATTAATTATACACACCACACACACATATATTATGTAAACACAAACTTTTATTTTGGATGCGTTTAATCGCGATTAATCGTTGCCCATCTCTAATTTGTATTTATTCTAAATAAATGACACAGGTTGTACTGAATGTCAGCTTGCTTATTTGGCTCAAGATAAGGATTTATGGAGTTATTGAGTCATACAAACAATAAACTGAGCTGTCAATAAAATAAGCTGTCGTTCCAACCACGCGACTGTGGGAAACACTGACTCGTTAAACTATGCTGATAACGAACTTGCGAACATAGTTGGCTAACAATGCTTTAGGGGAAACGCACCAGAATGACTGTACCGGTGTGAATGTGCATTTCCTTCAGTCTGAGACCAATTCATTTCAATTTTGGTGTGAAAGGGACTTTACATTTGACAAAAACATAACTTTTTTGTTATTAAAAACAAAAGTAACATAAAAAAGTAAAAGTAATAACATTACTTTCCATAAAAAGTAACTAGGTAGGTACCACAAAATAGGGCTGTCAAATGATCCAAAATAAAAGTTTGTGTTTACATAATATATGTGGGTGCATTGTGTATAATTATTTTGCATATATAAATATTTAAGAAAAAAATATTATTTATATATAAAATATTTATATATTATATATTATCTATATACAGTATACACATGAAAATATTTCTTAAATATATACAAGCATGTGTGTGTATTTATATATATATAAAATAATTATACACAGTGCACCCACATATATTATGTAAACACAAACTTTTATTTTGGATGCGATTAATCGTTTGACAGCCCTACCACAAAAAGCTACTTTTTAGGGAGTATTGCAGTGTTGTAAGTAACGTTCCCTTAACACTGACAGCAGGAGATATATGTGATAGACTTGATTTGTCTCAGGGGCTTTAGAAGATCAAATCTCATAAGAAACTTACTGCGAGGCCCTGAGCCTGTGTCAAAGTAAGAGAAGAGTGAATCGAGCTCATCGGGACAAAACAAAGATTCTCTCCGAAACTTGGCGGCCGCAGCAGCTGAAGGTGACAAACAGAGAAGGACATTTGAGATGATTGGACATGAGATTTGGACACAACCGTGTCCAACTCAGATGAGCAGAACAAACATGTTCAGAAATGAGCGAGCAATTACCAGCGGAGAGATTGCCTGGCGACATGATCCCGGCGTCGTGCCTGTATTTCCGGCGTGTTTTAGGGGCTCTGATGGAGCTGTTGTGTCTCCTGCACTTCTTCACGCTCCAGTGACGGGATTTCCTGCTTCCCTCCACCAGGGCTTCGGAGCCACACATCTTCTTCAGGAACTTCCTCTCCACGTATTTCGCTTTGATCCACGCTTCTTTCTCCTGCCTAAATAAAACATCAGAAGCACAAACGGGAGCTTCTATTAATGAAATATTACATATATAAAAATATAATGACATCAAAAGGAAAAAAAAAAGTTAGGGATTAGAGCCAGAACGATATATCGGCAGACCGATATTATCGGCCGATATTAGGCATTTTCCAAACTATCGGTATCGGCAGTTATAATGGCCGATAAATAAATATATTTCAAAAATAAAATAAAAACGGACAAAACACGCTTGAACCATGTCGTGAGTGTTGGAGTTGTGTGGTTTGTCCACCAGAGGGTGCTCTACACCGTCAATGGTTGGCAACACTCGTTGAGTTGGTCACGTTGCTTGAATAACAATTAAAAACATCCCCATCAGTTCTCTTAAGTCAAATAAGCATGACAAAATTTGTGACTATCATGTCCAGTTTTAAATAAATAAATAAAATATCGGCCGATATATCGGAATATCGGATTTTAAAACCAAAAATATTTGTATCGGTATCGGCCTTCAAAATCCTTTATCGGTCGGGCTCTATTAGGTTATGAAAATATGATATGAAAATATCGATATGAAAATATCAATAACCGATATATTGGCGGAAAAATCTAAATCCAAATTGTTTTATAATTAAATTTTGGAGAGCCTGATTACAAAAATAACTCCCAATATTCAAAAGCCATGTCCCAAGCACACAATTATAATGATCTCATTATAATTTTACGTAGCCTATATGACAGACTTGTTGCGCTTGACTTTTGAAGAGATTTCAATCACATTTCAATCAATTCAAAACCATCATGTTGAACAGTGTGCATCCGAAGTGTCTCAGATGAAGGAAAAAAAATCTGTTATTTACCAATTTTTGTTATCAGGCCGATAACGATAACATTTAAAATGAACATATTTCGTGCGATACCGATATGGAGGCCGATATATCGGGCATCCCTAATTTAAGTTATAGATTATGGTAATTAATACAGAGATTTGGCCACACACACTGACCTTGAGCTGTTGGGACCGGGTTTCTTTAGTCCTTGTTCCTCACACGCACCTTCATAAATATGGTTGATTACAGTGTTGCCAAGCTCACACATTAGCTGGAGAGATAAAGCATTATTCAATCAATAAAAGTCAAACATATTAGAACCAAAACTATGTAATAAGCTTATCTAAGATTAAATGAAAGCATAGGAAACTATAGTATAGGAAGTATAGGATTTTAGCAGCAAAGACATTGGTTAATAGAGTAAGATTAGATCCATAAAGTATATTTGTGTTATTTAACATTTAAAAAGGAGTAGTTCACTTTAAAAAAAACTTTTGCTGATAATTTACTCACCCCCATGTCATCCAAGATGTCCATGTCTTTCTTTCTTTTCAGTCGAAAAGAAATTAAGGTTTTTGATGAAAACATTCCAGGATTTTGTCCATATAATGGACTTCAATGGGGTCCAAACGGTTCAATGTCCAAAAGACAGTTTCAGTGCAAACTGTTCAGAGGGCTTTAAACGATTCCAGATGGTGAAAAAGGGTCTTATCAAGGGAAACGATCACTCATTTAAAAAAAAAGTTTAACAAAGCTTTGACCCGCGTTCGTGACTCTCCAGTTCAAACTAGTTTATCAAAAAGAACAAATCTTTTTTCGAGTCACGAACGCTCATCACAGAACAGAGCAAGGCGAGCATTTGAGCTTATAAAACTTTTTTTTTTAAATGAGCGATCGTTTCGCTTGATAAGACCCTTTTTCACCATCTGGAATCGTTTAAAGCCCTTTGAACAGTTTGCACTGAAACTGTCTTTTGGACATTGAACCGTTTGGACCCCATTGAAGTCCATTATATGGAGAAAATCCTGGAATGTTTTCATCAAAAACCTTAATTTCTTTTCGACTGAAGAAAGAAAGACATGGACATCTTGGATGACATGGGGGTGAGTAAATTATCAGCAAAAGTTTTTTTTAAAGTGAACTACTCCTTTAAATGTAGTTTTCCTTAATATTCCAAGTTTACCGTTTTTATTTAATTGAGGAATACTGAATCTGTTTTTGTGCTAGTGGGATGAGTAAATGTCTGTTCACATTTAGTCTAGATTAGAACTACATTACCCATCATGTTCACCTGCATTACTTATTTGTAAATGAAGTCTATTTTCATAATTAAGCATCCCCCATAACGCTTATTGTTTATGTTGTAATTCTCATTATTATTATTCTTTTATTATAAAACGGAATTTTATGCAGATCATTTGCATGCACGCTTCTATAAAAATATTTATATAAAGATACTACATTTATATAAAAATACTACAATAATACATGCATACTCAATTGCATAGTAATGAGAATTAAGTTTTGAAAAAGGTAAAGAATATTAGATTATTTTAATATAATTTGTATTATATATCAATGAAAATTAAGTTTCTTCATTTTATTTTTCTTTGATATCTTTTAATTTGGTGTTAAATGAGATTCACCCTTTCAGATCGCGCTTCATCACTCAGGTCTTACCTTCATAAGCTCTGGCTCCCACGTGTCCAGTGTTAAAGAGCGAACTTTAGAGCAGTGGACACCTAAACTCCTGCACACATAGAATAGAGATCATAAACATTACCCTATAATCAAGAATCTTCAATATGGAATTATTCTGATTTAGGCACACATACATTTCATACATCCAGTTCTATTTTGCCGTGATTAAAAATACATTTTTCACTTATACTAGTCAAAGTGGAACAATGGCACTGTAGAAACCCATCCGAATCTGTCAGATCTCCCTCTGTTGTATGTGAGTAAATCAAATCTAGTGCCTCTGTGTATCATGAGTGCAGTCTTTGAGGAGGCAGGAGAGATTTAATCTGATTATCAGGCCGGCGCCGCTAATCTGCAGAGGAACTGATGAAGCAGAAAAGGTGCTTCACCCAGAGGGAATGACGCAGTGTGTGTACATGAGCATCACAGGGATGAGGGCCTGATTCACGTAAAGCCAGTCTGCTGTTGGGTTCAATCTGTCATCGGAGATGTAGTCGGGATAAACGCACTGACGCAGGAGGCTTTAAGACCTATCAATCTTCAGTCAAAACAATATAGAAACAGATGGCCTCTCTCGGATGTTTAGAAATATAATAGGAAGTGAGCATCCCTTTGGCCCGCTGACTCTGAAGGGCCCTTGAAGTGAGCACTTTGGAGGAGGCAGGGCACTTGTGTGACTATGTAAACGTTTGAAACACACTTGGTGAAGGAACAACAAAAATAACGCGATTTCTTCTTTATTTTCACTTGGAACGTCAATGCAGATTGGTTTCCATCACTCCATTAGCTGCTTATTAAGATTTAAGAATTTAATTGTTGCAAATAAATATATATTGTACAGTTAAATGCTTTATATGTGTACGGCCTAAAACGAACACTCGCCAGGCGACAAATGAGAGTAAAAATCAGTCAAGACTGAGATTCATTCAGTGATTTTGTTTTTATATTTGTGTTTTGTTGTTTGAATAACATTAAAAACACAGACTAGGGCTGTCAATCTTCCTCTATAATACTATTCGAATTCCATACCTTATTTTATGTAATATTCGAATATTAAATGCTCAAATTTATCCTATTATTAATATTTACGACATTACACATTCTTATGGATCGTCAATGCCACTATAGCCTGTGGTTGTTGTTACACGTTCGGCCCACTAGAGGGACATCTAACGTTACTACAATAAACATTTAGGGGCTGTTTACACCTGGCCACTTCATGCGTTCTCAGATCGGATAGCTCTGATTTATCAAACCGATTCCATTTACAGTTACACCTGGTCACATAAATGTGTTTTCGCAAAATCCGATCTTCAATTCCCGCGCTATATACAGATGTAATGAAGTGCACGTTACCGAAAGCAACAGATTTGAGCTGCATTTTATTGATCATCTGCTAATTTCAAAATCAGCAAAGACAGCAATAAGGGAGAGCGGCAACAGAACTGGTAAGATCATTTCGTTCCTTTACTTTTAATGAAAATGGTAGTGTTAAGCGTCTGCGACTTACTTTCACTTTGATTTGCGATAGATTAAAATCTCCCGAAACCAAGACCTTACGAATGTGCCACGCGAAAGCTAGTCCCGCGCTCTCCTATTGTTAATAAGAAAGCGATACGGGGTCGTTTACACCTGGTCACTTCGGAAGAATATATTTATTTTTAAATATATATAAAAGCAATATTCGAATAGTAACTTTAGCGTTCGAATAGTATTGATTTTTTTAATATTCGAATTATATTCGAATTTCGGAATTCGTTCCAACAGCCCTATACACAGACAGCAGCAGGAATATTAGGCTGCTGTCACTTTAAGAGCTACTATCTAATATAAGACATATGACTATATTTTCTGGACTACTCTCTATTTTTAACAATTTTGTGTGAATTTGTCCACCCAACTTCAAGAAGACATAAGCGCACGCAAAACGAGCACGATTAACGAAATGAGCTCCCTTTCGCAATGTCTTTGTCAGAGCGTAAACTTTCTTTAAAATGAAGCGCTGCCACTGTCCGAGCGTCATTTATCGTTGTTATAATTCATGAAAATGTTACCAGCCAACTGGCGAGTGACACCGTTTTATATACTCACCAAGCGACAAATAAGAGTAAAAATCGGCATTGGCGAGTATATAAAACGGTGTCACTCGCCAGTTGGCCGATAACATTTTTATGAATTATAACAACGATAAACGACGCTTGGGACTAGGGCTGGGTGATAAATATCGATTTCTCGATATTAATCGATTCTCATTTTTTCAGCGCTGTGATCCCTAACCCCACCCCTTAGATCTGCAACTCCGCCCCCTGGATCTTTTTGCTGTGTGTTCTAACTTCTAGCATCCTCAAAGGAAGCGATCTCTGACCTGTGTATGCCAGAGCACTCGATGCAGAGCAGGATGCCGAGGTTGATGCTGGCCCAGCGCGGGTCGGCCTGGCCACAGTCGCAGCAGATCTCGTTTCCCGGCAGACACTGCACGCGCTGTAAGATGCTCTCTCCTCGAACGATACGCTCCCGCGGCTCGCTGGCGGAGTCGATGCTGCTCGTGGAGGGAGAAGCTGTCCTGTCCAGACGCTGGAAAACAGTACAAAGAGTTTATACTCATACCTACTCGATGGAAAATACAAAACTACCGGTGTGTAAAATGCAATATGTAATAGGGTCAATGGCACGGTATGCTATTCATACATCAATTGAGGAATTCATGTGGTGCAACTCCCCCAAATGTAAAATTATATGAATTCATTATTTACAGTACTTGTCTGCATGTCTATCTTCAAAAAAAAAAATATTTTCAAAATTTTTGTATATTTTAATATTTGTTCTGTCATATGGTGCGACTAACAGAAAAAAAAAAATCATAAAACAGGAAATGACATCACAGAAAGGACCTATGAAGATCATCATAACTGTATGTCAAGGTCAATAAACCTCAAAAAATATGTGATAATAATAAAAAAGGCAAAATTAGTACAGATTATAAAATGTCACAATTACCACAAAAATTTAATGAGATTTGTCAATTATTAGTTTATGATGTGTAAAAAGAATTACTTTCAAAAATATATTTTTTGGAAAATAATTAAGGGGGGGGGGGGCATAAGTGCTTCACTGCTTATTAATATATTTTTAAAATATTAATATATCATGTGGTGCGAAAAAACAACCATAATAGAGGAAATGACATCATATCGGATAATTTGACCGTTTTATAAAAAGACAAATTAGTTCCGTATTGTAAATTGTAAAAAACGGTTCTGGTTTATTTGAAACCTTTTTGAAAATGAATGATTATGATGATGTGTACATTCAAGTTTATTTTATGTGTAAGGAACTTTATTATACCACATAGCATTTTTAAAGTCATTCAATTTATACGTTGCTTGAAATTATATCAAAAAAACGTTTAACTTGGTACATTTTTAAGAGCTATAAATGAGGATTTAAAATAGTTTTTTTTAAATATTTTTTCTTATTCTTTCCTATTTGTCACTGACCCAATTCCAAACTTTGATCTGAACTTTGAAATTACTTTTCACCAGTTTACAGTTTATATTGATATTAAAGGAGTAGTTCACTTTAAAAAAAACTACGGCTGTCAAACGATTAATCGTGATTAATCGCATCCAAAATAAAATTTGGTGAACTGTGTATAATTATTTTGTATATATATGAAGAGTTCAGATGCAAAAGCCTCTAAATGCCAATTGAAATTTTCTTCTTTAATGATGATTTTTATCAAACTTGTATATTTAAGTTCAGTGATTTCACTTAAATGGCAATGATAATTACATATTAATTGTTATTTAAGTGAAATTACTGAACTTAAATATACAAGTTTGATAAAAATCATCATTAAAGAAGAAAATTTCAAATGGCATTTAGAGGCTTTTGCATCTGAACTCTTCATATATATATATATATATATATACACACACACATGTATGTATATTTAAGAAAAAAAAATGTATTTACATATAAAATATTTATATTTATATATAATATAAATTATATATAAATCTATATACAGCATATATATATATATATACAGTATAAGGGTCTTATTAAGTGAAACGATCACTCATTTAAAAAATAAATAACAAAGTTTAAGTTTTATAAGCTCAAATGCTCGCCTTGCTCTGTTCTGTGATGCGAGTTCGTGACTCTTTGTTTGTTTATTCAACGAACAAAATGAACGAAATGACTAAAAAAGATTTGTTCATTTCGCTTGATAAGACCCTTTTTCATCGTCTGGTGTCGTTTAAAGCCCTTTGAAGCTGCACTGAAACTCTCATTTGGACCTTGAACCGTTTGGACCCCATTGAAGTCCATTATATGGAGAAAAATCCTGGAATGTTTTCATCAAAAACCTTAATTTCTTTTCGACTGAAGAAAGAAAGACATGGACATCTTGGATGACATGGGGGTGAGTAAATTATCAGCAAAAGTTTTTTTTTAAAAGTGAACTACTCCTTTAAATGCCATGCATGTGTGACACTGACACATTATACACAGCTTCTCAGAGAGTTATTAAGACTGACCTCTATGTAATAGTTTTCAGAAATCTCTCTGTAGGCAGAAGCAATGCTGGCCTGAACCGCCTGAATCCAAGCTTGACGGAGCTTCTCCGATTCAGCCTGCAGCATACAGCTCCTGATGGGGGTTGATTCGCATATTAGATACCGCACACACACACACACACTCACATGACACAGTACTCACTTTGTAGGCGACACCACTTCAAAACAGAACCTTCTCTCAATGTCTTCACATGGTTTCACAGAGCAAAGCCGCAGGTCCTCCACAACCACGGTCAAAACGTCCTACGACACACAGCAGATCAGGTCAGGTCACAATAGTCATGTGCAGCACTTGAAAGCAGTAAAAGTCTCTAAGAGTAAATATCTGAATCCTACACTCAGAGGAGAAATGTCTTAAATGATGGCACAATACTTTTTATAAGTAATAAAGTATGTTTATGAGCAGTTTCATAACATTGAAATAAACTAACCTCTACAAAGTTCTAATATACGAAGCACCTGACAACTCTTTATGGTTCGATATAGGTTAAAAGGTGCTATATGAAGAATGTAGAAAAGTTGAAACACTCACTTTTAGTCTCTTCTGATACACTAGTTGACTGTTCTGTATCGAAAACCATCGCCTGTTACGAGAGGAAAACATTAGATCTTCTCCACAAAATGCATGGTATACATACAGTACATATAGAGCCTGTATTTACCTGTTCCACGTCTTGAACGCATTGCTCGCCCTCTTGAACAGGTATCCCTCCATCACGACACCATTGGGAGCATCCATGTTGAATTCTGCCTTGGAGTCATCGTAAGCAAAATCCTGCCGCGCAAAACAGAGCAGCTCTCCGTCATTCACACACACAAACTAGACCCTTATTGTTCTGTTAAGTCTTCTGCGAGACAGACAAAAGACAAAACTTAATCCCTATCAGTCAAAACATAATCCCCATGACCATAGCAGCCATATCTAATCCCTCTTATTTCAATCAATAATGACCGGCGGCCTCTGAATGGCGTTCCTGACTCGGAGGTATTGCTCAATCTATAAACCAACTGTGTTGCTATTGAGATGTTAGCGATGCTTTCTAAAATGCTCAATGAGTGAATCTCCAACATCAATGACACTCACCTTCCAATGGATTTTTCAAGTTTTGTGCTCTGACCACACACACACACACACACACGTTTGTTTCATTATATAAGTAAGGACATTGCATAGATTTCCATTGATTTGATATCAGGCTATAGTGGCCTGAACCAACCCCTACGCCTACACCTAACGATTACAGAAAAGCATGTAAAAAAACAATCTCAATATAAGAAAACTGATATTTATATGCATTTTATGTAATTAGTCTGTTCTCATACTGATTCACATTGCAAGCTTTCAGAATTTTATCATCTTTGTTTTGGACAAATAAATAACAAATCGGGTGTCTGAATATTTTTTTCTCCTTACACTCTCAGAAAAAAAGGTACAAAAGCTGTCACTGGGGCTGTACCTTTTCAAAAGTTACACTTTTATACCCAAAGGCTGCATATTGGTACCTTAGTGGTACATATTAGCACCTAAAATGGACACACTACCACCTAAAAAGGACATATTAGCTCATGAAATTGACATATTAGCACCTAAAATGTACATATTACCACCTAAAATTGACATATTAGCTCCTGGAATGGACATATTAGCACCTAAAATGTACATATTAACACTTAAAATGTACATATTAACACTTAAAATGTACATATTAGCACCCAAAATGTACATATTAACACCTAAAATGTACTTATTAGCTCATGAAATGGACAAAAGTTTACCTTTTGAAAAGGTACAGCCCCAGTGACAGCTTTTTAACCTTTTTTTTAAAGTGTAGTATGAGCTCCATTTTCTCCTATCATACTGTATATGAACCACAAAAGTCTGATGTATTAAATATGGCCCTCAAAATAAAACATATATGCAAACCTATTGAAAAGATTTTTTAAAAATGTTTTGTCTAAAGCTCTAATAAATTGTTCAATTTCAAAATAGCAGCATGTTATTTCATGTCAGGCTTTACGGTTCAATAAGAGTGTTTTAAGTTATATTTGAAGAGTTCAGATGCAAAAGCCTCTAAATGCCATTTGAAATTTTCTTCTAGAATGATCATTTTTATCAAGCTTATATATTCAAGTTCAGTAATTTTACTGAACTTGAATATATAAGCTTGATAAAAATGATCATTCTAGAAGAAAATTTCAAATGGCACTTAGAGGCTTTTGCATATGAACTCTTCATTTCATATGCAACACTGAGTTTTAATTGTATAGTTGCTTCATCTCTCTATTCATTAAGGCATCCTTGGCCTGAAAAAGGTCGAAGACATCTGTAATAAAAAGTAAAATACACACTAACTAAAAAATACATGACTACTCAGAAAAATAATGTTAAATACAGTAATAAAATATGTATCCAGTACGTGTAACAAATAATATCTCAACAGTTCATATTGATATAAAGCACAGATGATTAATTCTAACTCACCAGGGTATACTTCAACCTCCCGAATATCTTCATCTTTAAAAAATGTTTATCCAGAAGCATCAGTAATAATTGAACAACAAGCAGTTTCCCCAAAGAGCTCAGTCTTGTTTCCCTACAGTGAAGCCATCTCACGTCAAAGTCAAAGGCACGCGCTTCATTGCCCTCGTGCGCACTCCTCACTCAAGCGCGAGCGACACGCGAATGCCAGCGGCGAGCCTGCGCATCAGCCATCTACTGCTCAATAATCACATAATTAGCATACAGCTGTCGATTTATGTGCCCTGCTCTTCGCTTTGCCCCCTGACCTCAGTCAGAGTGCCGACCGCAAACATAATTTCACAGCCACGTACAGAAGCACCGCGTCATTCGCGGATTTATGAGCGCGAGGTGCTCAAGCGCGCTCCCCACTCGCGAGAGTCGCGTTTTAAGATGTCCCGTCCATCTGTCTGACAGTGCGCAGGAACATTGCTGTTTAATCAAGCGAGCGTTATTGCCCCCTAAACCCCTCCTGACTCCTGAGAAGCTGTTTCTTCCAGCTCTCACACTCTCGAACAAGTGGATGGATTGCATGAGATGTTCCACTTGTTACGGATAACGAAAATTATGACACTGAACCTTAATTAGTGCAATAAGATCAATTTATATTCATAAAATGTTCAAAAAATATTTTGCTCTTTAATTTTTCTTTTAACATTAGTAGAGCATTTAATTTAGAAAACAATGTGTTATGAATTTTTACAAATATATTGTAAAATTATATATAGAATAACACATTTGTAATAAATATTATATAATATTAATAACTAATATATTTGTGTGTGTATACCTGTAAAACATTTATTACAAAATATTACAAATAGATTGTAGATTGAGTCCACCAAATTCAATTCAGTTTGGTGTAACCAATATGCAAATGTTCATTTTTGTGTGTGTGTTTGTGACAAAAAAAAAAACACAAAAAAAAACAACAAAAAACAATTAAACGGAAAATATGAACTTTTTATGTCAAGGTCAAAAAGTCGGAAAATATGATATTTTAATCTTTTTACGTCAAATGCAGCAACTATTTTTTTTTTTTTGCGGGAAAAAACAAACATTTTAAATTAATAATAATAATAATATAATAGTAAATAGTAAAATAAAACTAATGATAAATAATGGAAAATATTTTTTTCTTCTTAATATTAACGCTATTACATTTTTGTTGAAAATAGAAAAACCCTTTTTTGTATAAATGCATGAAACATTAATAAGATAGCATTTCTAAGAAATTGGCACGTGTTTTCAAGTAGATTTAGAAAAGATTTCTCCTTTTCTTTTTCATCATCTCAAACATTTGTGGTAAAAGTAAAACTGCACATTTTGCAAGTCAAATTCAACACAAAGAAACTTGCGTATGTTCAGCTTGTGAAACAATTGCAAAATAAACAAATGCAATCTGGTTCTCAGTCCTTTATTCGCAACGTTTTGTGTTAGCACCGCATGCACACACATACACACACCTCGTGCAGATGAGTCTGCCAAACAGCGGAACTCAATGAGACTGAGAAAGAGAAACCCCAAGGGTGCCAGAAGCATGTTACATGTGAATAAAAGAGTGAGTTAGTGTGTGTGTGCATGTGTAGGAGTGACAGATGCAACACGAGGAGGTAGTAAAACAGTGAGGTGGTGGGACGGCCAGGGAGATCGTAACTCTTCACACTGAAGAGAACATGTTCAGGCATCTCTGCAGACAAATCATCTGATAAATCAACAGGATGCTTCCGCCCACCGCTTTGCTCAGGAATCGCAGCTGCTCTGCTCTCATATGTCATTTATAAAGAAAATGTTTTGCATATATATATTTCTTGGAACTTTACATATTCTGAAGATTTTGTCTATGCAAAACTCAATGAGACAATGGCAGGATGCTGCTTACGATTGTCAGATGTTATGGTGCTCTGATTGGTTTTTAGCGTTTCGCTATGAATTGCTAGGTTGCTAATGAGTGAGGTCAGTATAGCACAAGTCTTGGGGTCTGTGGAGGCTGTCGCCAAGGGTGGGCATTCGGGAAAAGTGCATCCCCAGGTGACACAACGTGTCCACTAATAGTATGGTCATTCAGTGAACTTACAACTAACAGCAAAAAACACGATTTCTTTTTGTGGATTTGTATGGTGGCTGAGAGAGCTCAATGTGCTGCAGCTGAAGAAAACACATGCAAATAGAAAAACACCAAAAATTAAGAAAACATCATGGAAGGGCTGCAAATACAGCACACAAATGAACTGGATGTTAAGATTATAAAAAAAACCTCACAAGGTCATTAACAAAACCACTGCCGAGTAGACACTTAACAATAAGCAGGTTCGTCGCTTGTTGTGAGTATTTGCAGCGTATTTCTGTATTCGGTTGTGTTGTGAGTATTTGCCGTGCGTTTCTGTATTCGGTTGTGTTGTGAGTATTTGCCGTGCGTTTCTGTATTTGGTTGTGTTGTGAGTATTTGCAGAGCGTTTCTGTATTTGGTTGTGTTGTGAGTATTTGCATCACGTTTCTGTATTGGGTTGTGTTGAGTATTTGGAGCATGTTTCTGTATTTGCTTGTGTTGTGAGTATTTGCAGCGCGTTTCTGTATTCGGTTGTGTTGTGAGTATTTGCATCACGTTTCTGTATTCGGTTGTGTTGTGAGTATTTGCATCACGTTTCTGTATTTGCTTGTGTTGTGAGTATTCGCAGCGCGTTTCTGTATTCGGTTGTGTTGTGAGTATTTGCATCACGTTTCTGTATTTGGTTGTGTTGTGAGTATTTGCATCACGTTTCTGTATTCGGTTGTGTTGTGAGTATTTGCAGTGCGTTTCTGTATTCGGTTGTGTTGTGAGTATTTGAAGCACTTTTCTGTATTTGGTTGCGTTGTGAGTATTTGCAGAGCGTTTCTGTATTCGGTTGTGTTGTGAGTATTTGCATCACGTTTCTGTATTTGGTTGTGTTGAGAGTATTTGAAGCGCTTTTCTGTATTCGGTTGTGTTGTGAGTATTTGCATCACGTTTCTGTATTTGGTTGTGTTGTGAGTATTTGCATCACGTTTCTGTATTCGGTTGTGTTGTGAGTATTTGCAGTGCGTTTCTGTATTCGGTTGTGTTGTGAGTATTTGCATCACGTTTCTGTATTTGGTTGTGTTGTGAGTATTTGCATCACGTTTCTGTATTCGGTTGTGTTGTGAGTATTTCCAGCGCGTTTCTGTATTCGGTTGTGTTGTGAGTATTCGCAGCGCGTTTCTGTATTCGGTTGTGTTGTGAGTATTTGCATCACGTTTCTGTATTTGGTTGTGTTGTGAGTATTTGCATCACGTTTCTGTATTCGGTTGTGTTGTGAGTATTTGCAGTGCGTTTCTGTATTCGGTTGTGTTGTGAGTATTTGAAGCACTTTTCTGTATTTGGTTGCGTTGTGAGTATTTGCAGCGCGTTTCTGTATTCGGTTGTGTTGTGAGTATTTGCATCACGTTTCTGTATTTGGTTGTGTTGAGAGTATTTGGAGCACGTTTCTGTATTTGGTTGTGTTGTGAGTATTTGCAGCGCGTTTCTGTATTCGGTTGTGTTGTGAGTATTTGCATCACGTTTCTGTATTCGGTTGTGTTGTGAGTATTTGCAGTGCGTTTCTGTATTCGGTTGTGTTGTGAGTATTTGCATCACGTTTCTGTATTCGGTTGTGTTGTGAGTATTTCCAGCGCGTTTCTGTATTCGGTTGTGTTGTGAGTATTCGCAGCGCGTTTCTGTATTCGGTTGTGTTGTGAGTATTTGCATCACGTTTCTGTATTTGGTTGTGTTGTGAGTATTTGCATCACGTTTCTGTATTCGGTTGTGTTGTGAGTATTTGCAGTGCGTTTCTGTATTCGGTTGTGTTGTGAGTATTTGAAGCACTTTTCTGTATTTGGTTGCGTTGTGAGTATTTGCAGCGCGTTTCTGTATTCGGTTGTGTTGTGAGTATTTGCATCACGTTTCTGTATTTGGTTGTGTTGAGAGTATTTGGAGCACGTTTCTGTATTTGGTTGTGTTGTGAGTATTTGCAGCGCGTTTCTGTATTCGGTTGTGTTGTGAGTATTTGCATCACGTTTCTGTATTCGGTTGTGTTGCGAGTATTTGCAGCGCGTTTCTGTATTCGGTTGTGTTGTGAGTATTTGCATCACGTTTCTGTATTTGGTTGTGTTGAGAGTATTTGGAGCACGTTTCTGTATTTGCTTGTGTTGTGAGTATTTGCATCACGTTTCTGTATTTGGTTGTGTTGTGAGTATTTGCAGTGCGTTTCTGTATTTGCTTGTGTTGAGAGTATTTGCAGTGCGTTTCTGTATTTGGTTGTGTTGTGAGTATTTGCAGTGTGCGTTTCTGTATTCGGTTGTGTTGTGAGTATTTGAAGCGTTTTTCTGTATTCGGTTGTGTTGTGAGTATTTGCATCACGTTTCTGTATTCGGTTGTGTTGTGAGTATTTGCAGTGTGCGTTTCTGTATTCGGTTGTGTTGTGAGTATTTGAAGCGTTTTTCTGTATTCGGTTGTGTTGTGAGTATTTGCATCACGTTTCTGTATTTGGTTGTGTTGAGAGTATTTGGAGCACGTTTCTGTATTTGCTTGTGTTGTGAGTATTTGCAGCGCGTTTCTGTATTTGGTTGTGTTGTGAGTATTTGCATCACGTTTCTGTATTCGGTTGTGTTGCGAGTATTTGCAGCGCGTTTCTGTATTCGGTTGTGTTGTGAGTATTTGAAGCGCTTTTCTGTATTTGGTTGTGTTGTGAGTATTTGCAGCGCGTTTCTGTATTCGGTTGTGTTGTGAGTATTTGCAGAGCGTTTCTGTATTCGGTTGTGTTGTGAGTATTTGCAGCACTTTTCTGTATTCGGTTGTGTTGTGAGTATTTGCATCACGTTTCTGTATTTGGTTGTGTTGTGAGTATTCGCAGCGCGTTTCTGTATACGGTTGTGTTGTGAGTATTTGCAGTACGTTTCTGTATTCGGGGAAGTGCATCTCCTTATCACACTTGAGTTGGTTCACCCTCCACCAAAACTCATATTTAAAGCATTACCTCACAAAACGGAACTTGAAACATAGGCAACGTTTACAATGGCACAAAAAATCTGATTTTTTTTACTTGCATTGGAATTTGTTGCACACGTGTAAACACAAATCACCACAAGATCTTATTTTAATACATCCATTCTGAGCCACTTCCAAATGTGGTATCCACAGATATTCCATATCTGGACATCTGACCTTCAGGAAGGGATAATGTACATCTCAGAATACACCCTGACAGAGTGATCAGGACCCTGACGCGAAACAAAATATATGTAATAGTATCTCAATGACACTAACATTACACTCTGTGATTAACATTTTCTCACAGGCTGTGTGACTGAACTTGGTAGAGATGTTCCTCACCCCTCGGGGTCAACAGGTCACAGGACAACATGCTGTTTTGTGGAAGTGTGTAGAACATACCGGACGAGACGTACTGAATGCCATGCTGCACGCTTTAAGCTTATTACGGACTTTACAGCTGTTCTCTTTCTCCCAAATTAGTTTCTCACTCTCTTTTATCCGCAGGTCAAATGTTCCTCGCTCTTTTCTTTAGCTGTTTAGCAACCCACTTTTCTTTGTAATTCAAATGTCCTTTTTTGTTATACAATTATTTTTGTCCCAGTACTCTGCCTGTCTCTAACATCTGCTTTTCCTTTTATCTCGTAACTTTGAATACCATAAATACACAAACCAAATGCACTAAAGAACGGGGGTGGTAAGAGTTTAAAAAATGTTTATGTTCATTTGATATCACTCTTAAAGAGACAGTTCACCCAAAACTTAACTTCGATGCATCATGATGGGTCACAAAACATAAAAAAAATAGTTAGATGAAAAAGATTTGATAGCTTGGGGAAAATGAATAAGAAATTGTATTATGAATAAGGACTTTTATTATGCTTTTATGCCATTAATACAAAGCTATTCAAGTCTTGTCCCCACACAAAGAAGTCCAAATGAGTCTATATTACTGGCAAAAAAGCTTGGATGTGGAAAGAAACAGGATGGCACTACAAATTGCTCTGCTGAGGCTCCTAACAGATTTTGTCATGTGAATGTTTACCTCATGTTGGCCTCTAAAATCTTGTTGTTGTTATTGCAGAAACAGGAGGTTCAATTCATCTGCAAGTCATGTTCTAGATTACAGTCTTGCCCTGCAGACAATCACACTCGCACGTGTGCACTTGAGTGAGCAGCGCTCTTGAATCAAGCTCCCTCTGTTCGGGACAGTTGGTGGCACTAATTTGTCCATGTTTTTGGCGCGCCAACTCTTGCCCTCTCTAAGCATCGGGTCTCTGCCATCTGCTATGTTTAGCGGTGTTGGCCAGGGCAGAAGTAGGCAAAGTGCCCAGTGAGAAACTTCCAGACCTCGGCTGACTTGAGAGTCTCAACACACACACACACACACTCACCTGGTGCTGCATGTTAGTTGCACTGTGTGAATTTAATATGAAAAATTTTAATATATAAATTACCACAAGATTATGTCAAACAATTTAAGAGTTTTCTTATCAAGAATTGTATACTTTTAAAACCCCATCATGCATTCAGAATTCAATTTTGACGCGGAAGGCATACATACACTTGTGGTAAGCATTAAAAAAGTACTATTTTTAAAATGTTTTATATGAAATATATATGTTTTCTAAAACAGAAAAATCAAAGCCATACATCTAAAGAAGTTGTGTTCCAAATTTGAGATTGATTTCTTAAAAAAATGTAGCTTTCAGTAAGAATTTGTTTGGATCAAGTATCAAACGTTCCCACTAGATGAAATTCGTCTCCCATTCATTTCCAATTAGCTAATTTTAGAGTCATTTTTTCAGGACCATTTAAGCTTTTCGAATCAGGTCCGTGATTTTTGTTTGTGTTCACATAGCAAGAGCCACAACTTTTATCAAGTGTCTTACCATTCCGATGAAGTACAGAAATGATTAAAAAAGTAGTAATTTGGCAACATTTAAAACCTTGAGATTTACATTAATGAAAGTTATTGATCAGATACGATATGGTTTTAGTTGAAAAATACTAATTTAAGACTGTGTTATAAGCTCACATTCCACCGGGTCCAAACAGACATGGGTATGCAAAAAATTGCATGCAGATTTCCAAGGCATTATGGTGGTAATGAAGCTTTTTTCTTTATTATGATATCTAGTCAGCGGCACCACGTGACTTTATGCCCCCCAAAAGTTTAAATTATAAATATTTTTCTCTTAGAATAGATCATCAAATCATTGTATTTATGAACTGCATTTTATTGCATAGTTTGTGATATTTACATTTTTGCAGACTTGTTCCATTATTATCTTCTGCTTGTAATAAAATATGAGTTTACTAAGATTTTAAGTGGTATAAACATGAATATGAGTTGGTCCACGTATAAAAGAGGAGGAAATCAGTTTTTGGATTTCATTAGAGCTCCATAAGCTCCTTAGAGCTCTGCTGAGATGAAACTCCCAAGTGTCCCAGTGACGCAAACGAGGAAGGTTCGGCCTCACGTGGCTCTGACAGACTAAAAACACACGCAAATCCATTTCTGGTGCCAGCTTTTTGACAAAAGACTTATTTTCGACAATACGTACCCTCTAATACGTATTATGTAGCCTTATTTACAATGCTGGTCTAGAAACATACATCAAATAGGCTACACAACTGCTGCTCTGAAAATATCGTTTCCAGGGAAAGTAATTGTATGACTGTAACTAGAAGGATCGAAACAACGTGAATGGCACAAATGTTGTACTGTCCATGTAATTCTGTGATGTCACCATCTCTCACACCGAATACACCAGACAGGGCATGTGACTGCCATAGATTATGAATCAATTCATCCCTAAGGCTGACTGACATTAGTTGAGAAACAACTGAAACCCGAGAAGGAAAACATCATGTGTTCCTGTAGCCGTAGAGCAAGGGAAAGTTTATAATCTAAATGTATTGAAATAAAATGAATAAAAGTTCAACACAAAATTAATTTCCTAACTAAGCACACACTGTAAGCAGGCTCATATCTTTATTAGCGACAACCGATAAATGAGAGATATTAAACATTTTTCTACTTTGTTTAAATAAAAATAGTATTTTTGTCTAAAAATATTTAAAATTGAACTAAAATCAATCATTTTAACGCTACAAGGGAATTTAGATCAAGCCACAGCATAATACACCATATAGAATAAGAAACATTCATTTTAAATATTTCGATTAAGTGACCGTTTACACGACAATGTCGTTTTGGGGGCCTGAAAAAGAAACTTTCATAAACAGGTTTCAGAGTGCAAGTTTTTTAAAAACTATACTATTATCGTCTCCATGTAAACTACAAAAAAAAAAAAAAAACATGACAAAAATGTGAATTTGTATTTGCGCGTAGTGTTTCTTTACTAAGTGAGATCGCCATCTACTGGTCTGGCAGGAGAACGTGTGTTTTTAATAGTTTTTGCGGATCCGTGTGAACAGGATCATTTGCACGTTTTGTCGTCAGTACACGAACAACAAAAAAGGAAAAAGATTATAATTTGTTGTACATCGTTGTGGTGCAAACACCCTAAGATTACATTTAACAGTTTTATTAAATTATTACCGTCACAAGATTATAATATTTAGCATTGTAAAAAGTAAAAAAATGTGTTTTTAAGATTAAATTTTGTAATGTTTCTTAATTATTAGTGATAACTTTAGCAACTAGAGAGAACCAATAAGTGACAGATAAACTTTATTCTATTTTGTTTATATAAAACCTAAAATATTTTGTCTAAAATGCAAATAAAAAGTGACACAACATAATATATCTGTTGTGGAAAAAAGATTGCATAACCGTGTTATTAAATTACGAGTGTTATTTTCATTTGAGGGACAATGACTAGATTTGTTTGTAAAAAAAACAGCTATATAATTCCTTAAAATATACTTTCTCATTAAATAATCCAAAATACAGTTTCGTGGTAGGCACGGTATATTAGTGGCTCGCAGATTTCCTTTAATTTAATGACATTTTTTCCTTTTGTTGGTCGGAGAAATCATCCTATCATTGAGGAGAAATGGACTCACCTGTATCAAAGTCTGGAAGTGGGCGGCACAACGAGATCAGACATGAGGAAAAAGAGAAAGAAAATTAGTCTCTTATTGTTCAGATTTGATCACGTTTCCAATTCGCTGCACGCATGCACTCATAAACAACTGTGCAGTTCTTAATAAACCACATCCATTATCTTGGTAATGGATATTAGATCATTAACGGAGGCAAACTGCCACGTCCAGATCCCAATGATCAATGCAAATTGTCACAAAATTATGATTGATGATCTCTGTGAGGTGTTTATATCTATTTTAGACTTGGTTTCTGCCTTCACACACACAACTGTTGTCTAAAAATGTGCTAATCTGTTATCAATACTGGTATCTGTGCAAAGACAAGCCGAGACAAAGATTCAGGGGCGCTTGGAGAAGTCAGAGTTTCTGGCTCGGGTCTGTTGGCAGCGATGCAGTGTGCTAGCAGATGGACGTTAGCGAGAGTGTGTGTGTGTGTCTGTTGGGCCAAATTCCTGCAGAGATCTGGACAGGGCAGGACATCATCCTTTATTGATATGGTGATGAAGCACTTTGAACAAACATACACACAAACAGAGTCATACACACAAACAGAGGCCGAGTCTTTCTTCTTGCGTTATCTATATCGCTAGTGGCACGCTGACGTTTATGCGAACTGTCAGATGAGCACGAACATGACAGCAAAGGGCTTGAGTGAGAGGACAATATTATGACAGGAAGTGTGTCACTGCTTCAGAGGAAATAACTTTACCTGACACCTGATTCTCAGCAGAAAAACACTTTTTTTATTTTAGGATTAATAATTCAGAAGTCACCTAGATCTGTCTAGTCAAATTAAACTGAGGATCTGAGGCGGGAAGGATGTGGGTTTGTGAAATAGTTGTTCGTTTGATGTCCTGAAATAACGCCATTATGGAAAGAGGCATTTAGAGGAAGAGGAGAAAGAGTGAGAAGGGACGAGACGGATCGATATGGAAATGAGGAAGAGAAAGCAGATGTTCTCACTCTTTGCTGTATGGTGGCGTGTTTGTGCTCCATCTCTCTCTTCTCCATAGCAGAATCAATGACCAGCTGATCCAACTGAAGTACAAACACAAAGGACATTGGGTTATAAAGTCGAGTCGAGTTTTTTTCATGTCTGTGACACTCCTTTTATGATATATGAATATGTGAACTCATTGTCATATTCAAGAAACCAATTTGAAATGATTCCAGCTTTGTGACATGGTGCATTATCCTGCTGGAAGTAGCCATCAGAGGATGGGGACATGGTGGCCATAAAGGGATGGACATGGTCAGAAACAATGCTCAGGTAGGCCGTGGCATTTAAACGATGCCCAATTGGCACTAAGGGGCCTAAAGTGTGCCAAGAAAACATCCCCACACCATTACACCACCACCAACAAGGCATCAACAAGGCGTTTTGGCCCACAGGACTGACCCATACTGGATGTATTTCCCTTTTCACTCCATTCTTTGTAAACCCTAGAAATGGTTGTGTGTGAAAATCCCAGTAACTGAGCAGATTGTGAAATACTCAGACTCAAAATTGCTTAAATCCCCTTTCTTTCCCATTCTGACATTCAGTTTGGAGTTCAGGAGATTGTCTTGACCCCTAAATGCATTGAAGCAACTGCCATGTGATTGGTTGATTAGATAATTGCATTAATGAGAAATTGAACATTTGTTCCTAATAATCCATTAGGTGAGTGCGTCTTGGCAATAAAACTTGGCATGCCAATTTTGTAAATTGAGGAAAGTTAAGTTTTAGAGCCGTGTCGCGTTGATCAATGCATTTATTGGCTAGTCAGTAGACGGTTGCAGCACCAAACACATGCTAAGACTGTGACAACGCCCGTCCACTATTTAAATCGCCATGATTGGTCATCTTTCATCTCTGGGACAACCCAAAATCGTACAGAGCCCGCCTCAGACAGATGCACCCTCGAGGATAGACATTATCCCTCATTTTCCCTCATTAGGCGTGTGTTAATGTGGAGCCTGGGGCCCGTCAGCACATGTCCAGCATTAGGCGCAGGTGTCTCGGGACAGCAGGTGCACAGGGGCCCTAATGAGCACGAGTTAATGAGAGGTGTAGATGCATCTCACCTCGGCAGCCAGCTTCTTCATGTAGGGGTCGATCTCGTCCAGGAGGTTGAAGCCCTGCTGGAACAGACTGTACTGAGCCTGCATGAACGACAGCATCTGTGGAGGACAGAGAAACACGTCAGTACGCAAACTATGAAGAGGGAGGATGCTGGTTTAATGTGCTGTTTCTTTACTCACCGAATCCAAAATCTCAAATTTCTTTTTGGCTTGAAGAACATTGATCTGAGAAAGATATCAAGAGAAGCACATGTTAGTTAGCAGATTCAAACTTACAACCTTTGGATGCCAGCCCATCACCAAGTCATTTTGGTTCAAACTAGCCATTTTTGGCATGATTATTGTCCCATGAGGCAAGAGGACCCTGGTGAAGAACAGGCAGTCTGAGACTTTTGGGATCCCTGGCACACAATCCATTCTGGCACATTTTTAGCCCTGTTAATTCATTTTAACCCTCTGATGGTCCTCGGTCACTTCTGAACGAATAAATTATGTTTTGAATTATTAAAAATCACAGCTTCATCGGAAGGTTATGATACTTGGTGACATTTCTGGCATTTGGTATGTGAACACAAAAAAATTGAGTTCATGATCCGAGCATGCTAAGTGGTCGTAAAAAAAATAGTCACGATTTTGGTCTTTGGTCAAAAATGACCCCCATAGGAAATGAATGGGAAATTAACAAAAACACAAAAATTCACAATTTTTTTTTTTATTATTTATTTTTTTTATTTTAACAATTTTTTAATAAGAAATAGTTCTTGAGATTGTTTCAATTATATATTCAAATCCACAAAAAAAAAAGTGTTCATAAACAGCTGGGGAATTCACATGCCTCTTCATAGAGAGCTGTACATGCCATCTAGTGGTTACACCATGATTCTACGCTTTTTCTCTATACGGTAGCGGCCAGATGGTGCTAATTTTCAAAAAAAAAAAATTTTTTTCTGAAGGCCTATACTCTATATTAATCAAAAATACTGCATTGATAATTAAAAAAAAAAAAAAAATATATATATATATATATATCCATTGAAAAAATAGACCATAAATATTGCATAAATATTAATAAATTCAATCAAATTGTCTCAAAATACTAAATTAAAAAGAAAAAATATTATTGAACAAAAATAAATTGCATTGGTTTTACTGGGATGGAAGAAGTTTCATTTTTAGGCCTCAGGACGTGACTCATGAAGGAAGACCATCAGAGGGTTAAATGATTACACATGATCCTGCTCCACATAGTGGCCATTAGAAACACTACAGCCAGTTTGTGTCCTGTATTAGACATTAAACATATTTGACATCCTAATAAATCAGAAACATATCAGATATAATGGTCATGGCTGTCCATTTCTCTATTGCAGTGTTTCTGAACCTATTACTGGAGGCACACAAAGGGTCCATTTAAACCAATGAAATGTGAGGCAACACTTTACTTTAAGGGGTGTGCATAAGACTAACAAGACACCTTCATAATCATGACATGACATATGTTATGAATACGAAGGACGTTTTATGCATGTTTGTGACAGTGTCATTCGCTCAGTTATGACATTTTTAATGCAAATAAGACATTGTTTGAGATGTCTTTGTTATGACACCTTGACGTCATGACAAAGACACCGACACGTTATGATGTATTGGTTTGTCAAGATGTCATAAAGACATCTTAATGTCATATTTGCATTTAAAATATCATTGAGCAAAAGACACTTAATGACCATTGTCATAAACATGCTTAAACACTACTTCATATTCAAGACATATGTCATGATTATGAAGGTGTCATGTCAGTCTTATGCACACCCCTTCAAGTAAAGTGTTACCAAATGTGAATGTGTTTCTACCATTTATTTATACGACAACAGCGTTTGGGGACCTGAAAACGTAAACTCGTGAAAATGGGATTCAAAGTGAAAAAAGTGACATCGCCAACTAGCGGCCTGGCAGCAGAATACAGCATTTTTAGTCGTTTCCGTGGATCCATGTGAACGAGATCGTTTTGACGACGTGGTCTTCTGTATATGAAAAATTGCAAAGGAAAAACATTTCTTCGTTTTTTCAACTCAATCTGATCAAACGCAACTCCTCAGCTCATTATAGAGACTCCAAGACCTGAAATTTACAGGGGAGGCATCCAAAATGTGCACTGGTGGTGTGTCTCCAGGAACAGTGATGGGAAACACTGCTCCATAGTAAATGCAAAACACTAATATCTAGTTTTTGTTTTACCAAAACAGCCTTGGGTCACTTAACCAATATAGTACTGTCATTACAGCAATCTTTGTCAGCCAACCGAGTTCACTAAAAACAAAACATGGATGGTAACTAAAAGGAAAAACCATAAAATCACAGCCTTCACAGGACACAAAGCCTGGAGAGTACAAAGTAGGTCGAGTTATGTTATGAAATGAGAGCTAATGATGGCCGAGTAAAGATGGGAAGAAGCGGTCAGGTCCGATCCGTCAGACCGCGAGGCCGGCGGCCATTTCCAAGTAAAAATAGCATGCGAGACTGCCCAGAAACTGGCAAAGCTTTTATGGAGATGGAAAATTAAATGTTTGTGGGGCTAAACACTGAGTTTGTAAATGGACAATGAAAGTCAATGGGGTCCAAAAAACATTGTTTCTTTACATAGAAAAAACAGTTTAAACATTCTCCAAAAAGGTTTGGAATGACATGAGGGGGAGTAAATTTCATTTTTAGGAAAACCATCCCTTTAACAATTCCTTGTTTTCATCATTTTGGGGGATTTACGATGATGATATTGATTTGTGAAAGACCTGAAGCACGTAGTCGAGGGCGAGGTGTCGGAAGCACTTGCGGGTCGTGACGAGGGTGCTGGTGGCCTCCTCCACCTCATGCGGTTTGTTGCGAGGCGCCTGGGCGTTCTTCACCTGGGCGATCTCCATATCCTCCCGAACCTTATCGAACTGCTTCTTAGTCTCTTTAAACCTCCGAACATCCCTGCGTGGACACAAATGACAAGGTAAGACGCACACATCACAGAGGACGGGGGAGTGGAAATGCAATAGAAATTAGAAACACTGGCAGTTTCTACTCACTCCTTCACAAAATTGTGCAACTGTTGCTTCACGGATCTTTGGGCCTGGTCGAACAGGATCTGTGAAAGAATAAAAATAAATAAAAATGTATTAGCATCTAACTGAAAAACACTGAGCGGGTTGAACGGTACTTAAAAGGGTGCCAGATGTTCCCTAAGCGTTTGAAATGATGTAGTGGTGTGCCGTTTTTAAACTAATTCCTTTTCCTTTTACTAAAGCTTCTCATTTTAGACCTAAATTACACTTAAAATTTCACTTGTGAACAAACTGTCGACTTAAAGGAGAACTTCGGAGCAAAATGAACCTTTGGTCTAATTACACATTGTTACCTAGTCAACCGTTATCTGAGATTTGTTTTCATTATTGCCGAATGTAAATAGTTGTATCTCTAAAAAACGGTTTAGCCTGTAACGCTAGTATAGAGTAATGACAAATAAAAATCACAAGCTTATGTTGTTATTACCACTAACAAGGCTCTAAATAGCCCCACAGTAACACGGTAGCATAATAAGGGTCCCTACATTCAAACCGAAGCATTGAGAACTTTGTCAGTGTCCAAACAGTTTAATAAGAAGATAGTTTATACACACAGTCAACTTCGCGAATACAGGAAGAAGCCATCTTTGAAAAATAGTCTCTACCAATCGATCTACGAACGCCGATCCAAGTGCGCCGAACTGTGTAGAATCTCATATGGTCCGTTGTTTCCGGAAGAAACACAAACACGAACCATTTTCTTCTCTTTAATATGTACATGTAGACTATTGTTCGCGCTCACCTTATCACCTTATTCACATCTCACCAGCGCACTTGGATCGGCGTTCGTAGACAAAATCAATTGGGACATCTCATCGGTGAACAAAACGAATGACAGTATCATTCAGCTGTTCAATTCAGCATGTGATTCAATCTGGTTTACATTTCAAACTTGTGAACGACTCAGTGACTCATTTAAAACACTTGGCATTTGTGCAATATAACCTGCAGAAAAAGCAAAAAGTGAACAAATCTTTGTGGTAAACAGATTCAGAGTCACTGGGATCAGTTAAAATCACCACAGAACTATTAATGTGCTCTATATATATATATATATATATATATATATATATATATATATATATATAAGCTGCTATCTGACATCAGTAAGATATACATTTTTTTTGATGTTGACGAAATTAATACTTTTATTCAGCAAAGACACATTAAATTGATGACGCTGTTCTTTTGAACTTTCTGTTCATAACAGAATAATGAAAAAATGTATCAGTTTTCACCCAGAAATGATGCAGTACAACTGTTTTCATCATAATAATAAGAAATGTTTCTTTAGCATCAGATCATCATATTCGAGTGATTTCTGATTGATCATGTGACACTGAAGACTGGAGTAATGATGCTGAAAATTCAGGAATAAATTACATTTAATTGAATATAAAATAGAAAACAAAACTACTGTTTTACAGCATTTTTGATCGATTGATCAAATTATGACATGTCAACAAAAAGCATCCTTTTGAAGGAGACCATTTTTGTGTTGTTTATCTAGCAACAAAGTGCTTTAAAACACATTCTGAAGGTAATTTTATCAGGGATCAATCAATAACATTGGCTGTAGGTTAGCAGATCTTCAATCCTGCTCCACTGTTCATTTCCGTCCTGCTTTAGTTTGCCTTTCTGTGGCTTTTCAAGTGATCCTGAAGACTTCAATTGTGTTTGATATAGAATATAAAGGGTGCACTACTCTCATATCACCAGCAGATGGCAGAGCAGGTGTAGATCTGTGTCTGTAACACCATCTCACACACACGGTGGGTGACTGCAGGTCAAGGGTTAAATAGGTCACAGATGCGTCGCAAAGGTCAGGGATCTGGGAATTAGTCACCCAGGAAAACACACATGCTCATGGACACAAACCCGGGGTCCTGTGAGGAAACCTCTGAGGGAAGGTTGTAAGAACGTAGGCATGTCTGTCAATGTGGATCATACATGAAGTCAGCAGAAAGCTTTACGCCGCGCTCATCTCGAGTCCGGTCACAAGAGCTCAGCTTTACGGCAGAGATAAGCTGCCACGAGAGAACGTGACCGAGCGCGTCACATGGAACAGGAGGGCCACATGTCTTGAGGGTAAAGCTGGCATGTGAGAGAGGAAGAGAGTGCAGCGGAAAGGGGAAGCAGACATTTGCATTTTGTACAGTTCTGTCAAATCCCAGCCTTTGCATTTTATAAAGGCCTGGACTGGATTCAGCATTTTCTATTCATCCGCCTCAAATGTCCCCACTCTTTCATTAGTGATGCTTGACTACTGCTACTCACACTCTGGACCCAGTTTAGTACACTCCAGTTTTTATGTGAGGGGTTTGCATAACGGTAAATGAATCATTAGCCCGGCATGCACATACAAATTTTCATTTTTGTGATTTAAAATTCAATCAAAAAAGGTTTGTTGAGCTTTGTCATGACTGAGGCCACACTTAAAGGGACACTCCATGCTTTTGCATTTAAAGGAGTAGTTCACTTTTAAAAAAGTTTTTCTGATAATTTACTCGCCCCCATCTAATCCAAGATGTCCATGTCATTCTTTCTTCAGTCGAAAAGAAATTAAGGTTTTTGATGAAAACATTCCAGGATTTTCTCCATATAATGGACTTCAATGGGGTCCAAACGGTTCAAGGTCCAAATGACACTTTCAGTGCAGCTTCAAAGGGCTTTAAACGACACCAGACGATGAATAAGGGTCTTATCAAGCGAAACGGTCGCTCATTTAAAAAATAAATTAAAAAGTTGACGTTTTATAAGCATAAATACTCGCCTTGCTCTGTTCTGTGATGCGCGTTCGTGACTCTCCTGTTCGAACTCGTTCATCAAAATGAACAAATCTTTTTTCCGAGTCATGACTCGAAGGGTCCTATACAAGACCCTTATTCATCGTCTGGTGTCGTTTAAAGCCCTTTGAAGCTTCACTGAAACTCTCATTTGGACCTTGAGCGTTTTGGACCCCATTGAAGTCCATTATATAGAGAAAAATCCTGGAATGTTTTCATTTCAATGTTTTTTTTTTGTGTAAGAAATTGATATTTCGTTAACGTTGAGGCATCAATGGTTGTCTTTTTTTGTCTGCTTCTTTATAGATTTCTATGTATTGATTTTGTTTCTTTTATATTATCTACCCCAAAACATTTGAATTAGAGTTGCGCGTTGTCTCTTTATGCTCACATTAAAGATCAAAGACTTTAATTCATTACTAGAGTATAGTAACAAAGATGGATTTAACATTTTTATATAATTTTGTTTTGAATGATCGTTCCTCAGGGATCATGACTGAAGCTCGGCATAAAGGCCTGTTATTAAAAGGGCGTGGCATTTCCTGTTGTCCTTTATATCTTTTGCCGGGAATTATGGGAAATGTAGGTTTTGGGACAGTATGTGTTTGAGTCATTTGTTAATTTGAATGTGTATTTTTTCATTATTGCTTTATGGTGAATGTGATTTCATATGTTTGTTTGTGTATATTTACATTGTTTTTCATTCCAGGTTCATGCACTGAATTTTGAATTGAGATCTTGTACTGAATTGAGATTATAAAATGGTTTGGTCTGTTTTGTTAAAAGGACGTCATTTTCTATGGCTGAGTTAGTTTTGGTGAAACATCAGTCTGTAATGTCCTAAAGTAACCGTTTCTTTTGTTTTACTTCTGATTTTCTTCAGATGATATTAGTTAAAGTCTATTTAGAGAGTGTTGAACACTGTTCAGCAGGGTAATTAACCAGCATGCTTTACTGAGCCATTACACTGCGGCCACATCTCTAGACATTAGCATTGCGACTTCTCTTCCACGTTCTCTCTTCCTCTTCACTGTGTCAGATCCCTCTTTAATTGCCTTTCACTTCATCCTCTATCCTTGTTTTAGCTCAGATTGTGTCTAGCGAGCGTGGAAGACCAGATAGCATCACCTCAGGTGACGTTCTGAGAAAGACATCGAGAGAACGTCAAGACTCGAGGCGGAGAGAGAGACTGGGGAAGAGCGAGTGTGTGTGTGTGAGACGAGGTTTAATCGCGGCCGCCGGCCGTACATGTGTGCTAGCGCCCTTGAGAAAGCACAGCCTTTAATGTAGCGCCAGACGCTAGCGCAGAGTCAGTGACGCATCACAGTCAGAGATGGAGGAGAGAGAGGATTCTGCAGCCCTTCAGCAGAGTGAACGAGAGAGAAGCTGAATGGGTGGTTCTTCAGCGTCAGGCACTTTTATTAAACAGATTAAGGCCACATTAAAACATTTCATCATGCCTGTGTTATTTGTGCTACTTTCCAAATGTTTTTTTATGCTAGTTCCACACTGAAAAAAATAATATGCTTTATCTAATCAATAAAATTGTGGCAACATATTACAAGCAATATTATTAATTGATTAATTCAATTTAATAAATAATACTGCTTGTAATCTGTTGCCACAATTTTATTGATTAAAAAAAGCATATTCATTTTTACAGTGCAGGCTTTCAGTAATAAAATATGAAATTCCATCTTATAACTATTTTTTACATCATATTAGCCTTACATATTCATATTATCTATCACAAGCTAAGGCAAGCTAAACCATTTTTTTTTTATTTCACGGTTAATCTGAAATTGATTATTTTACTATATGAAAATAATTTCTATATAGCCTACTTTTTCATCCCGGGTGTCGTTTCCACCCCTACACACAATTAGTCACCCATCCCTTTCACACAATAGCCTACAGTCTTTACTGGTAAATTATCGGTAAATTACCGTTAATTGAATAGATTTAAAAAAAAATACTGGTAAATCAGTTTTAAAGCAGAATTTCTTGGTATAAGAAGTTGTAACATTACCAGTAGATTATCGGTGTGATGCTGTGAGTGAACCAAAGACTCAAGATTACCGGTATGATGGTGCGTTCAAGTTCGTACTTCGTTCGTACCAAGTCACTGTCGGCGGAGTAAGATGGCGGTGTACTTTCTCTTAAAGGTGCATTGCGCAACATTTCATGTTAAAAATAGCCGTTTTTCTAACGCAGGAAGAGGGTTTCGGGACGGAGTTTGAAACTGGGCGTGATGTCATGCGCGTTCATGTGGCGATGTCTGGAAGGTTTGTCAATTCGCCGCCATTCTCCGTATCAGCGAAGACAACTCGAGCGACAAAACTTTAGTCAACTTTCCACAAAAGTAGAAGATGATTCAAAGAAACCGGCTTGTAGTTCATTCCAAACTCCAACGCAAACTCACGTAAGAGAAAGAAAATAACATTTCTGTCTGTCTAGTGCCAGGCGTCGGAATAAGACAAGAGTCGACATTGGGAATCTTTCAACAAACAGAGAGATCTAGGGCTCAAACGGGTCCTGTACAAAGTAATAACTTATATTGTTTATGAACGTGTTTCCATAATAATACAATCATAAGTGGATACAGTAAGCGCATAAAACAGTTCAACATGGAGATAGATGGAAACAAAAGTTTTCAAGTTTTCAACTAACACCCGTTTTCCCCTCACACGCACATAATTTACTCAAATTCATTATTCGTTATTACCTCTGAAGACATTATGACTTTAATCTGTAAATAAAAGATTTGTGCGGCTGATGCTGCTTTGGTTATGAACAGCTCGTGCGAGTGTGCGTGTGTGTGTGGTCCATGAGCGTGCACACCTCTGGTTGCAATTTCGCTTGTCGCCAGAGGGGGCGTAGTTCTGCAAAAGCCCAGAGACTTGCGCAATGCACCTTTAATTAATTAAACAAAAATAGCTACAGCGAGGTTAGTTCTACAAAATGAAGAACAAAGATTTGCATAAGGTGTGCTTTGCTTTTTTAATGTTTTTAGTTAATCTATTAAACCACAGCAAACTTTAACGTTACATGTTACATTGTTATTTTATAATGCTATCATATTCTGTGCAGGCGATTAGCTTACTGCGTTGTAAATAGAAAAGCCTGACAATATCACAGCTAAAAACCTTGAAGTATCGTGGTATTTCGCCATGTTTCTCGCTAACTCGTAAAGATCGGCACTTACAGAAAATCCCGAGCTCCCCACTCGCATTTACTACATTGTGGTGGCGTTCATGTGCGTTCAACTTTAACATCTAGCTACGAGATGACTTGAACTCACCAGTAGCACAGACGAGGTCAGAACGCGCTGACGTATGAAGTTTGCTTTCGGATAATCATAAAGCGCCATCGGAGCCGCTGCATAACTTTTTTCTATGCAAACATGCGCAGACATACTAGTAGGGCTGTCAAACGATGAATCGCGATTAATCGCATCCAAAATAAAAGTTTGTGTTTACATAATATATGTGGGTACCCTGTGTATAATTATTTTATATTTATAAATAGCCTACACACATGCTTGTATATATTTAAGAAATATTTTAATGTATATAGATTTATACAGTATATAAAGTGTATATTATATATATATATATATATATATATATATATATATATATACACTGTATATATATATATATATATATATTAGGGCTGTGCAAAAATTACTTGGGATTAATCGCATCCAAAATAAAAGTCTGTGTTTACATAATATATATATAATATATATATATAGAATTTAAGCGCAAATAACTCTTAAATATATACATGCATGCATAGGTATTTATATATACAAAATTATTATATACAGCACACACAAATATATTATGTAAACACAGACTTTTATTTTGGATGCGATTAATCGCAATTAATTTTTGCACAGCCCTAATATAAATATTTTATATATAAATAATAATTTTTTTTCTTAAATATACATGCATGTGTGTGTATTTATATATATATAAAAAATAATTATACACAGTGCACCCGCATATTTTATGTAAACACAAACTTTTATTTTGGATGCGATTAATCGCGATTCATCGTTTGACAGCCCTACACACTATATGAGATTTTATTGTGAATCCATGCTATTATGCATACTGTAATTTTCAAATCATGTCAAATATGTATTGTGTGTAAAATGGTGGCTTTGAAACTATAGCGAGACAAATCGTTTTTTCCATGTCTTTTTTATCGCTGCAATGCAAGAAATGTTGATATTTCAAAAAAAGAAAAAAGGCTGTTCATGGACGTCTTTGTACATTGTAAGTAAATGAAGTATACTGAAGAAAGAGAGAAAAGTTTGTTTTAAAAGTCTACAACAAAAGGCCCATCACTGAGAAAAGGCGGCAGAGAATGGCTGCCCACACAGTCGCAACCAAATGTTCCAGACTGGCACGAGGAACATCGGATGGAAACGTCCTCTTCATCGGAGCAGTGGCACGCTTTAGAGAACGACAGCATGTTCATCTGCAAGCTGTTGGAAAGGTCCGGAGTGAAGTGCATGCTCAGCGTCTGACTTCCTGCATTAAAAAAACGCTCCATACGAGACCACTTTACAGAGCCCAGCTGCCAAACGACTGGGCCATTCGTGAACTGTACAGTCGAATTAGTTTAATGTGAAAAATGTGTTGGAGAAAGCATGCTGGGACATCACAGGAAGAGAACGAGATCAATAACGCCGGTCAAAGGGTTCTGTGTTGCTTTCAAGTGGAAATAAAGTAAACTGGGATTCAGACCCTCAGTTGTGGTAAAGCAAAAATGAAAATCTTGAAACAATAAAAGAGTATTACCCGATTCTTACTTCTGGAAATCGGCATGTTGCATAATACAGCAAAAGGGGGGGTTTAGCAGGAAGTAAAATGCAAAGTTGCTCTCACAAGAAACTAGGAATGACAGTTAAAGTTGTATTCAGACTGATTCAGATCACTTGGATTAAACGAGGTAAAAACGATATAAATACTGTTCGTTTTCTCACAAAAACCGCTCGTTTCGTGTCTTAGGCCATCAATGTGTACTTACATTTACGAGTCATTAAATCATGTTTAATTTGGACTTCTCTGTGCATGCTCTTTGAGGTGGTGACCATAGACCTCCATTATATGACTGACAGACAACAACGAAAAATGTCAAAATTGAAAATACTGTGGAAACAAAGACACCTACATCTTGGATGCCCTTGAGGTAAGATAAAACATATCAAAAATTAATTTCAAAGTGAACTATCCCTTTAAGACTAGGTGTAAACCATCCAGAGATGGTATTATAATAATAATAATAATAATAATAGGAGATACGAGGGTCCGGGACTCCATTGGAAAACGCGTAACGGCTAACTTGGATCACGTGTGCCTTGATAACCAATCACATTACAGCCTTGACGTCACTATTCACAGTTGTGCAACACTCAATCCTTGTTTGTCAACAACTGTCGCACAGTTGTTCGTAATTTCTCTAATAAAACAGCACTTTTTTCGGTGTAAACTCTAAAAATAGATCAATTCAAAATGAATGTTGAAGAGCCGACAGCTGTCGATTCATTAAATGATAAGCTATTTTCTCATTTAAAAAACTCTTGTCTCCTTCCCTGCGTACCACCGAGTTAACAGGCGTTATGATTGTTTTCGGTTGCAGGCTCTATCATTAGAAACTTTCCCTAATAACCTAAGGCGTTTCTCAATACCGAGCACTTCAAGTTTGGTCTTGCATCCTTGATAGATTGGGCTTGGCAAGAAAACTGGACTTCCAAATAAACAATAATTACAATACATTAATATTATATTACAGTGAGCAGAACTCACAAAAGCGAACAAACTTGGTGCAATACGCCTCGAGGCATCAAATGTGAGGTGTGCAAAAAGTAATCTAGTATAACACACAACTTCTGCATGCATGTGTGTGTGTCAACTCCCCTGTTATCAACTCTAAAATCCCAGAAAACACATCACATGCTCTCATTACTTCTCTTTCTGTGGCCTCTGTTATAGTGTCCCCTGCCATAGATAATATCAGTAATTACACTCAGTCGGGAGGCACTTCGACAAGTTACTTCAATTTATGACTGACTCAATAAGCTGTAAAAGACATATTAACACTACCTGATGAAAAGACACATTCTTTCAGTCAATTACTGTAATTACTATAGATTCACTGTACATCTCCCAAACTACACTACAAGTGCACCGATGCATCTTCTTTGCTTTAAAGTTCATTAAGCTTTAATGGTGACTCAGCATGAGCACTATGACAATAAAATTAGAAAAATGGCCAAACTAATATTATATACTAATTTTATTGGTTGGAGAACGAGAGACACAAACAGAAAGTGGTAGTAAACCTTGTTTATTAACCAAAAAAAGAAGCTATCTATAGAGACAGGGATTTGGCAGCGAAGGGCGTCCTGGATTTATGAGACAGACAGATTATCTACATCCCGGAGTAAAATGGCCAGACGTCAGATTTATAGAGTGACAGGTTAACTGCTTTGACCCTGATAAAACAGGAGAGCAGGAACAAGAGGAGTGAATTTAAGTAATATTGTTTTCAGCACACAGGCTTTATCTGTCAATCCTCCCATAGACACACACCTTTTCAGAGACACAAGAGATATTCAAACACTTATTACTGTGCTGTTAAATGTTATCTACCTTGAATGTGTTATTTGGATTATTATTTATTTAAATGATATCAACATTATTCATTTATGACAACATTTAACCAGAACTCTTTTTATGATTTAACAGCTGAAAAATTGTATGCTGTCTGTAGAAATTCACCTCGGATTTCTAGTTGCAGAGTCAATTGCAAAGCTCTTTCCCGTTTTAGATGTTTTTTTTTTTTTAATCTACATTTACATTTTAGATTTATTCATTTAGCTGACGCTTTTATCCAAAGCGACTTACAATGGCTATACATGTCAGAGTTCGCACGCCTCTGGAGCAACTAGGGGTTAAAGGAGTAGTTCATTTTTTTAAAAAAACTTGCTGATAATTTACTCACCCCCATGTCATCCAAGATGTCCATGTCTTTCTTTCTTCAGTCGAAAAGAAATTAAGGTTTTTGATGAAAACATTCCAGGATTTTCTCCATATAATGGACTTCAATGGGAACCAAACGGTTCAAGGTCCAAAAGACACTTTTAGTACAAACTGTTCAAAGGGCTTTAAACGATTCAAGATGATGAATAAGGGTCTAATCAAGCGAAACGGTCGCTCATTAAAAAAAATAAATAACAAAGTTTAAGTTTTATAAGCTCAAATGCTCATCTTAATAATAAATAATAATAATAATACATTTAATTTTTAGGTGCCTTTCAGACCACCCAAGGTCACCTTACAACAAAAGTAGAAGTACAATAGTATTAGCTTATAGTAATAGTCTTGCTCTGATGCACGTTTGTGACTCTCCGGTTCGAACTCATTTGTCAAAATGAACAAATCTTTTTGTGTGTCATTTGGTTGATTCAATGAACGAAACGAACGAATTGACTCGGAAAAAGGATCGTTCATTTTGATGAATGAGTTCGGACAGTAGAGTCACAAACGCTCATCACAGAACAGAGCAAGGCGAGCATTTGAGCTTATAAAACTTAAACTTTGTTTTTTTTTTTTAAATGAGCAATCGTTTCACTTGATAAGACCCTTATTCATCGTCTGGTGTCGTTTAAAGCCCTTTGAAGCTGCACTAAAACTGTCTTTTGGACCTCGAACCGTTTGGTCCCCATTGAAGTCCATTATATGGAGAAAATCCTGGAATGTTTTCATCAAAAACCTTAATTTCCTTTCGACTGAAGAAAGAAAGACATGGACATCTTGGATGACATGGGGGTGAGTAAATTATCAGCAAAGGTTATTTTTTTAAAGTGAACTACTCCTTTAAGTATCTTGCACATTAGTGTCCCACAGTGAATTCGAACCCGGGTCTCTCACACCAAAGGCATGTGTCTTATCCACTGCGCCATCACCACCACCATCTCTGTTATGCTTTGCAGTAAGCAGTTTTTCATTCATAAATGCAAGAGGCTATAGTAATACAAGGTAATAAAAAGTAATACAAGGTGGTCTAGAGATGCTTTTTTAAAAACCTGAACTTCTATTAACTTATATTCAGAAGGCTGTGTCAAGCCTGAGATGCTGCAAAACACATGAGCGCAACAGATGAACTTGAGCAAAAACATGTTCTGTGTGAAGTACAACGTCCATACTCCCAAAACCGATGAGTCACTTGTGAGCTTTTTTACTTTGTACTCATAATTTCAATAATCTTACACTGTCGCTGTATGAATGAGTGTATGAATGGGTGAATGTGAGGCATATGTAAAACGCTTTGGTGCCCATGGGTCTGTTGAAAGCGCTATATAAATGCAGTCCATTCACCATTTTTACCAGTGGTGGAACGTAACGAAGTACAAATACTTTGTTCCTTTACTTAAGTACATTTTTCACGTATCTTTACTTTACTTGAGTAGAATAAATAGTACATACTTTTTACTTTTATTCGTTACATTTTGCAGCAATTATTCTACTTTCTACTCCACTACATTTCTACAACTTCTGTTACTTTTTCATTACATTTTCTGATCAGTTTTTCCCCGGCCAAAACGTAATCTGACCGTCCGTTCGTTGCACGTTTGTCTCACCAGTGACGTTTGGTTGCCATAGATACATCAACCCGGTCACACTAAATGCGTCTCGCACGCAGTGTGTTTATCGTGCAATTTATACGCGGAAATTTGTTTTTATGTGCATAGGAAACACACCGTTAGGATTATGGCAAGCCAAGACGTTCAGAATTACACCATAAACGAATCGCGTTTACTGCCAAACATATAGTAAGGATAAGCAGGATGTGCATATTGCTTAATTGCAAGCTTGTTTCAGAAATGGTGACAACAATTTTTTTTCCATAATTTTTGAACACCATTATAGGAGTATTAGGTGGAACGAGTTAGAATTAAATGTTTTATTAATCATTAGAAAATAGACATTAAGAGAATAAATTGTTATGCAAGTACTTTTACTTTTAATACTTAAAGTACATTTAAAATCAGGTACTTTTTACTTAAGTACGGTTGTCATTGTGTTATTTCTACTTTTACTAAAATAAATATTTCTCTGTTTATTTGTACTTTTACTTAAGTACTGAGATTCAGTACTTCCTCCACCACTGATTTTTACCATAATTTGTGATCTTGCATACAAGCTCTTTTTTTTTTGTTGTTGATTATTTGCTGGTCGGTCTGTAATGCCAACTGAGTGAAGCGACAAAAGTTTCCACCAAATTGTTGTAAACATATTCTTTTGAGGGTTTGACCAAGATGTGTTTCTGGTAAACTCCAGGAATTCAGTGTTCACCACAGTCACGTCTCAGAAAAACAGTTTATCACAAGAATAAACCCGTCTAATTAACCATAAAAGCAGCGAGAACCGAGCAAACGTCCGACTGTTCAGACACTGCTGATGCCGAGAGCAGGAAGGGATCAGCCGTCTACCGACCGACAAGTCCTTTATCCCACAGGCCTGGTATTTCCTCTTCCTTTAAAAGTGAAGGTGGCTGTGGTAACAGGAGACATGTAGGGCTTTACACACTGATTGCAACTCTCTGTTTTCAATTACACGATCCTCTAGAACAGGAAAACACCCAAAAAGTCTTGAGTGATGAGGTACTCTTTCTCAGATTAACCAATAAATGTGAGTAGCCACTTGCTGGAATGAACGAGACATGGTTTCAAATGTTAAACCATTTTACCAATGCAACCAATGCAAGTTCAAATCCGGCTTGCAACATTTTCAATTCCCATTTCATGTTGAAGGAGTAGAAAACTTTTGCTGATAATTTACTCACCCCCATGTCATCCAAGATGTCCATGTCTTTCTTTCTTCAGTCGAAAAGAAATTAAGGTTTTTGATGAAAACATTCCAGGATTTTTCTCCATATAATGGACTTCAATGGGAACCAAACGGTTCAAGATCCAAATGAGAGTTTCAGTGAAAACTGTTCAAAGGGCTTTAAACGATTCCAGATGATGAATAGGGGTCTTATCAAGTGAAACGATCGCTCATTTAATAAATAAATAAAAAACTTTAAGTTTTATAAGCACAAATGCTCGCCTTGCTCTGTTCTGTGATGCGTGTTTGTGACTCTCCTGTTCGAACTTCATCAAAATGGTTGAGTCATTTGGTTGATTCAACGAACAAAATGAACGAAATGACTCAAAAAAGATTTGTTCATTTTAATAAACGAGTTCGAACAGGAGAGTCACAAACGCGCATCACAGAACAGAGCAAGGCGAGCATTTGAGCTTATAAAACTTAAACTTTGTTATTTATTTATTAAATGAGCGATCGTTTCGCTTGATAAGACCCTTATTCATCATCTTGAATCATTTAAAGCCCTTTGAAGCTGCACTGAAACTCTCATTTGGACCTTGAACCGTTTGGTTCCCATTGAAGTCCATTATATGGAGAAAATCCTGGAATGTTTTCATCAAAAACCTTAATTTCTTTTCGACTGAAGAAAGAATGAAATGGACATCTTGGTTGACACGGGGGTGAGTAAATTATCAGCAAAAGTTTTTTAAAAGTGAACTACTCCTTTAAAGGTTCCTGAACATTTCCTTATTATACTCTCCTCTGAATAAAAGTGGCAACATTTTCAATACGCAAATCAAACCTGTGAAGCAGGAGGCCGTTTATGACTCCGCAGACGGCTTTTGGGTGGCATGTGGAAAAAATCAGAGAGATCCACGTTCTCTGGTTTGAGTTACGCCCCACGGCACACGTTACACGGTTTCATAATGAAAACACCCATGAGAGAGCCAGGTCATTATGGCAACATATGATGAATCATTACGGGCCCTGGCTGAAATGTGTATGTGTGTGTTTTGTGGACATGTGGCCATGCCGAGCGAGCCTGGGGAAATGCGTCTTACCATGTGATAGTTGACGATTTCCTGAAGGCTCTCTCCACACTTCTCAAGACATTCCTGAAATGAAGCAAATAACCGAAAAATCAACACAGCTCATGAGGGTCTGACCATTATCTGAGTCATTTGACTCGGATCATTTAGAAATAAATACTTGTCTGGGAAACTTACTGAGATCATCTCCTCCTTTTTGCAGTGGTGAGACAAGTCTCGAATGCCATTGACGAAGAGTTTATTAGCACTGACGTACACACGACCCGCTTCGATCATACCGCTGCATAACTTCACCAGCTGATGGACAGAGAGACAGAAAACAGTTTATAGTTATCAAGAAATATATGTTTCGCAGCCAAAACTTTGGCAATGACTGTAGTACACACATTTTTCTACATCATCTGCTTATTGCTAAGTGTCTGTGTCAAAAATGAATTCTTATTTCTTGACGTGAATTGATTTTATTGGTCATTTGGGTCTATTCTTTTAATGCCAAAACATAATTGCTTTAGCTATAAAAGAAAAACACTAACACACTTTTATATATATGGTTGAAATTAAGTTAATATAGTATCATCATGGTTGGTCACTGATCAAACTTAAAAACATCTGCTGACTGTATTGGTTGCAGTCATGCTGTTCTCACTGATTCGGTTTTGGGATATACATCTATGTGGTGTTTTTAATATGCTTTTATGCTTTAATATGAATATTTTATTTTAAAACTGCAGTGAACCAAAGATCATCTCAGTTTGACCAGACTGATCTCATGAAATGGCGCATGCATGACGCCGATTTGTATTTCCATTTTTGGTGTGCTATCAACACGCATAATCGCTTTTCAGTGTGTTTACGAATGTCGTTGACTTAACGTTACATTACTGTGTGTATATAAATCTATGACCTACCCCAACCCAGAGCCCATCTAACGGAGAGCCTTGGCACTTCCTATTAGCCCCGTTGTGTATCATCTTGGTTGCAGTTCCATTAGAATTCCACTGGAGGTGATCATGAGCGAGAGCAGAATGAATGGGAGTCTATGGGACTAAACGGCTAAATGTGTCTTTCACCGACTTGTCGTTAAATCAACATAGATTTTATTGCTGATTCCGCAAGTTCAATATAGATTATAGGCCAAAAGTCGAATGAACGAGTACTTATGTCCTTTTGATGTCTTACAGGTTAGGCCGTTGTTGGCCAGAACACGCTAGCATTCTGCTATTGTGTGACGTCATCACCGTTTTGAACGGATTTTTAGAACAGATAAGTGAACTTAAAAATGCCATTTTCAGCTGAGTGTATTATCTTAGAATGCAACTTTCAAATTACTTGACAAAAAATTACATCCTGAGAAAAGTTGATTTCTAGGGGTGAAACCCCATTGACTCCCATTCATTCTGCACTCGACCGCGAGCGCCCCCGCATGGACAGAGACGTGTTACTGCAGCCAGTCAAGAAACCGGAAGTAAGCAGCCAGTGCCAATTCTCTTCAATTAGACATTCTCTGCCTAAACCTACCCGTCACTGGGGTTAATGGCATTTATGAGTCTTCCCCTGCCATCCTAGGAAAAAAACATCGCTCCCCAGATGTAGATCTATATTTCGCTGAATCACTCGGACTTGTATGTTTGGTTATAAAACGTAGTTTGTAGATCAGACAGAGTCATCTGCGATGCTTCCTCTTAAAATGTTGTGCAATGTATGGCCGATACGCTGTCTAATGTGCACACAACAGCAGCTAAATGCTAACCCAGACAGTCGTGTAGAGGCAGGAGAACAGCGATACGACAACTCTGAAAATAGTGTAGTGTGTTCACGGCATTAGCATGCCAAGTCTCACAGTGATCGTTAGAACGCTAAGATGCTTTGAGAGTAGGTTCAGTTATCAAAACAACACTTTTGTAATAGGCTAAATGAAAGGCCTTCATATACTGTATATAAAAAAAAATGCTATTTTATATAGTCAATAAAATGTTATTTAGCCTGTTTATTTGTTGAATATTTGGGGCTGTGTGATCTTGCATTTAGTTTAGTTAGTGTATGTACACACACACACAGACTAGCCTCTTTGGTCTAGTTTTTATTTGAGTAGGCTAACACACTTGCACATTTGTGCTAATTCAAAATCTGGGGCTTTTCATATTGCAAAAAACTTGCAATAATAAGCAGACGTTGCCCTTGTAGGCAGATTTGGGAGCTTCTAATAATACCCCGAAGCAGCTGAGAGCTACAAAACTGCAGTTCCTGATGCTTATGTTCAGCATCCCAATCTCCATTAATCCTGTATGGCGTACGAGCTGGGATTTAGCTCTGCGCACATTTGTTGTGCTGTTTTATCCATGCACTAATGCGCTAGTCCTTAGTTAGCCAGGCCTCAAACCAACATCTCAATTAAATAAGGGAAAGACGCACTCTAAAAATGCTGGGTTGTTTTAACCCAACTTTGGGTCAAATATGGACAAAATTTTTTGTTAAAAATTAACCCAATGGCTGGGTTTTTCCATATTTGACCCAAAGTTGGGTTAAAACAACCCAGCATTTTTAGAGTGTACTATGGTTTTACTGTAAAAAATCATTTAAACCATACACTCTAAAAATGCTGGGTTGTTTTAACCCAACTTTGGGTCAAATATGGACAAAATTTTTTGTTAAAAATTAACCCAATGGCTGGGTTTTTCCATATTTGACCCAAAGTTGGGTTAAAACAACCCAGCATTTTTAGAGTGTACTATGGTTTTACTGTAAAAAATCATTTAAACCATACACTCTAAAAATGCTGGGTTGTTTTAACCCAACTTTGGGTCAAATATGGACAAAATGTTTTGTTAAAAATTAACCCAATGGCTGGGTTTTTCCATATTTGACCCAAAGTTGGGTTAAAACAACCCAGCATTTTTAGAGTGTACTATGGTTTTACTGTAAAAAATCATTTAAACCATACACTCTAAAAATGCTGGGTTGTTTTAACCCAACTTTGGGTCAAATATGGACAAAATGTTTTGTTAAAAATTAACCCAATGGCTGGGTTTTTCCATATTTGACCCAAAGTTGGGTTAAAACAACCCAGCATTTTTAGAGTGTACTATGGTTTTACTGTAAAAAATCATTTAAACCATACACTCTAAAAATGCTGGGTTGTTTTAACCCAACTTTGGGTCAAATATGGACAAAATTTTTTGTTAAAAATTAACCCAATGGCTGGGTTTTTCCATATTTGACCCAAAGTTGGGTTAAAACAACCCAGCATTTTTAGAGTGTACTATGGTTTTACTGTAAAAAATCATTTAAACCATACACTCTAAAAATGCTGGGTTGTTTTAACCCAACTTTGGGTCAAATATGGACAAAATGTTTTGTTAAAAATTAACCCAATGGCTGGGTTTTTCCATATTTGACCCAAAGTTGGGTTAAAACAACCCAGCATTTTTAGAGTGTACTATGGTTTTACTGTAAAAAATCATTTAAACCATACACTCTAAAAATGCTGGGTTGTTTTAACACAATTTTGAGTCAAATATGGACAAATAAACGTTGGGTTAAAATTTTTCATTTAAAAATGTTTAAATTGAATTTAAAAATGTAACCCAGCCATTGGGTTTGTCCATATTTGACCCAAAGTTGGGTTAAAAAAACAGTATTTTTTCGAGTGTATATATATATATTTAAATCATAGAGTTCAAAAAAGGCTTAAAGAAAAAAAGGCTTAAAAAAGGCTGCCAAATGGTAAAAAATCTCCGAATATCAGATTGTTTCCAACTGTATATCATACATGACGTCCTTAATACAAGGTCCATATGTTGGAGTCTTTCCATTTATACAAAATTAGCCTTCTGGCAAGAAGTGAAGTGGTTTTCTAAATGTAATCCTGACTAATTAATCCATTGCAGTCAATATTGTTAGAGCAACACATTGATCAAACCCCAGTAATTCAATATCCTCGGACATGACCAGGACATGATATTTCTGATAGTTGTTCTTTCATTTCGTTTTCACACCAAGTTATTTCAAATAGATTTTATTCATACCTTATCTAGCTTGGCTTCTATTTCCACAACATCAGTCTCAACTTCATCGATATTCGCCCTGCAAAGACACAAGAAAAACACATTATTCATTAGATGAGACTTATCACAGTCGTTTCTGATTTGTGATATCAAAGAACAGACAAAAGGTTTTTAGGGGATTCACGCTGACATTTTATTTATTTAACAGGGACAATATATACAATATATGTACTGTACTAGATTTAGCTAAAAGCTAATTGTCATCTGCAGTCCCTGGGCAGGTGCCAAAAGCGTACAAAATATTACAATAAAACCATAATAAGCACCTAAATAATACAAATACAAAAATAAACAAACTGTTATTACAAGAATTTTACCATACATTCAATAAAAGCATACTGACCCCATTCAATGTCTCATAGCTCAATGATATAACCTGAACTAAATAGCATGTCATAAAAAGACCTTATTAAAAAGTTGTTTTTCGAAGAAATTGGACTTATCAATTCACATCTTCGCACTCTTTCTCTATGCAGCGAGAATGCTGATTAGGTTAGTACTTTCTGAACATTAGTTTTATAAATGCATGAAGACATATCTAATCACATGCTCACTAAAAGCATCCTAATCCAGTTTAGATTCCAGCTAAAAGCTATTGCTCTTCGTCAGCTCAGCTCACATGGTGAATATTTGAAGAAACTCTGTTGAGTCCCTCCGCACTCATCCTCACACACAGCATGCTCTGTTACTTAGATTTATCACATCAGCAACTCAAGCAGTCCAAGCATGAAACACGTGTGGCTCTGCAAGCAACTTTGCACATATATCCGTGACATCAGAAACACACAAAACCCCAAACAAACATATTTTAAGTATATTTTAATCTAAAAATGTAGGATCTTTGAGGAAGTATAAACAAAACTTTGCTTTACTATTCTACTTTTGCAGAACAAATTTTGATTTGATTGAGTTTACCACAGCCAGCTCTTTTAGAAGGTCAGCTTTCATTGGCCAAGGACCGCCCAGACTGACATGTAAAGCAACCAATCACAGGGCGTGAAAATGTAAAGGACAATAGAGAACCTAAGCCCCTCCCCTTCCCTTCTGGTCGACCAAGGGTCTTTATTACGGAAAAACATTGAATGGTAGTCAATGGCGAGAGACGACAAATTGTGGCCTGAATTACACATATGATGTTTGTCAATTTAAAAGATACATTTTAAAGTCAAGAAAGTTACAATTTGATATAAAACCGTTGAGGTATAAGACTGTGAAAATACTTAAAGACTACAAACCCCAAAGGCGCACATTTTCTCTCAATGAATGAAGCTAACTTAACTGAAGCTAACGTCTGTCATTGTTTCAATAGTCTAACATTATAATCGTAACATTACGCCGAGTGTTTTGTACCAGACTGCACACACACGAGCAGCAGATCTCGCTCGTTGTTTCGCTTCTTGGGAGATGTAGTTCATTCGAAACACATTTTCGGGCAGACTCATCACGGAGACTCACTAGTAGCCTAGACTTGTTGTTTAACGACTGCGCTCTGTTACTGGTAGGTGTGGTCTCCTAGGGCAGCGAAGCAAGTGCATTCTGGGAGTTGTAGTCTTTCATCCACATTAGCCAAAAATACATTTTCTGGCTTTTCTCAGTCTAGAAAGCTCGAAATTCAAAAATAATTTCACGTGACTTCTACAGAAATGACCCATTTTAAATACACATTCATCTTTCCTGAGGTGAAGTATCCTTTTAACGGCAGAATTTGTAGTTTAAAAAAAAACTACACTACCCATGATATTGTATGGAAAATTCCACCAATCAGAGAGTCGAAAAAACAAAACAAAATGCAAATGGTAAATAATTTGAACATCTTAACACCACTTTCAACCAAATCATAGTAAAGCATGGCGTGTCACGGCTTATTGTTTCATTACATATAACAGCCTGAACAAAAACTAAACAAAAACACCCATATGTCTGGATATGCCTCTTCTTAGGAAGATATTGTCACATTGTACTCCTTGGAAACACGGGATGCCAGCCTCTAACCGTTGGCCACAGGAGAGTTTCTGTCCCTAATGCAGCCCGGCAACCATTACCCAAAAAATGAAGGACCAGAGACATAAAGGTCAGTTGTCATGGCAACCGCTAAGTGGGACACAGAGGTCGCAGTGGGGGACTTCTGCTCTGCTTGTGTGAGGTCCTAACAAGACATATTGTCATAGGGTTATGAGCAATCAATACCACACACACACACACACACCAGTCATCTCTGATGCAGTCATTAGCCTGCTGGGACAGAGTGTTGACCAGTTTTAAGTTATTTTAAAGACTTTAAACAGGAAAGGTCAGCTCTAACTGGTTGAGACCAGTCCTGGAATGGACTGACAACTGTGACACAATGCAAATGTTTTGTTTCTACAATTGGGGTCAATGACAGAAGCAGGATCTTATTTTTTTAAATACAATAAAAATTCGACATTTATTTACTCGAAATAAAATATAATACAATAAAATTTTAAAAACTAAAAACTGAAACAAAATGAATAAATATTATATTAAGTTTAACTATATATATTAACTTATTAGGTCCTCGTTTGGTCCTGTATAGTGAGTTCAATATGTCTCAAGTGTTGTGAAGTCGCTTTTACTGAGTGAGTTTGGATTAAAGACAGTTTTCCTGATTTATTCATCTTCGTGAGCTTTTTTTTTTTTTTGCGAATTTCGAACAATTAACAACATTAAAACAATGATACTGATGTAAATTAGGATTAAGATTCACATATATTCAAGCTGAAAAAACAAAACAAAACAAAACGCAAATGGTAAATAATTTGAACATCTGTGACACTTATCAGCCGCTTAACACCACTTTCTACCATACATATCACAGTAAAGCAAGTCACGGCCCTAATAACTTGTTTTACATATTTTCAACTAGATTTTCACAAAGACGCAGAGATATGAGGTTTCTCTCCGGGGAGAGGGAGCGATCGGGACAACAGAGCCAAACTTTAGTGCAGAACAGCTCTTAAAGAAGGTGTGGACGATCACTGACAGCATCTCTTGGACTCATCACTGCTACGCGATTGTGCAATAACTTGTCAAAACAATCCCAATGTGCATTTGTAATGCAGGAACATCCTGGGGCGAGAGAGGTCAGACTTTGTTGTTCAGCCTTAATTTGTAACTAGAGCCCGACCGATATTCGATTTTGAAGGCCGATACCGATACAAATATTTTTTGGGTTTTAAAATCCGATATATCGGCCGATATTTTTTTAATTTTTTATTTCAGAAAGGCGCAACAAAACATTAACAGATTTCCCTAACATTAGTTATTTGTAGTTATTTATGAGTTTTAACCAAAATAATATGATAATGCATTTTAAAAAGAAACTTTCTAAAAGTTTCTTTTATTGTCACAACCGAACAGACTGATGATAGTGGCATTAGCTAGCTTTATGGTTAGCTAATCTATGATGAACCATAATTTAGCAATGGATTACGTCATACTGCAAATTCTAAAACATACATTTTCAATTTAACTGGCCAAGGAAACGTCCGCCGGCCACAAATTTTGTCATGCTTATTTGAGTTAAGAGAACTGATGGGGATGTTCTTTTAATTGTTATTCAAGCAATGTATGTATCGTGACCAACTCAACGAGTGTTGCCAACAGGAACGGTGTAGAGTGCCCTCTGGTGGACCAACTAAACAACACTCATGACATGGTTCAAGCATGTTTCGTCCGCTTTTAATTTATTTTTATAAATATTCATTTATCGGCCATTATAACTGCCGATACCGATAGTTTGGAAAATGCCTAATATCGGCCGATAATATCGGCCTGCCGATATATCGGTCTGGCTCTACTTGTAACCAGACGCATGATGACGGGACGGCATGTCACCTGTGATGAGCCGTTAGGATTCCACATTCCCGGGATCTATTGTTAGAGGATCCTGGATCCGGAGCAGAACAGCTGCTGGTCCGTCAGGTTCCCCAGTATGTGGGCTTTTCCAGCGAGTTTAGGCACTGACTGTAAAACACACCATATCTGTGGCCAGCATCAACCACTGGAGTAAATGTGTTGACTACCTTAAGATTATCAAGTGACGAGAACACTTTTGCGTGCGCAAAAAAATACACAAAAATAACGAATAAAAATGTAAATATCAGCATTATAAAATTAAGTAAAACCTACTCAACTCTCTGTTCAACTATTCTTTATTCAACTATTCATTTCCTTTTCTGTGGGCCTCGCGTGAGTTCACGTCGTGTAACAACGCAGCGCTTCTGGGTTGTATATCACACACACAGTGGTGGAATGTAACGAAGTACAAATACTTTGTTACTTTACTTAAGTTTATTTTTCACGTATCTTTACTTAAGTAGAATAAATAGTGCATACTTTACTTTTACTTCCGTTACATTTTGCAGCAATTATTCTACTTTCTACTCCACTACATTTCTACAACTTCTGTTATATTTTCATTACATTTTCTGATCAGTTTTTCCCTGCCAAACCGTAATCTGACCGTCCGTTCGTTGCACGTTTGTCTCACCAGTGACGTTTGGTTGCCATAGATACATCAACTAAATGCGTCTCGCACGCAGTGTGTTAAAAGTGCAATTTATACACGAAAAAGTGTTTTTACGTGCATAGGAAACACACTGTGTGTAATATACGTTTGGTTAGGATTATGGCAAGCCAAGAGGTTCAGAATTACACCATAAATTAATTGTGTTTACTGCCAAAATATGGTAAGGATAAGCATGTTTTATATTGCCTAATTACAAGTTTGTTTTAGAAAATTTCAATTTTTTTCCATCATTATTGAACATCATTATAGGAGTATTAGGTTAATTCAATGTTTTATTAATCATTAGAAAATAGTCATTAAGAGAATCAATTGTTATGCAAGTACTTTTACTTTTAATACTTAACGTACATTTAAAATCAGGTACTTTTTTACTTTTTACTTAAGTATGGTTGTCATTGTGTCATTGTGTTGTCTACTTTTACTAAAGGAAATATTAATCTGGTTATCTTACACAGGAAATATAATCTGGTTGTACTTTTACTTAAGTACTGAGATTCAGTACTACCTCGACCACTACACACGTGACCAGCGTCAGCCAATAGTGAGCCTGCGTTCTGAGGCCCACAGAGAAGGAAATGAATAGTTGAATAAATAATAATTGAACAAAGTTAAGTAGGTTTTACTTAATTTTATAATGCTGATATTTACACTAATTTCTACAAGCTTAAATTGAGTGCTAATACAGAATGTACTTTTTTAAATTCTTTTTCTGAGATAACTTATTCAGGTAGAAATTACGTTTGTTTTTTATGAACTATTTACTTCATAGAATATTTTTTAAATAACATATGAGCCTATTACATAGTTTTTTTTTTTTTAAATAATATGTACGATTTCAAGTCACAAATATGCTCTCACTGTTTCATTTTTATTTATTTATTTAATATGGTCATAACAATAACACTGGAGGAACCAGATGCATTGTTTAAAGTGTAATAGCACATGTGCTAATTTTCAACACCTGTCCATAGGGGCTTTTAGTACAGATAAAAACACATTATTAAACACAGGCCCATGTGCGTGTCCTGAATCCTTATCTATTTTTAATGTCGAGTCCACTAGATCACTGAGACACTAACTCAACTGAGATGAGGGATAGATGGATGCCTAGAGTAGACTACAGCTGTGTTTGCATGCATGTGTCTGTTGACTTAAGCACTATCTAGGGTGTCAGATTGTCCCGTTCACTCGAGCGAGTGGACACTGATGTGATGGTGCAGATGGGGGAGGGTCTCACGTGTCTCATCTTGAGCTCGGCCGCGCAGCCTCCCACCCTTCTAGAAGCTATTCTTAGCGCCGCGCGCGCAGGCATGGATATGTGCGCGCATGTGTGTCTGCATCACATGAATCTCTCAGCCTGACATCTCACATCAGCCCTGAGGTGAGACGCGGAGGCCTGGAGGATTCCTCATCAAAAGAGCACTGGACAATCAACACACATCATATCTTTCAGCCTCAGGGAACTATGATTTAAAGATGAAATATAACAAACAAGCTTTCATAACATTGTAACACTCAATGTGCAGACGGGTTCAAATCAGCACAACGTTTTAAAGACACCATGAAATCACCCAAGAAGTGACCCATCTTACTTTTTTTTTTTAAGTTAGTCATTTTTTAAAATATTTTCTTAAGGGCTGTCATTAATCGCGATTAATCGCATCCAAAATAAAAGTTTGTGTTTACATAATATATGTGGGTGCGCTGTGTATAATCATTTTATATATATAAATACACACACATGCATTTAAGAAATATTTTCATGTATATACTGTATATCAATTTATATATAATTTATATTATATATAAATATTTTATATATAAATAATATTTTTTTCTTAAATATACATGCATGTGTGTGTATTTATATAAATAATTATACACAGTGCACCCACATATATTATGTAAAGTTACACAAACTTTTATTTTGGATGCGATTAATCGCGATTAATCATTTGACAGCCCTAATAAATATAAATATTTTATATATAAATAATATTTTTTTCTTAAATATGCATGCATGTGTGTATTTGCACATAAATAATTATACACAATGCACACACATATATTATGTAAACACAAACTTTTATTTTGGATGCGATTAATCGCGATTAATCGTTTGACAGCCCTAATAAATATCAATATTTTATATATAAATAATATTTTTTTCTTAAATATACATGCATGTGTGTGTATTTATATAAATAACTATACACAGTGCACCCACATATATTATGTAAAGTTACACAAACTTTTATTTTGGATGCGATTAATTGCGATTAATCGTTTGACAGCCCTAGTAAATATAAATATTTTATATATAAATAATATTTTTTTCTTAAATATGCATGCATGTGTGTATTTATATATAAATAATTATACACAATGCACACACATACTGTATATTATGTAAACACAAACTTTTATTTTGGATGCGATTAATCGCGATTAATCGTTTGACAGCCCTATTAAATATAAATATTTTATATATAAATAATATTTTTTTCTTAAATATGCATGCATGTGTGTATTTATATATAAATAATTATACACAATGCACACTCATACTGTATATTATGTAAACACAAACTTTTATTTTGGATGCGATTAATCGCGATTAATCGTTTGACAGCCCTAGTTTTCTTATATTCCAATATAATATGCAGATTGATTTACTTGAAAAGTGTAACACTAGTTCTGTAGGCATCACACGGGCTGCATTTATTTGATCAGAAATACAGTACAACAGTATTATTGTGAAATATTATTACAATTTAAATGAACTGGTTTCTGTTGTAATATATTTTAAAATGTAATTTATTTCTGTGATTACATTCTGTGATTCTTCTCTGAAGAAATTAACACTTTTATTTAGCAAAGGCACGTTAACTTGATCAAAAAAGACAGTAAAGACATGCATTTATAAGACATTCTTTCTATTTATCAAAGAATTAATTTTTTTTACAGTTTCCACAAAAATATTAACCAGCACAACTGTGATTAATATATATAATAACCAGAAAAGTTTCTACAGTGAATTATAATAATTTCTAAAGGATCATGCGAGTAAAGACGCTTTGATCACATTACATTTTAAAATCTATTCAAATAGAAAACAGTGCTTTTAAATTGTAAAAATATTTCACAATATTAATGTTTTAACTGTATTTTGATCAAATAAATGCAGCCTTGGTGAACATATGCAAAATCTTAATATTATACACACATACATATATTTTGACCTGCCCTGAATGATTTGAATTACACTGGTGAGTGTTTTAAATTAAATGTATTTAGGTGTTTAGGTAATTAATAAATTAATATTAATAATGCGGTATAATACCAATTATTATTATTATATCAAAATTGAAATATATAAACAGTAAAAACGGTGGCACATGTACTTCTGGTTATAACATTTTCCTTGTTTACGGACATGTCAAATCCTATAAAATAAAAACAATAAAAAGTGTGGGTCTCATCCTTTCTAGTGAAGATGATGTCCTGTAGTTTCATTGCTGGAATTTCCTCGCTCGACCGTAAACATCCTCGATTTCACAGACTGTTAAACCGATGCGGCAGAGTTTGTGGGTTTAATGATTTGCTGAGAGAGAAACCGTAAACTTTATGTACTCCATTAGATGGCCAAGATAAGCAATTTTGCGGAGAAAAAATACATTTTTTTATGATAATAATAAGACTAAATGGCATTTTAGTCATCTCATTGCTTGTTTGTCCGACATTAACCACCTTCAATCTGTTTTACTCCGATGAAATCCGAGAGAGTGCTTCGTCTTCTCTCAGTTTGAATGATCCTGATTCTCAGTGTAAAAACACAAGCTCACTGTGAGCAACATCCATCTCTCGGAGAGTGAAACGGACGGACAGCTGCAATGCAGCTATAGCTCTTCTATATATGAAGGGGAATTATAAAGACACCTGCGAGTCTACTAAAATGCCATGCTGTCTTAGTCCTAGCGCGGCGGAGCGCATTCCCTGAGCCGTTTCCGCTCACAAAGCCTGGACTGTCAGCAAACAAACTCAATAGGCCAACACAGGGGCTGTTTTCATCCGCTGAATGACTAGGGCCTTCAGGGTCCATAGCAAACGGATCACTGAATATCAATCTGTGTCCACATGTGTCCGCTATCTACAGGCTTTACTTTATTAGCAACCAAAACAACAACTGTGAGGCGCTTTATCTGGGGAAACTGAAAGAACAGAGGAGACGTTTTTCGACAAGACAAATTAGTTTGGTTTCACAACAAGAGGGAAGACGGGTTGGTTCGGGAGCACAACGCCTTCAGCAAAATGGAGGACGATGCATGCGTTCACATTCTTAACATTTGCTCTTGACGTTACCAACATATTTTGCCACAATTTGAGGCACAGAACATAAGCAAGCTCTTTAAGGTGAATAAGTATTTAAATGGCAATGTATGTAATATATGACCAGTTATACATTTTTAGTGACATGTATGTTTTGAAAAGCCTTTTCACAGAAGTTTACACGACAATGATGTCCTAACAGTTGTGTTTTAGGCTGTTTACGCGGAAACGATCTGAAGAAAAAACGCAAAAGTAGCGTTGCGTTGTCACTTTCTATTCTGTGTTTAGACGAGCGTTATGGGTGGGAAATCCGCGTGCATATGGTGACGCAAAAGTGTGTGATGTAGTATGACTCCAGGCGGCTAGGTGGCGATGTGAAGACTTCACTGTCTAGCAGACTTTTGCGGTTTTACCCTTTACACGAGAACACGACGATGGAGCGTTTTTAAGATTTCCACTCTGGAGGGTAGTTTCACTTTTTTGCGTTTTTAAGCCCCCAAAACACTGTCACCGTGTAAACGAAAGGCATATCCGATAAAATATTTTTACGTTTTCTTACCCACGAGCATCGTCATGTAAATAGGGCCTTAGAAAGTTTCGCGTGCAGACGGCAACTTTGTCAAAACGATCCTCGTTCACGCAAATCCGCGAAAACGATTAGAAAACACTGTATTCTGCTGCCAGGCCAGTAGTTGGCGATGTAACTTTGTAAGAAACACTACACGCCTATAGACTGAAGTAGGGCTGAACGATTAATTGCATTTGCGATAAAATCGCGATATGATGAAACGCGATTTTGTAATCGCAAGAGCTGCGATTACACTCGGTCACGTGACACGCGAGAGAAAAGCAGTCTGCAAGATAAAGCGTCAACTTGCCACGCTACGCGGTCTGGCGTCCAGAAAAGAACAGTTTATTGTGTTATTTATTCTCTCCTCTCCTCAACAATCCTGGATCGATTCAGAGAATTTCAGAATCGAGTCTGAGCTTAGTTTTTAAACACAGATGCGTGATGACGCTGCGCGTGCTTTAGAAACGAACCGTGTTCTGAATCTGCTTGCTTCTATTTTCTCGCTCTCTCTCTTCCTCACTCACACACACGACACCGCTCGAACCTTCCAAAACATAGTAACGTTATTTCATAAAGTTCGGGAATGAACCAAAGTACAAGGACATTCGCGGGCTTCATTGAACAGGTTTTGCCGCTTTGCTTGATGTTATAACGTTTACACTTGCAGTGCGCGTTCTCTCCCGCGGGAATTTTCTTAACAAATGCTTCACAGAGGCATTATGTATTTTGGAATGCAGTTTGGCTTATATTAAAACCATGAAAATCACTGAGAAGGCTGCTTTCATTTTAAAATACTAACGCGTGCTTTGTGAAGAGCGCTCGTGCATGCGGCCGTGAGCGACTCATTGGTTAAATGTACTTGCATGTCAAAATGCTTTTATGACGCGAAATTGATGTAAACACGGTCAGTTATATCTTAAACCAACAGGACAAACCACATTTACAATTTCAAAAGAGATATATGCATTAGTGTGAATGCAGCTTATCGTATCTAAACTGAGGGGAAATCACTCCAGCTCTTGAATGAAAAACATTCAGACAGCCTACTTTTAAATACTGAGACCACTCTTTGTTTATTGCTTGTAATGTTTTTTTTGTTTCTCTTTATTTACTAGCTTTTATATTTTGAAGCTATATTATTTTATATAGCCTATTTAAAATTCTTAACATGTAATTGGTTTAATTAAATGTTTTTTTTTTATATTTATTTTTTAAAGTATGTGTTTTTACACATGTAATTAAATACATATTTTAAGAGTTATTAAGATTAATTAATAAGAAAAAAAGTAGATTGGACCATGAGCTATCTAAAGATTCCCATCCCTACTGTACAATGATTTATTGCTTGTCTTTGTTGACTAATACAGATGGTAAATAACTTTTTTTTAAATCGCATATTAAATCGCAATCGCAATATTGGTTAAAAAAATCGCAATTAGATTATTTTCCAAAATCGTTCAGCCCTAGACTGAAGCACTGTATACACTCAATTTGCATGACGTCACCATTTTCACAAAATTTTTGATTTTGTAGTTTACACACAAATATGCAAAAAAGATGCCGCACTATGCATAAACAGTTTATTTTGCACAGTTTTGTTTTTTTTATTTAGTTTACACACAGACAACGGTATTATTGTTTTCAAAAACGGTATTAACCATTTTCAAAAGTTTGTGTTTTCAGACCCCCAAAATGTCTATAAGGCATTTTAAATGTATAACGCTTTTTATAATGCTTGATTCTGATTGGTCAGTCGCAAGTTCGCAATATACCGAAGGTCAAATATTTCCTTATAATGACCGTCTTCAATAGCAATGCTGGGTATTTGAGGTCGGCGCCTCTTTCGTGTCTCTCATATCACTTTCTCCTGTTTAAATCAAATACAGCTCATGCCATTTTGAGTTTCAGTTATCAACTGTATTTACTGTAAAATTAAACTAGAGGACTTCAGTATTGATATTACAGCTTCAGTAATATTGTGGAAAATCTTCAGCTCTTTGCTAGAATGGTTGTTTTGTACAATGTAAGATAATAAACAGGTACGATTTCTCCTCAAATCAATTTTTCATGTTCATGTTATTATTAATATGGTGAAAATCTGTGTGATAAGTGATACGAATGTACATTATCCCCTAACATGTTTGTCTTATTTGAACTTGTCCATTCATCTACCTGTAGGCTTTTTACTAGACTGCTTTTCTTCATGAAAGCTTTGCTTTAAAGGGTTAAGGCCCTTGCACACCAAAAATTCGCGTCCTAAATTTTTGCACGTTAAAAATTTTCTTGCACACTGCCTCCGAAACTTTCGTCCGTCATAAAAAAAAAATCGAATCGGGTTCAATTTTCTGTGTTTTTCGCATCCATAGCAAGCAGTTTGAAAGGTGTTTCGACAATTCAGAGCCACCGAATCACGAATACGAAAAAACGCATACGGAAATTTCGGACTCAGTGTGCAATGGCCTTTCGGTGTTTTACACTTAAAGGAGAACTCTGGCGCAAAATGAACCTTTGGTCTAATAACACATCGGTACATAGTCAACCGTTCTCTGAGATTTGTTTTCATGGTAATCGAATGTAAAGAGTTTTATCTCTAAAAACTGTTTAGCGTATAATGCTAGTAATGGGGGCATTGACTAAGTAAAAAGAAATCACTAGTTTATACCACTAACAAGGCTCAAAATAGCCCCACACTAACGCAGTAACATAATGAGGCTCCATACATGCAAAACGAAGCATTGAGAACTTCGTAAGTGAACAGACCGTTTAATAAGAAGATACTTTATGAAGACAGTTCACTGGAGCCATCTTTGGAAAACAGACTCGATAAGTTGAAACCGCTCAAAATCGCAAAATCGAAAGTCAAAATCGCTTCAAAAGATGCTGGTTTATTGTAGTTTTTGTCCGACTCCATTGACTTGACTTGGATAAAAACTACGATAAAACCTGGTAAACCTAAAACTCTCGGGACAGCAGCATTTGTCCAAATTTTAATCTTAAGCGTTGAATTTCATTAGAAACGATCTTAAAACAGGGCTTTAAGTGTAAAATACCAAACTAACCCGTTAAATGATCTAATAAAATCAATATTTTGTGTCTAAATATCTTCTTATGTGACAAGCAGCCATGCAATAACGAGATAATCGCAAAATAAACCCCTTAAAGGAGTAGTTCACTTTTAAAAAAACTTTTTCTGATAATTTACTAATAATTTAGGATTTTGATGAACGAGTTCGAACAGGAGAGTCACGAACGCTCATCACAGAACAGAGCAAGCTGACCATTTGTGCTTATAAAACTTAAACTTTTTTATTTATTTTTGTAATGAGCGATCGTTCCGCTTGATAAGACCCTTATTCATCGTCTGGTGTCGTTTAAAGCCCTTTGAAGCTGCACTGAAACTCTCATTTGGACCTTGAACCGTTTGGTTCCCATTGAAGTCCATTATATGGAGAAAATATATTTCTTTTCGACTGAAGAAAGAATGACATGGACATGGGGGTGAGTAAATTATCAGCAAAAGTTTTTTTAAAACTGAACTACTCCTTTAAGGGTTACACCAGACCCCTCCGCGCTGCGTCCTCAAAGTTTGCGATAACAACCGGCTGGATGTTCATTATCCCTTGCGTATATAGGGTTAGTGAGCCAAAATGCCTTGATGCGTCACATTGTGTGTGAGATCAAGGAATCTGCGGGTGGCCAAGTAAACTTCCACACACACTGGAGTTTGTTAGATCACCCTGGCATTACGCCGCCTTCTAAATCAGAGAGCGGTGCTGAGAGATAATGACAAGGAGCTCACCCTGTAAACCCACAGAGAGCGTGAGAGCCTCCCAGATCCTACGTCAACATATTAACTCTAACACTGAGGTATGACCCCGTTTATCACCCCTTTCTCTGGTCACACTGGGAGAAGCACGTTTGTTAATGGTGTTATAATGACTTTCAGATGGCGTAGAGGAAGAGTCGGCCGTCGCACTGGAGGACAGGATCAGATGCCGCCCATCAGCTGTGCAGCATCTGTTAGCGAGGGAGTGTAGCCGTCGTGTTTAATGGACTGAGCCGTTCCCCAATTCCCAAGTCTTGGAACATGGGAAAACGGGCCACAGGAGTTGGAGAGAATCCAGAGTTGAGAAGAAACGACAGTTGCCAGATGTTCCCATCTGTCTTGAGCGATATCTTCTGTAGACTAAGGTTCATGAGGGTGTCTCTTGTGCGAAGTATCACCCTCGTATCCAAACGTCTGAACAGATGAGAAGGCGACCGAACCCGAAGGTGTTTTACCTAATAGTTCCCTCAGGAGTGGGACTGATTACTTAAGCGACAGTTCAGAGAAAAACCAACCCAAGTGCAAAGACCTCATTTGTGGTGAGAGAGAAACAAGTACTAAAAGTGTTGGCCAGGCGAGGTTTACTTTGGCCCTCGATCTTTCCTCTGCAAATAGCACCTTTTCCCTAAGTTCGCTAAAGACGTACGCCAAGTATTAGGCAACACTACGGGACTACATGTGCACAGAATACATTATCTGTTCTGAAGTAAAAACACAAGCTTTCTTGTTTATACAGCACTACATTTGTGCTGTTTAATGATCCTCGTGAATGTTCATTACATCAGCGTGTCACTGCCCATGCTGTGTACAGAGTATGTGTTGAACAAATAAGCATCAGGTTAGTTCGGTCTGTCAAAACACATTTTACCTCATAAAATCAATTTAAGTTAAATCATGTTGCAACACCAAGATACAGTCTTTACGCACAACATGTGTCGACCAGAATTGGGTCGGTGTCCAAGATAAAGAAAAGGAGATATCTTTTTAAAACTTTTTTTTTTTAGAAATGTTATTTTTGCATTCATTTTGGTTTCGAAAAACGTGTGTTTGATTAAATCTCACTGTGTAACTACCAAGTAAAAAGTAATAAGATTTTCCTTACACTTTGAATGCATGCGTGTACACATCTTAATCATTATTCCCTGAAAACGAGTCTTCACCATGTTCACCACAAACCTTGTCTTGTTATAAAATGTACAAATTATGATAAGATTTCCATTTCTTTTCTGCAAATTGGTTGCACCACGTGACTTTGATATGGCTGACAAGCTTTGTCAAATATTAATAAACATTATGCGGCAAACTACTTATGGTTTTTATGAGATAACATCATTTGCCTTAAAGGGATAGTTCACTTTGAATTTTTTTTTTAATATGTTTTATCTTACCTCAAGGGCATCCAAGTTGTAGGTGTCTTTGTTTCCACAGTATTTTCAATTTTGATATTTTTAGGTCAAACCGTTCGTGTGTGTCAGTCATATAATGGAGGTAAAACGATATAAATACTGTTGGTTTTCTCACACAAACCGCTCGTTTCGTGTACTTACATTTACGAGTCATTAAATCATGTTTAATTTGGACTTCTCTGTGCATGCTCTTTGAGGTGGTGACCATAGACCTCCATTATATGACTGATAGACAAGAACGGTTTGACCTAAAAATATCAAAATTTAAAATACTGTGGAAACAAAGACTCCTACATCTTGGATGCCCTTGAGGTAAGCTAAAACATACCAAAAATTAATTTCAAAGTCAACTATCCCTTTAACCAACATGGTACGTATAACCTTGGCCATCCAGTGAGGAATTGCAGCGTTGAATATCGACTCATCCGCTAATAGAGTCTTTCACAGCCTCATCTGCAGGGCGAATAATCAAGCGTCTCCCGTAACGGCTACTGCCTTACATGGCAATCGCTTTTTAAGAGCTTGTTGAGAAATTGTGTTTTTACTGGCTTGTTTTAACAACCATAGTCTGGGACTAAGTGAGATCAAACTAAAAACCAGGCATGTTTTCTACCACCGAAAACATTAACGTGTCATATCATATCTGGTGGAACCCCAACTTTGGTAGAAGCTCTCTAGCCACTTTAAACCCAATATGCAATCTTATTTTCAATTGCTTGCTTTAGGTCTGCTGATGTGGAGAACCACAAACCAATAATTACACCTGATCATAAGTCATAAATGTACTTTCGATGCAATTTACGGTGCTTAACAATATGCATGGCAGCTCAACATGCTGACAGAAAATGCATTGACGTCTAAGCGTTCTCAGGCCCACCCATGCAGCATGTTCACCAGCCAGACGATTCAAACTCCTGTCAGAACGACTGTGGTTTGATTTCTCTCCAGAAACCTCAAATATTTCAGAGAGGGAGACTAAAAAACACCTTCTGCCTAAAGCAATCCAGTAGCCCACGGTCATCAACCGCAACTTTAAAATGACCAAAGGACACATTGGGAATCATTCATGAAACACGAGCAGGACAAATTTTTGTGTAAATCGTGTGTAAAGTGATTCCGGCGTTTCATTAAAATGTTTGTATTGTTTGAAATCTACACTTGCTCCCAGCCACGCGTACAGTCAGTTTAACACCCGAACGTTTTGCTCATTAATAACTAAAGCTGCATTTTAATTCACCTTAATCAAGTACATATTTATACAGCATTTTGAAAAAATATTACATATAGCAATTATGTACGAGCGAGTGGGACGAGTGAGGGCCGCGGGAGAACGGCTTGAGTCATGTTTACTGTGGCGGGCGGGACGAGTGAGGGCCGCGGGAGAACGGCGCGAGTCATGTTTACTGTGGCGGGCGGGACGAGTGAGGGCCGCGGGAGAACGGCGCGAGTCATGTTTACTGTGGCGAGCGGGACGAGTGAGGGCCGCGGGAGAACGGCTTGAGTCATGTTTACTGTGGCGGGCGGGACGAGTGAGGGCCGCGGGAGAACGGCGCGAGTCATGTTTACTGTGGCGGGCGGGACGAGTGAGGGCCGCGGGAGAACGGCGCGAGTCATGTTTACTGTGGCGAGCGGGACGAGTGAGGGCCGCGGGAGAACGGCGCGAGTCATGTTTACTGTGGCGAGCGGGACGAGTGAGGGCCGCGGGAGAACGGCGCGAGTCATGTTTACTGTGGCGATCGGGACGAGTGAGGGCCGCGGGAGAACGGCGCGAGTCTTGTTTACTGTGGCGAGCGGGACGAGTGAGGGCCGCGGGAGAACGGCGCGAGTCATGTTTACTGTGGCGGGCGGGACGAGTGAGGGCCGCGGGAGAACGGCGCGAGTCATGTTTACTGTGGCGAGCGGGACGAGTGAGGGCCGCGGGAGAACGGCTTGAGTCATGTTTACTGTGGCGAGCGGGACGAGTGAGGGGCCGCGGGAGAACGGCGCGAGTCATGTTTACTGTGGCGAGCGGGACGAGTGAGGGCCGCGGGAGAACGGCGCGAGTCATGTTTACTGTGGCGAGCGGGACGAGTGAGGGCCGCGGGAGAACGGCGCGAGTCATGTTTACTGTGGCGAGCGGGACGAGTGAGGGCCGCGGGAGAACGGCGCGAGTCATGTTTACTGTGGCGAGCGGGACGAGTGAGGGCCGCGGGAGAACGGCTTGAGTCATGTTTACTGTGGCGAGCGGGACGAGTGAGGGGCCGCGGGAGAACGGCGCGAGTCATGTTTACTGTGACTCACCTGTGAGACGCACCGGTCTCGTATCTCTCACGGAGGAGCGGGGATTTTCTTAGCAATGTTAAAACGCACATCAACCGATCACTTGTTTAGCGTTCATGTAAACACTACATTCAGATTCACCAATCGGAATGAATTCAGTTAGATTGAAACAAAAGCTGTGCATGTAAACAATGAATGGCGACTGCAGAAAGCAAAAGCTGAATCTTGGACATGTGCGGGAAAAAGAGGACGGTAACCCCTACTACTCAGCTTTCTCCACAGAACAAGAGCCTGCTAGCTTAGCTTCCAAAACAAGATGGCCGACACTATGTGTTCATTCTGTGAGTGAGATCGCCCTCTATGGGCGGGTTGAAGACATGCGGGACAGACCCGACTACTGACGATTGACGATTATTGCATTTCCCAGACAAAAAATACATAATTCTCTCGTCTCAGGGGGATATGAGGGTGGAAAGTACGGTAATTCGAAAATACTACAGGTTTTCTACTAATACAAAACTTAATGCTAAATATCCCTTTAATTATGAAAACATACAGTTGTACAAATTAACACAGCACATTCCTGCGCCGCAGTCGAGCAGCAGAGATGAGCGTATTACCCAAGCCGTAAAGAATGCGCACATCGAGCGTTAGCTCTTAATCCTGAGAAACAGCGACTGATCTGAGCTTTGGAAGACATATCCTGTCTAAAAAATGAGAAAAGAACCAAACATCAGTTTCAGTCCATTGGCAATAGACGCAGCATTGGATGGCTCTCTGGGGACAGACAGACAACTCACAGGAAGTCCAGAGAGAAGCACTGGCCAGCATGTAACTTTTCTGACTGGACAGTGCCAGAACTCTGGCGGGAGAGACTAATTCTCTTAGCGGGGTGTTGTGTTTGGCACGGGGACCTGGAGCAGACGGATAAGCCTTGACACGTTGCTCCTCGCTGTGAGAGCTGCCCCGAGAGGAAGCAATCTTTAGCACTGTCCAAAACAGCCAAAGAGAGAAAGTGAGAGAAGTAGTGATATAGATGCTGAATGACCAATATGGGGGTTTCAAAGATTTTTAAATCCACTTGAGCAAAGCACTGCAAATGACATTCTCTAATATATTGTATTTAATACTCAGTCAGTATTTTATATTGTATTACTGTTGATGATTAGATCATACAAGTGGTAGTTTATTGTTATTTCAAATAAAATGTTGGGTCACACTTCATATTAGGTGTCTTCAACTATGTACTTAAATCTTGATATATTGATATAAATATTGAGTCGGGATACAGGTGTGGTTAGGGAGAGGTATGGTTGGGTTTAAGGGTGGGTAAGGGGTGTAGGAAACTCAGAAGCGAAGACCAGGAGACTCGGTTGTCTCTTCAGCAGGATTCTTTATTGAGAACACGAGTTGTTGGTAGCAACACTCATCAAGTCTAACTAAGGCAATGATAAATTGTAGTTATATAGATGTGTAGATTTTTAGTGGGCAAATGAAGTATCCAGGTATAGTAACCTGTCCCAGACTCTCAGAGTGTTACCAGTCCTAATCCAATCAGCATAATCATTCAAAGAATGGGACAGTGGCTCCAAGAGCAATTCAAGTTAAAAGGTAAAGAGAACAGGACAGATAGACTTGTAGTCAAGACCGCCTAAACCGAGACCAAAAAACTACCAGAGGGCAAAAACCAGAGGGTATCGAGACCAAGGCAATACCAAGACCAAGACCAAGATCGAGACCAAGACAGACCAAGTCGAGACCAAGATCGAGACCGACCAAGATCGAGACCAAGACAGACCAAGATCGAGACCAAGTCGAGACCAAGATCGAGACCGACCAAGATCAAGACCAAGACAAGACCAAGACCGAGACCAAGACAGACCAAGATCGAGACCAAGATCGAGACCAAGACAAGACCAAGATCGAGACCAAGATCGAGACCAAGTTGAGACCAAGATCGAGACCAACCAAGATCGAGACCAAGACAAGACCAAGATCGAGACCAAGACAGAGACCAAGACAAGACCAAGATCGAGACCAAGACCAAGATCGAGACCAAGATCGAGACCAAGTTGAAATCAAGACCGAGACCAAGACCGAGACCAAGATCGAGACCAAGTTGAGACCAAGACAAGACCAAGATCGAGACCAAGACAAGACCAAGATCGAGACCAAGACCGAGACCAAGACAAGACCAAGATCGAGACCAAGAGCAAGATCGAGACCAAGGCCGAGACCAAGATCGAGACCAAGACCGAGACCAAGATCGAGACCAAGACCGAGACCAAGATCAAAACCAAGACCGAGACCGAGACCAAGTTGAGACCAGAGGGGGAAAAAACTAGACTAGTGTTGTTGAAACTAAGCAATAAAAATGTAAGATTTTGTTTTGCATTGCCTGCCTATCTCTGACAATTTCGAAGTCTCCAAATGAATACATTCTGCAACTTTTAAATACATAATTATATATTTAAAACCAAAATTATAAGCTTAAGTCCAGGATCCGAAAGTTGGTTGTTTTGTCGATGGTTACACACACACACACACACACACACACACCGTTGGCGGTGCGCTCAAAGTCATCTGTCAGTTGTGCAGTTACCCAAAATCTCCTGAATGAAGTTAAAACCCATGATGTAACTGATATGTGTTTTACTAAATATTAAATATTATCAAAAACTGTACATGATATGTGTTTTTAAAATCAAGTGTTCAAAGTGCTCGTTGCCACTGCGATCAGTGGCGCGGATACGGTGTTTTCTTGTGTGGCTCGCGCACACCGCACTAGCTTTACTCGGACGCGCGCTTCAATACGTTGCGGATATCATTGTGGATATTGTAGTACTGCTAAATCTGACCACTATGTCAGTCTGAGACAGCGAGACCAAGACCAAAGACCAAGACCACGTTAAAGTGGTCAAGACCAAGAACGGTCTCGAGACATTGATCACTATGGGCAGGAACCTCTTGCTAAAATCTTTTCTTAACAGAATCATTCCTCTAATGTCATAATCTTTATCTCAAATGCTAAATACAATATACTTCCCTTAGTTTTTTTAATGTGATGTGATTTAACGAACAGATTCAGAATTCAGATTCAGATTCATCCAGAATCGTGCAGCTCTATTTGATACCAAAATGTTTGACTTCTTTTCTCATCTTTTTTTTTTTACCACATTGGAATCAAAACTGGGAATCTGGTGTGATGCTCTTCACATTAAATGTGAACACACATAAAATAAGCGGTCGAGCTGTACGTATAAAATCAACTTTTCCAGTAAAAAAAAAATGCTATAAGAGATGGATTGGGTTCTTATGAGCCAGAGATGAGAACACGTGTTCGTCCTCTTTTCACGAAGGTTTATATAAACTCTGAGGGTGGTCTGTCGTCTCTGGAAGAACACATAAACCTGATATGACAGTGTGTATGTGCATGATTGTGATGCACATGTATGCATGTTCCTCCACAGGGGCAGAACAACAGTGCGTATCGGTCTTTAGGAGCTATAGGGAAAATATGTGTCAAAGTCTGTTTGCGTATTTGGAAATAAAGCCTCAGCACAATTGGTTGGGTTTCAATCCCAGTAAACATGGGAAGCTCTCAGATGGATGGAGTTCAAGGCATGCTCTCACCATTCATAAGGCTAGGAATGGTAAACATTAGCAATTCTGGTTAAGTTATTTTCAATAGCATGTTATTCAGGAAGATGTGTTTTCTCTGAGCTTAGCCCAAACCTTGATTAACATTATGTGGAGAATAGCCAATTATATGAGGACATTTACATATAGAGGTCTTAAAGGTATAGTAGTAAAACAGCCTGTTCATTAAAGGGTTAATGAAATGACAATGAAAAAGTGTTCTAAGAAATATACCCTTTATATTCATCATGTTGGCTTCATGTGGACTGAACAACTTTTATTCTAAACAAAAGTTTCAATTTAATCAATGGCATTTGGTGCAACCATCGAGAAACAAATACTGTAATATTTTCCATATTTTCCTTACACCTTGAAGACATGCGATCTCATATATATATATATATATATATATATAAATAAAGAAATATATATATATATATATATATATATATATATATATATATATATATATATATATATATATAAAGGTTTTTTTTTTTTTTTACAAATATTATGCGTTATTTATTTATTAATATCATCCAGTTTTGGTCAAAGGTCAAACGATCTCAAATTTTAAAATAAGATCATTTATTATTTTATTTTCATGGTCATTGTAACACATGACTTTAATTTATAAGACACTTTTTTTATGAAATACATATAAAGATGCCAAGCATCATCATCATTGAAGGTGTATTGGGGTCAAATTTATGCATGAATTGCATTTTTAATGCATTTATGAATAAATTAACAGATCCAAGGGGGGAAAAAAGTCTTTGAACCAAAACTAAACTACGAATTTTTGGGGGGTACAAAAAAAATCTTGACTACCAGTAAGTGGACTTCAGGGAACACATAAAATGGTTTTAAGTACTTCAGAAGCTTGACTATGAAATTCTGGCTGCCAATTTTCACTTTAGTAACTCATTCCTTTCCTTAAGAAACACACTCACTTTTTCTCTCGCTCTCTCTCTCTCTCTTCCTGCCAAGGTTAAGATTTAATCAAGCTGTGTCGTCCACTGTTACATACCGGGTCCAGTCCAGTTCCTCTAAGGATACATGAGCTGGTTCTGAACTGAGGCATCAGAGCACGCGAGAATGAACTATATAGAGCGTTTACTTCCTTCCCACCAGCGAGACCATCCATTAAAAGAAGAACAATATTTCAGCTGTTCTAGTTTTCCACCGTTGGTCTGCCAGGACCTGCTCTTAAACCATGTTGTCTAAAACTGACATCCCTGGAAGCAGCTTAACATCCTTATGGTCTTGTCAATTTCCCATAGTAGAGGTTCATACGGTGTTAAACAATTTTTTTTAAATTTTTTTTGTGAGGTCTGGGTAAGTCATCTGTGGCGTATTTAGCCTGATAACAGTAATGTACCATATAAATAAAATCAAAAGACATTAAATTTGCACTGTTAGTGGTTTCAAAGGCTATCATGAACGATCACTCTATAAGATATTTCAGAGCAAATACACTCACCTAAAGGATTATTAGGAACACCTGTTCAATTTCTCATTAATGCAATTATCTAATCAACCAATCACATGGCAGTTGCTTCAGTGCATTTAGGGGTGTGGTCCTGGTCAAGACAATCTCCTGAACTCCAAACTGAATGTCAGAATTGGAAAGAAAGGGGATTTAAGCCATTTTGAGCATGGCATGGTTGTTGGTGTCTGAGTATTTCCCAATCTGCTCAGTTACTGGATTTTCACACACAACCATTTCTAGGGTTTACAAAGAATGGAGTGAAAAGGGAAAAACATCCAGTATGCGGCAGTCCTGTGGGCCAAAACGCCTTGTTGATGCGAGAGGTCAGAGGAGAATGGGCCGACTGATTCAAGCTGATAGAAGAGCAACTTTGACTGAAATAACCACTCGTTACAACCGAGGTATGCAGCAAAGACACAACACACACAACCTTGAGGCGGATGGGCTACAACAGCAGAAGGCCCCACCGGGTACCACTCATCTCCACTACAAATAGGAAAAAGAGGCGACAATTTGCAAGAGCTCACCAAAACTGGACCGTTGAAGACTGGAGAAATGTTGCCTGGTCTGATGAGTCTGGATTTCTGATGGTAGAGTCAGAATTTGGTGTAAACAGAATGAGAACATGGATCCATCATGCCTTGTTCCCACTGTGCAGGCTGGTGGCGGTGGTGTAATGGTGTGGGGGATGTTTTCTTGGCACACTTTAGGCCCCTTAGTGCCAATTGGGCATCGTTTAAACGCCACGGCCTACCTGAGCATTGTTTCTGACCATGTCCATCCCTTTATGGCCACCATGTCCCCATCCTCTGATGGCTACTTCCAGCAGGATAATGCACCATGTCACAAAGCTGGAATCATTTCAAATTGGTTTCTTGAACATGTCAATGAGTTGACTGTACCAAGATGGCCGCCACAGTCACCAGATCTCAACCCAATAGAGCATCTTTGGGATGTGGTGGAACGGGAGCTTCGTGCCCTGGATGTGCATCCCACAAATCTCCATCAACTGCAAGATGCTATCCTATCAATATGGGCCAACATTTCTAAAGAATGCTTTCAGCACCTTGTTGAATCAATGCCACGTAGAATTAAGGCGAAAGGGGGTCAAACACAGTATTAGTGTGGTTTTCCTAATAATCCTTTAGGTGAGTGTACATAAATACTGCGATTGAAAAGAATACTGAGGTTAAGAGAGAACCTATCTCCCAGATTTTTTAAACACAAAAACAGCTTTGGCAGTCAATAGCTGAAGGAAAAACTTTGGATCATTAAAAGAAGTCTAACAGATCACTGAATTTAGCATTGCTGAGAAAACGCCTAAAATACATGTGTGGGCCAGTAACCATAAACAACCTCCATCGCTTGTTGATATTATATTAAATGTGGAGGAGTTGCTATTTTGAAGATGATGAAACAGATCACTATAGGGAAAAACATAACAACCTTGCATCATAGCCGTGGATTTTCCTGGTCCACTTTTCCTATATCAAAACATCTAAACACTCAGGTTGTGAAATGGCATCACCAATCCCGTCATTCTTAGCTCTTCTGCTGCAAAAGCACAACATGTTATATTCATACAAGATTGATATTGATAAGATATTGTTCACGACTATATCTGCTTGAGAATGAAATATTGGCCTGTTCATAACCACCAGACAAACTCTCAATATTGCATCAGACGTGTCTACATCACACCAGTATCACTCTCTTCTCCTCCTACATTTAGGTGATTCGTTTGTGTCCAAAAACAACAACAATCAATAATGTACAAGCTGCATTTTTGAAAGCTGCAGACAGCATGGGTTTCATTCAAACAGCATCACATGTTGTCATGTGCAACGGTTTCGAAATGCTAAATAACTGCAGTGGGAACCATGCGACAAGCAAAACCAGTTGTTTTGGTTTATACAGCCGCTTTCCACATGACTTCCTTTTCTGCATAATACAGGATGATGTCATAGTAAATAATGAAGTTTTGCTTAAACCTGACACCATTTTTACCAAGTCATTTTCAGTATTATTTATATAATAGTATCGTATTTAATATTTATAATAAGGTTTTATTTATTATTTTTATTTTAGTTGTGTTTTTGTTTCTTTGAAATATTTCTATTTATTTTTAATTTATTTTTATTATTTTATTTAAATTAACAAAAACAATTTTTAAATAGTTTCAGCTAACAATAACAACGACCCAGCTGAACGCGCTTTATTTCATCTAAATATTTCTTAGTTTTAATTTTATTTTATTTTTAGTAATTAATAATGATTATTTCAATTAACAAAAACTAATTTTAAAAGGTATTTAAAAGTTCATTTATTAGTGTATTGGTGTAACAAAATAGATTAACATGCAATAATTTACAGTATATTTTGAACATTAAAGCATCTCATCTATTCCCAGTCTGTCTGAATGCTCTGAACTTTTCAGAAGGAGAGACCCTGTAGAAATCAGAGTGCTCTGATTGGCCAGCTGACCCAGTGCGTTGTGATTGGCCAAGCGCCTCAAGTGCGTGTCCAAAATGCAACACCCTTTCTCATAATTGCAAGTTTCAGCTTCCAAGTCTTTAAGAAAGAGTAAACACGGTTAACCCTTTCCGCACCGATGGCACTTCCCCGCCATTGACAGAATTTTCCAGCAATCCATGTTTTCACTGTTATACGGTAGGGGGCGCTATTATGCATCTTCTCAAAGAATCTCTGAATCAAAACACAGGAGAAGAAGCAGCATGTTAAATAACGTGATCAAACACTATATGAATCAAAACTGCCTAACATTACCGAATAAAATGTCAACCCAGGAAGAGGTATGAAGGGCCGTACACACCGCACGTTATTCGCGGGCGTTTTTCAACGTGTTTTTTTATGTTCACACCCAAGCGATTTTCGCTGACGATGAGCCGAGTGAACATGCAAATTCATTCCCTGACATTAGATGGCGCCCATTTGCTCTGCAATACCACTCCATAACAGTTCACTTTTATGAACATTATTGTAGTCGTTGTCGTGTTTGTCATATAGTTCTTAATGTTCGAATACCAACGAGACCAGCAGCTCTACATTCATCGTGCCTTGCATCTTCCTCGTCTTATTTCTACCTGGCAGTGAAGACGCTACTTGGCGTATATCTTCTTCTTCGTTACGTATGTGTGCTCTGCAAGACCGTTTTGTGTTTGAGCGCCCCCAAGCTGTGTTTTACTGTAACTTCAGAATCTCTAAACACATGAGCAAAAGCACCAATCTCATTGGTCGGATAGTTTTTGATGTGGTCCGTCAAACTAAAAAAACAAACAGAGGCGTTTTTGAAAAATGGTGCTTTTAAGGGCCGTACACACCGGGACGAATATCGGCGCACATTATTCACCAGCGTTTTTTGACGCATTTTTTGTGTTCACATCCAAGCGATTTTCGCTGACGATGAGTCGAGTGAACATGCAAATTCATTCCCTGACATTAGATGGCATCCATTTGCTCTGCAATCTGCCCCCAAGTTGTGTTTTACTTTAACTCCAGAAGCTCCAAACATGTGAGCAAAAGCGCCAATCTCATTGGTCGGATAGTTTTTGATGCAGTGCGTCAAACTAACAAAACGAACCCAAGGCGTTTTTTTTATCACGCTTTTACACGTGACGTTTTCCGTGTCGGTGTACACACTCACATTGGCGCCCTTTGTGTAGTCACGAGGCGTTAAACGTCGGCGAATATCGTGCATGAAATTCATCCCGGTGGGAACCGGCCTTTTCCGCGTGGCGTTTTTCGCGTCGTTTCTGCACACTCACAAAAACATTTAAGCAGAAGGGTGCGAAAAGAAATTATTCATCAGTATCCCTCACAGTGATCTGGAGACGCTCACACAGAGCCCCAGATGCAGCGCTTGATCTGGGAAGTAATCAAAGGTTGTATACACAAACATGTTTTCATAAAGTGCTCAAGAGGGAAACACAATCCAGTGACCCAGAAATGAATCTGTCACAAGCCTATAAATAAAACAGATCCGAAGCAACAATCAAAAAAGATACAACTGGCAAGAGCTGCAAAAAGAAGAGGAAAACGCAGACACAGATGGCTGTTTATCGTCACCAGAACCACTTAAAAATGATATAAAGCAGGAATTCAAATTCCTCCTGTCCACAAACAGGACACTCAAAAACTAGTACTTCCAGGATTCTCGTGGGGCAGATAAGCGAGTTATGTGGACTTTTGTCATTGGTTTGTGGGAAATAATCGGCTCATAAACTCATAAATAGAGTTTCTTGGTGACCTGCAATTTTAAACCATTGAATACTTTCCAGTTGTAGGACTTTATAGTTCAATTAGAACATTTAAGCAGCTTTAATAAACGTACCTAAAAAAACATTACTGATGTGCATCTTGATGCAAAACTGACAGAGCAATCAGAGCAAGTTGCATTCAATTTAAAAAGCTCAAACATGCATTTTAGGCTTAAAGCTTGTCTGTGAAATTGGAGACTAAAGTCACAAACCACTTAGCTGAAGTCAAAACTAAGAGCTTTAATGCAGCAATAACAGCACATGGTCATGCATCGTCCAGGAATATAAGTCGATGTGCATTCCCAACTTATGCCGGGTTCAGACTGTTATGATCAGAGTCAGATTATGCCATCATGACTGCTAAATGCTTGTCATGTCATGGACAAGAAACTTGTCAAGACCACATGTTGCTTCCCGACCAATCACCACTTGCTGTCTTTAACGACATGCACGATGTCATCAAGAAGGTTTTCTGAATGGGTTTTTGCTAAGGTATGTGGTGAACAAAGCCTCTAAATATGTTCACGCTTTGATCTATGATATTAAACACACCAGTTATAACCTGCTTGTGGTTTTTTAAACTTGATGTAGGCTTCAAAATGTATAAATTTTGATTAACTTGTAAAGACTATCTTGATAGACAAAACGTGTAAGCGTCACAACTCTTTGTTGGGCTCATTGGATGAGCTACAATGAGCCCTTTATAGTAGACATATGGGTATGCAACCAAGATTAACAAGGTTCTTTCAACAGACATCACTGTCATTAGTCACTAGATTCATATGATGGGAACATGCCTTTGGCATTGTGTAGGACCGGATAAGGAGTCTCCTGCCGAGACAATGTACACCTTCATAGTGTCAATAGATTGCGAAGATACAGGAGATAATAGAACTCACTGTCTTCATTATCTGACCAGTCTGGTTTCTGTTATATCTTTGGTTGTGTTCTTTTAACAGAAGATATTTGGAAGAATGTTTCAACCGCCTATAATGAAAGTCAATGGGGTCCAAAACAACATCGCAACACATTTTTTGAGACATTTGGCAAAATTCCTTCTGTGTTCCATAAAATTGAGTGACATGAATGTGAGTGAATTATGACCCAATTTATTTTATGTGAACTCAGGACTAGCTGACTCACTGAGCTTGCACTGAAGTCAGTAACAGATCAACAGACAGGTATATATGTCGCTCTAAAGACTAAAGAGATAACAATCCAAACATGGTGCAATGAAAAATGCATTTATCTGTCTGCATGTTTCCCTAATCTCCAAAGTGTGTTCTGCGAGACGAAGCATGTAGACAATTCAAGAAATGGGTAATCCATTGGAATGAAGTACAAATTGGGCAACATGTTTATTCTGAATGAGGCAGGTGTGGACTACGCCAATGGACATTGGCCTTATCGGAGATCAATGACCACTAGAGCCTACACTCTTAGAAGAAACGGTTCTATTTAGAACCTTCCGCTTCATATATGGAACTCCAAAATGGTTCTATATAGAACCATTTTTCTTGGTAAAAGGTTCTATTGGCCAAGTATGGAACCCCAGGGTTCTATATAGAACCCAGAGGAACCCTTTTTTTAAGAATGTATAGAACCTTTTAGGGGTTCCAAATACGTAGCGCTGATAGAACCTTTTAAGGTTCTATATAGAACCTTTTCTTCTAAGAGTGTAGTTCACACTACATGATTTTAAAACGTCGGGCTGAACTGTGCGGTTCACACTACATGACTTGCTCTCTGTGAAATCAGGAGTGTTCAAGTTGTCGAGCTGTTCACACCACACGACACGACGTGATTGATCCGCAACAGGAGGTAACGCACTACACGAGTTGACAAAAACTCTGCCACCCAACGATTCCATCTTGTCCACAAACCACGTTTTGTCGCGAAAAAATCATGCGATAAAACGAACCGGAAATGACGTGAAACAGCACACGCGCCAATACCCAGCTAAGAAGACGAAGAACACAACACGATAAACTAGTGCTGCAAACTGTTGATTTGCTCCGAGAAAAAAAATGCAAAAAAAAAAGAAAAAATAAGATTTACCCGGTGACCTCAACCCAAGTCTTGCTCTGATTGGCTGTAGCTCATGACATCACTGAGGTTGAGTCGTGTGACAGCCTAGCATGCTAGATATTTTTCTGGGCTCGGCAACGTGTCTGCGAGCGTCTTTGATGCGTTGCTGGCTCTTTCATACTAACAGATTGCCGAGCGTTCATCCGCTAATCCCCCGCGATTTGCACGTGATAACACCCCGACCTGTCTGCAAGCTCAACGAATTCGCAAATCGGGCTTAAAGGGGTCATGAACTGGCTTTTTAATTTTTTTATATTGTTGTCTGAGGTCAACTCATGACGTTCGCTTGGTTTTTGCATTCAAAAACATAAAAATGAATAAGTAATTGCCTATTTTCTACCCAAGTTTTGAGCCTAGCTGAAAAACGCTGGATTTTTATGGGCGCCTCGCGCTGAAGATTTGGAAGTAAACGCCCACTGCTCTGAGTGGATAACAGTTTTGCATATTATAATGAGTTTCACTCTTGACTCGGTTTGTCATCATGAGGTAGGAATCTATGTTATTTAGCTATGCGTGTAATGCGCGAATCGGTGGGCGGGGCTAAACCGGCCGTGTTGAAGTAGGCGTTGATCTTCTTCAGCGGGGGTGGGGTTTTATCCTCTTTGACGTCATAGTTCCCCACTTCGAAAAACGAGTCGTTTGCTGGGACTGGTGTTCATAAAAGCTTTTATTGGACTAACAAGGACGTTTTTTAGTTCTGAAACTTACAGGATATTCTTATTATATGATGACCTCTTAGACGTCAAAAGGTCAAGGAAAATTTGATTTCTCAGTTCATCACCCCTTTAAATCGGGCTTAAATTCATGTAGTGTGAGCTAGGCTTAAACTGTATTTGGAGACATGCATAGATGATGAAAATGTGTTCTGAAAAACACATCATGAGTTCTAGATCATTACACCAATCAGAATTACAAAGCCGGACAAAATTACATAAACACTAAATGCTAACTACCACTAAACATTTCCGACAGCAGACGACGCAGAGCGACACACTGCTTTGAGGTTCGTCAGTGGCACTCTCATGATCTTGACATGAAAGAGGACGTCCTGGGATTCCCAGCATGTGCTTGAAGCAGAGGGGAACAGTTTTCCCAAGAAAAACAGATCTTTGAGTTGTAACTTTATAACAAGTCTTTCTTCAAGGGTGATGGTGGAAAACTGAACGTTGGCTTGTCAAATAAATCTAAAAATGTAATGACTTTGTGAAACAAAAATATGGAGGGCCAAAACGAGTCAATGACAGGATCTTCATGTGTTTGTCCTGTTCTTTAATTCAGAAACTCAATAAAATACAATTGGAAGAGAAAATTACTCCTCTGATGAGCATGCATGGTATTACTTTCTGAATTAAACTTCATTCTGATATTTTTGTCAGGATGGTATAACTGATCACACAACGGACAAAAGCTTTATTAAATGAATTAAATTCTTGAAAAGACAACCTACTTAAGCGTAGTTTGACACGATCTTCAATTATTATTTTTTTTTTACGGGGGAAAAATGATTTTAAAGAAACTAATTTAATATCATGTACAAAAAAGTCTGGTATATGACCAACATGCAGAAGAAAAACAAAGCTGCAAAGTGCGGTCAAATAATTCAGCAAAGGCCAAGATTATAGATCAGATGATGACATTTTTATAACAAGGTACAAGTTAGTTCAGGTTGTAAAATGTCATGTGGTGCAACTCCCCAAAAAGGCAGTATTATTTGTGAAATTTGGAATTTGAACCATATATATGGTTCTGGTTCTCGATTCTGATTGGCTGAGAGCCTTTTCCCGCCATGCGATATTCTAGCAAACAACCATAATTTTACAAATACTAGCCTACTGTTGTTGTGGTCACAGAAGGTAGTTTTCGGTGAGAATGTTGTTGAAAAGTATATATGCAAGTAATTGCCACAGGCGCTCTGATGTGTCACGGACCCCATTGTAAACAATGCTGGGTTGTTCGAACCCAAATTTGGGTAAAATATGGAAAAACCCAACTTCAACTTTCACTTCCAACTGTAATTTTTTTTTATTGCATTTTTCAACCCAACATTTGGGTTTGCCCATATTTGACCCAAATTTGGGTTGAAACAACCCAGCATTTTTTTAGAGTGTATGTACGAACGAGTTGCATTATGAACTCAGAAGAACAAATGCAACAGAATTCCCCACAGTGTTTGTTTGTTTGCTTTCTATTACTATAAAATCTACAAATATTATTTCCTGTTAATGCTCTGTAAAGCTCTTTTCTATGCGGAGAGATGAGATTCAAGGTTTAATCCTGGTCAAACAATTGAACTGTTGCAAACATACCTACTCTGAAAACCTGTTTTCATAGGATAAATCCATTGGGATTAAAGGGTTTCCAACAAGATATGGAGCATTAAGGCCCAGAATGCAATCATAATTCAATTCACTGAGTACTTTTTTCAAACATTAGGGAATAAGATTTATGTTGGGTAATAGCGACCCATTTTGTCCTGACCTTTCTAATGAAATAATGTTATGGGATTTAATAAATCAAATCAAGAGATCGATGTGTGCAAATCACAAAGGTCGCTGCTGGGATATGTGGAGTGAATTTTTCATTTCTCTCCAGTGAATTATGACTGTTCATCAGTGTGTGATGTGGAATAGGTAAAGGCCACTCCTGTGAAATATGCAGAAAAAGGGAGACATCCAAAAAGCCTGTTGCCATGGCGGCCAGTCACTGCCGATGACATCAGCTCATATTGACTTGTACATAATGAAGCAGAGACATGTCATGCAGGAGACAATGGATTACATCCAGTCATAAAACAAGGAGGTTATATAATTATAGTGTAATTAAGATAATCATCTATCCATAGAAATAATCGACTTGCTAATTGCAATAATAGAATGTGATCAATCAATAACAATAGAGTATTATATGTATATGTATATATATATATATATATATATATATATATATATATATATATGAAGAGTTCAGATGCAAAAGCCTCTAAATGCCGTTTGAAATTTTCTTCTTTAATGATGATTTTTAACAAACTTGTATATTTAAGTTCAGTAATTTCACTTAAATAACAATTAATAGGTAATTATCATTGCCATTTAAGTGAAATTACTGAACTTAAATATACAAGTTTGATAAAAATCATCATTAAAGAAGAAAATTTCAAATGGCATTTAGAGGCTTTTGCATCTGAACTCTTCATATATATATATTAATTACCTGCATGCATCAATGCGAGTCAAACAAAAGAGAAAATACCTTTATAACTTTTTTAGCTTAAATAAAAATACATTTATACATCGAATCCAAAATAAAAGTACATAATATATGTGGGTGCACCGTGTATAATTATTTTATACAGTATATATAAATACACACACATGCTTGTATATATTTAAGAAATATTTTCATGTATATACTGAATAAAGATTAATATATAATTTATATTATAAATAATATTTTTTTCTTAAATATACATGCATGTGTGTATTTATATATACAAAATAATTATACACAGTGCACCCACATATATTATGTAAACACAAGCTTATTTTGGATGTGATTAATCGCGATGAATCATTTGACAGCCCTAATATTTACATACATTTAATTCATACACTGAAGACTAAGCAATATTTCATTTTTTACATATGATCACTACATCTGTGTACTAATTTTAACTGCATGTTAAATAAACCTATTGTACCTAAAAAACTTAGTTTGTTTAATTTATATTTTTGTTATTGTATTTGTCCCAATGTTTGTTTTTAATAACAGAAATGAGATCAAATAACTATCGTGATATATATCTTCATCATGAAATAACATTTCCCATTTGGTGAAATAAGAATTGGGACACATCACCCACCCCTACATGCATATATACACATTACATTAATAAATGTAACTATTTTATTGAGATTTACTGCATATTGTTTCTGCAAATTTAGAAACATTTTGCTGTGCCTTCATGGTATCTCTTGGCTTTCCCTCTGCACTTTATACTATACATCTATACATTACAAACAATGAAAGTGTTGCCGTGATTTAAAGACACCAATCATTATTTGTATACTGTAATACATGCACTACAGACAGAAGTGTGATAAAGGATTGTTTTCAGCATTATGGCAAATGTTGTCTGCTTGTCATCTTAAACCGTACATCCTTCTCATGCATTCCAGTCAGCCGATTAAGGAAGCCCATCCATTAGAAACACATGCTGAGTTCTAGGGTCACGACCCCATATCTGTATGTTTCCTTCACTGTAGGATCCAGGAGGAAAGTGGCAAGGTGCGTTCCATTCGACCGTAAGTGGACTGCGAAGTGGACTTCACAGGGTATTTCGCCATCTTAAGTGAGATTCCAATTCGAAGGGAACGAACATGTTCAGTTCGAAGGGCACTGCAAATGGCATAGGGAATAAGGGAACATCGATACATCATTTCACAGGAAGTCAGTGAAGTCCACTTCAACTGATATACCGTGTTCAGGGAGTAGGGAGCAGTGAACACTTGTGTAGGTACCCTGTCGAATGGAACGCACCAGTAGTTTCCTGTAACTATGGTGACCAAACAGAAAATACACTGTTGTGCCACTATTGAGAGACTGTATAAAAAGCCATCACTTGTTCTGCATGTTTTGACACAGCGCTGAATGAATGAACTGTCGCGGTGAATTCAGTTTGTCAGAACGGTTTACTCAAGTCACACTCTTTGACTTGTTTAGTTGTTTGACGGCTATGTCTTAATCCACAGAGGAAGTAATGAGGCTTAATATAAACGGACGACACACATCAGAGTGAAACCTTGACTATAGGCTAATTCTGTGAAAGGGAGTCGTCACATGCCGGTTCTACGGCATTGTCAAAGCAGAGGCCGCTGGCGGTCATGGGTTAAGAATGAATGAAGGGTATTGTGACAGGTGTGCGATTGATTTAACCTTTGTGTTTGTGAAAAGTCTGCCAAACAAAACAGTTTGCCACATTCTGTCATGCTAACATTCACTGACAATGCTTTCTTAAAAACACATACACAAAAGCAGACTTCACAACAGAGGGCCAGTCACTTTTAAACGGTCAAATTTGTATCGCAACTCAAGTTGTACTGTTATAGCTATTCCAGCTATTTTCGAAAGAAATAAAGAATTGGAACGACATGAGAATGAGTAAACAATTTTCAGAATTGAAATTTTTAGGCAAACTATCATCATATAGGAAGAAATTTAAAGTCAGCAAAATTAATGCAAAATTTCCCAGGTGAAAAAGGTGTATCGTCTATTGTCAGTAACGTAGCGATATATGAAGCACATCACCTCAGAAGTCAGTTTCAAATCCAAGTGAAATATGCATTGGAAAATTTACGCAAAAGCGGATTCCTTTTGAAATGACTGGATTTTGCCCGATAGATACACAGAAAGCTGTTCCTCATCGCTAAATTGTACACCAGCGTGAACTATTTTTGTGGTTGTTTGTTTTACCTCAAAGACAACACAAAGATGGTTTAAAAGATGGCTCAAAGATGCCTCAGAGATTCCTCAGAGATTCCTCAGAGATGGCTCAATGATGGCATCATGGCTCAATGATGGCTCAGATGCCTCAAAGATGCCTCAGAGATGCCTCAGAAATGGCTCAATGCCTCAAAGATGTCTCAGAGATGGCATCATGGCTCAAAGATGGCTCAAAGATGGCTCAGATGCCTCAGAGATGCCTCAGAAATGGCTTAATGCCTCAAAAATACCTCAGAGATGGCTCAGAGATGCCTCAGAAATGGCTCAATGCCTCAAAGATACCTCAGAGAGGTCTCAAAGATGTCTCAAAGATGTCTCAGAGATGGCAACATGGCTCAATGATGGCTCAAAGATGGCTCAATGATGGCTCAGATGCCTCAGAGATGTCTCAGAGATGCCTCAGAAATGGCTCAATGCCTCAAAGATACCTGAGATGTCTCAGAGATGTCTCAGAGATGTCTCAGAGATGGCATCATGGCTCAATGATGGCTCAGATGCCTCAGAGATGGCTCAGAGATGCCTCAGAAATGGCTCAATGCCTCAAAGATGTCTCAGAGATGTCTCAGAGATGGCTCAGAGATGGCTCAGAGATGGCATCGTGGCTCAATGATGGCTCAGATGCCTCAAAGATGCTTCAGAGATGGCTCAGAGATGCCTCAGAAATGGCTCAATGCCTCAAAGATGTCTCAGAGATGTCTCAGAGATGGCATCATGGCTCAATGATGACTCAGATGCCTCAAAGATGGCTCAGAGATGCCTCAGAAATGGCTCGATGAGACCTCAGAGATGTTTTTGCCACAGGTAAAAAATAAAATCATAAGAACAATGGCAACGTGTCAATTATGTACGGAAATGCATTTATACTACACGCCTACACAACCCACTCCATCAACGGTCTAGACGAAAGTTTTTCATCTAATTCAGGACATACTATAAAAGTACAGGAATTCGGGTGCAACGCTGTCCCACCTATGCCTGTAGCCTGTTTCACTCAACTGTGACTTCTTCAGCGCAGTATGTCCCGCAGCCACACCTGATCTCTCTTAATACTCTTGGCTGCAGGTTGAAGCATGTAGAAACCAGCAAGTCTACGGCAGCTCCACCTTTCCTATAGCTGACAGCATGCTTGGATGACTGGGAAGATCAGTCTGGTTCCTGCCTCCTACTCTCCATGTCCCAGTTTCACCGTGTTACACAACAGCAGCCGGCTGTCCGTCAGCATGTCCACATATACACTGCCCGCCAATTTTGTTCTGTTCACATTTTGGCAGGAATGACTCAGTGGACGAACATGTTTAGTGTGAAAGTGTCCTCAAGGAGTTGATGGTTTCTGTAGATGCTGCAGTTACTTTCTGACTGGAGATTAGGAATGGAGTAGTACTGGAGTTGCGTAGCTGTCAATGGAGCGACAGAAAGCTCTCAGACTTCATCAAAGATCTTCATTTGCGTTCTGAAGATGAACAAAAGTCTTACGAATTTTGGAACGACATGAGGGTGTTGAATGATGGCTGATTTTTTTTTTTTGGGTGAACTCTCCCTTTAATTAAGACCCAGATCTTTGAGCCATCTTTGAGGCATCTTCGACGCATCTTTGAGGCATCTTTGAGCCATCATTGAGGGATCTTTGAGTCATCTTTGAGCCATCATTGAGGGATCTTTGAGTCATCTTTGAGCTATCATTGAGCCATGATGCCATCTTTGAGCCATCTCTATAGGCATCATTAAGCCATGATGCCATCATTGAGCCATCTCTGAGTCATCTTTGAGCCATCATTGAGCCATGATGCCATCATTGAGCCATCTCTGAGACATCTTTGAGCCATCATTGAGCCATGATGCCATCATTGAGCCATCTCTGAGACATCTTTGAGCCATCATTGAGCCATGATGCCATCATTGAGCCATCTCTGAGACATCTTTGAGCCATCATTAAGCCATGATGCCATCATTGAGCCATCTCTGAGGCATTTTTGAGGCATCATTGAGCGATCTTTGAGCCATCATTGAGCCATCTTTGAGACATCTCTGAGCCATCATTGAGCCATCTTTGAGCCATCATTGAGCCATATTTGAGCCATCTCTGAGGTCTCTTTGAGGCATAGAGCCATTTCTGAGGCATCTCTGAGCCATCTTTGAGGCCTCTTTGAGCCATCTGAGCCATGATGCCATCATTGAGCCATCTCTGAGGTATCTGAGCCATCATTAAGCCATCTTTGAGCCATCTCTGAGCCATCTCTGAGGTATCTTTGAGGCCTCTTTGAGCCATCTCTGAGACATCTCTGAGCCATCTTTGAGGCCTCTTTGAGCCATCTGAGCCATGATGCCATCATTGAGCCATCTCTGAGGTATCTGAGCCATCATTAAGCCATCTTTGAGCCATCTCTGAGACATCTCTGAGGTATCTTTGAGGCATTGAGCCATTTCTGAGGCATCTCTGAGGAATCTCTGAGCCATCTTTGTGTTGTCTTTGAGGCATCTTTGAGACATCTCTGAGGTATCTCTGAGGTATCTTTGAGGCATCTCTGAGGCCCCGTCCACACTACTGCGTTTTCGTTTAAAAACGGAGAATTAAAACGAAAACGATCTCCGTCCACACTAGCGTTTTACCTGCGTATTAGAATTTATCTCCGTCCACACTAAAACGACTGAAAACGTGGATCACGTGACCATTCACCAACACTGGGCATGCGCGCGCCGGTGTAAACAATGGTTGGCGAATCAGGGAAAGATACGTCATGACTGATAACACCCAATCATAGAGCCGAGCGTTAGCCTCTGCGTCATCGTTTGTAAACTCCTCCGTTTTGTCTCGTCCACACTAAAACGCCCTCCGGAGATTCAAAACGCAAAACGCAGCTGCAGCGTTTCTAAACTTCTCCGTTTTAGGTCTTCGTTTTTCCCGTTTTAGTGTGGACGGGAGGTGCAAACGTAGCAAAAGGTCTCCGTTTTTAAACGAAAACGCAGTAGTGTGGACGGGGCCTGAGGCATCTATGAACCATCTTTTTGGCAAATTGAGCATGTTGAATTGGTCGGTCAGTCAGTGATACAAATCCCTCTGATTAGCTTTTCAGCTAGTATCCAATACACGAGAAGAGAAGTAAAAGTTGATGAAAGCAAGCAAACAGGGAAGTCAAGTTGTATTCACATAAAAATTAATCATCTTCATTTTTGGGTGAACTAACCCTTAACATTTAAGGGCCAAATACCACAAATACGCTTTGAAAGTAGACAAGTGGTCAAATGCAAAAACTGCAAGTATTCGGACAGGTCAATACTTTGGAAAATGTGTTAATCATGTGACCTTGTACTCAAAATGGCAGCCAAAATGATGGTGATCGACTCTTATGGAGAACATTGCAACTTTCGTAGGCCTCTAAAAGTACTAATAATTTCTTTAAAAAATGTAAGTGTAAAAAAATTCACTGGATTTTATCCTTCAATAGACTATTTAAAAATGGGTGACAAAACAAACAAGCGTGTCTGAATGTGCTAAATGTAAAGAACACTACAAGATAAATCCATCCATTCATTCTCCAAATCGCTTGTCTTATAGGATCATGGGGATAAACCATCACATTTTTTCCAGAAATCTGCATTCTGGCTCTTCATATATGGCCCCTAGAGAGTGTTAGTGAGTCAAGCAGGGAATACTGGATGTCTGCCCAGAACGAGACCTCCATGACCCTGATGCCTGCCTTTCAAAAGTCCTTGATGCCTCAGAGACACACAGACGGCCAAGCTCGGAGCATCACACACAGTGTGCTGGATAAATGTCTATGTGCATGATGGATGTTGATCCAGGAACATGTTGTACTTAGTGAAATCACATTCACCGCATAGTATTTAACATCACTGCTGTAGAATGACGTTCATGGTGCCTGATAAAGAAGATAAAAGATTAACTGAACTGAACAGACGGAGAACAAGTTCAGTATCTTCCGTGTCCTTCATCTATGATGGCAAATCACAGACCCCATGACTGTCAAAATATGTGATTCACCTCATTAGAATTCATCTGAAGTGAATCTGCCCATGATGAAAGCTGCACGTGTGCTGACTAAACTACTGAAACCAAGACTTTCGCTGTGCTGAGAACAAGGACAGCACTAAAAATTGTATTGGTTTCTAATTGACAATGATACGTTAGACTGCAGGCTAGAAAATGAAAGGAATCGTTTATCAAAAAGCAAAAGCTCAGTATTAAACCCATAAGATTTTTTTTAAATGTTCTGGTAACGTATAATAAAAGGAGTCCAAACAATTTTATTCCTCAGCCTTTTGGAATAATATATGCATGAAATTCTATATTCATTAATGCAATTGCAATTAGACAATTGAGTCAATGAACTGAAATAAAATAAAACATCAGTCGGATTTATGAATCAACCAGATCAGTGCTTTGATGAGTCAACAGCACTCTCATAAATGCTCCAGAAAAGATTTGAATAAGAAATTATTACATTTCAGTCACACTAAGCCGCATACTCTGTGGACTTTTGAACCAATGCAACATGTGATTTTAAGCTCCAGTAATTTAATAGAAAATTCTATTAAAATTCCTGAGAAAATTCTTCTTCAGATTTTCTCAGGTTTGAAACATTTGTTTGCAGGTCCCCTTACGGTTTTTAAAATGCATATTTTGGCATTTTTTATGCATTTGTGTTTTTATATAATGCTCATGATAATATTTATATGTAGAGATGTCATGCATTTTTATATTATATTGTGTTGTAATTCACTTTTTTACCAACTTAGAAAATAATGACTAACAATTTTTATTTTAGGGTGAACTATCCCTTTAAGTCAGTGGTTCTCAACCTTTTTGACTCCAAAACATTTGCTAACAATATTTAGCTAGTGTGTATTTATTGCAGTTGAATCAATGGCCCTGAAAACAAAGCAAGATTATGTTTTTATAAAGTCTGTTGATGACTATTGTAATGAATTGTGACGATGACTACTAAATGACTGTCTCTGGTAAGACTAAATAGCATATTAACGTCATAATGCATTATACATGCAAGCCTAATTACTGTGATAATTAATGGTACTGTAACAGATGAGTGTATATTCAAGAAAGCTGTGCAGTTGTGCATGTAAATGGCCAGTGTTTCTGCATTAGTAATCCTGATACTTGGCGTGTAGCACAGCAACGCCCCCCTTTTTCATGAATTCATCTGAACATCATCGCTGCATTGGGTTTCATGTGATACTCTCGCATTAGACTGCACTGATTCATCTCATTTATTTCAGTGAACGATTCAGCATAGCATCCACCGACCAACATCTGTAACACAACTATGCAAGAAACAAGCGAAACTGCTATTGCAGCTAGAGATCCGTGTCCTTAAAAAGCCCTCATTCATTCAACTGGTCCCTCAAGAACACGGCGAATGTCCTCATAACCCATTTAGATGACGAGGACGCGCGAGACAGCCTTTTTGGGCGCCTATGATGCCCAATGTGGCACGCGCCTGTGATGTCCTAAAACAAACCTATGTTTTGAGCCATGTTTAAAATCACATTGTTATAAACGAAGCATAAAAGCCAGACCTGTTTTTAAGACTCGTCGTTTTTTTTAACATAAAAACCCTCAAACAAAAATCTTTTGTATTTTACAATTAACCCCCAATTGACCACAGAGAAACACATTAGAGGAGAACCGCCAACGATGTTAAAGTAATAACTGTGTGTGTGTTGTTCAAAGAGAATATTCATGACCATTCACATGCAAACAGGCGTCAGCTGTGGACCATGAGTGTGTGTGTGTGTGTGTGTGTGTTCTTACCTGAAACGGGGAGAATCTTTAATACAATCCTCAAAATCCACTGTCATTTTTGCAGTTATTCCTTCTTTCAGTTAAAAATGTAACACAGCATTGCCGGTGGTTGTAAGACGCCTGAATGTAAAACGCAAGTGTATCCCTTTCCCCGGTAAAACAGTGACACTGTGACACACTGCTACAGATCTATGTGGATCAGTTTCAGCGCTGTGAGAGCTAAGGGACCGTCGTCAAATATGCGGCACAACATGATAAGGGAGCGTCCTTCAAATATCACACATTTTTACTCTGTGTGTGTGTGTAATATTTGCTTTAAAAGAGTAGATACTTTACTCACCTCTATGTCATCCAAGATATCCATGTCATTCTTTCTTCAGTCGAAAAGAAATTAAGGTTTTTGATGAAAACATTCCAGGATTTTTCTCCATATAATGGACTTCAATGGGGTCCAAACGGTTCAGGGTCCACAAGACAGTTTCAGTGCAAAGGGCTTTAAAAGATTCCAGACGATGAATAAGGGTCTTATCAAGCGAAACGATCACTCATTTAATAAATAAATAACAAAGTTTAAGTTTTATAAGCTCAAATGGTCGCCTTGCGTTCATGATTCTCCTATTCGAACTCGTTCATCAAAATGAACAAATCTTTTCCGGAGTCAACTCGTTCATTTCGTTCGTTGAATCAACCAAATGACATGAAAAAAGATTCGTTCATTTTGATGAACGAATTCGAACAGGAGAGTCACGAACACGCATCACAGAACTGAGCAAGGAGAGCATTTGTGCTTATAAAACTTAAACTTTGTTTTTATTTTAAATGAGTGATCGTTTCGCTTGATAAGACCCTTATTCATCGTTTGGTGTCGTTTAAAGCCCTTTGAAGCTGCACTGAAACTGTCTTTTGGATCTTGAACCGTTTGGACCCCATTGAAGTCCATTATATGGAGAAAAATACTAGAAAGTTTTTATCAAAAACCTTAATTTGTTTTCGACTGAAGAAAGAAAGACATGGACATCTTGGATGATATGGGGGTGAGTAAATTATCAGCAAAAGTTATTTTTAAAAGTGAACTACTCCTTTAACTGTGGCTTCCCATTCAGAATTCCCATTACTCCATTTTATAGTCTTGATGGAGTGAATGAAAACGAGTGAGTTCAGACACTAAGTGTGCCGGTTTTGTTTGTGCTTGCTGTTTTATAATCATTTGAAAACTGTCAGCTCCAGATTTATCTTGAACTGTGTCATGGAAACTATATGTATAAACCTTAATTAAACCTATTAAAGCACAACCCTTAAAGTGCATTATGGGTATTCTCCAGCCGTTGAGCATATGTCATTATTGGGGTGCATTATGGGATTGAATGGGTGTGCTTGATAACTTCACTATGGTTTTGGACACCACACATAGCACCCTATAGCATTCCTCGCCCCCTATACCCTATTTAAGGTAAAGGGGGCGATTTCAAACACAGCCTGTATGTTTTTAAAGGGATAGTTCACCCTAAAATGAAAATTAAGTCATCATTTACTCACTATTGTGTTGTTCTAATGCCGCATGCACTTCTTTGTGTTATGGACCGCATAATGAGAACAACAAAATTATAAAAATGTCCCGCTCGAGCTTGTCCGTATAGTGGCAGACAGTGAATAGCAGGGTTTAGTGAAAACAAACCAAAATGTAATGTATAACGTAATTCTTGACCTTGGCCGTTGGGCTTCTCTGGACGATGAACACATTCGTGAGACGCCATTAGCACCGCAGTTCACCCCATGTCGCTCTGGAAAAGCATACAAGTTGTGAGAAATCAAGATCAACAAAAACACGAAATACAAAGCCTAGAAATCTGTGTGCTTTCTTCACTGAGTTAAATATCTCTGGACCGGAACTTCTTGCCTGAGAAGGACAATTGAATGTGAAAACTTCTGAGTATACTCATCTCAGAGAAGAAGGTACATCATGTTACATAAATAGTATTTTTAAAACATAAAAAGTATTTAATATCCTTTTGTGGCCCATAATAGAAAGAAGGGAATACAGGAATCATAGAACAACACCAGGGTGAGTAAATTATTTTCGTTTTAGAGTGAGCTATCCTTTTAACTTTTCTTATAAGGTCATCCTTCAAATATATAAATATATATATTTTTACACCAGTAATAAATATTTTAATTATTTTTTCTTTCAGCAACACTTTACAATAAGGTCCCACTCCCATTAGGTAACATTAGTTAAGGAACTAACAAGAAGCAATATCTACATTTTACAGTATTTATTAACGGTACGCTGTAAGTTTTGATACAGTTAATAAATCAAATTACGAATCACCCTTTTCACCTAAAAATCCTCCATTTCATTCCAAAATATTCTACAACAAATGCAGTTGAAACAAATAAACGAACAACACTCTGCTTCTACATTCCACAAAACTCACATTTAGTATCCATATCTGTATAAAATCTTTTTTTTTTTTATGTTTTAACAATATATACCAGAGCTCTGTCAATCATCATTACGTCAGGTTTGTCCCTGGCTGCTCCCGCGGATTTTTTTGAACGATTTTTTTGTCGTCCTCCAATTCCGCCTTTAAATTTCCAACATTTAGAAAATAAATATTGTAAAATAAAGCCAAACATGGCATTAAAATAAATACCTTTTGTAAGATAAATGCGTCTCAACGCTGAAAAGATGTGTGTTTTAAGTAATTTGGCAGTTCAACGCCTTTTTTTTTAAACAGGCATCGCTTAGGCTTCTAAACGTCAGACAGCAGCTGTGTTTACATTTGTGGCGCTCGCTCTCACACATGCCTCTGATTTTCAACATAACTTGTATCGTGTGTGGTATTTGCGGTATACGACATCTAATGGCTATTTATTTATTGGCCGTACACGTCCACTGCTTTTTCAATCCTGTTAACTTCTCGTTCTGACAAACTTCAAACGAATATAGCGGGAAACATGCTAACGTTACACTCCACCGCCCGTTATTTAATCTTTTTCCAATACGCAGGGACCAAATACAGGTCTGTCTCCATCATGTCAAGCACAGTCGTGCTTCGTCCTTATTGAGCTGTTATAAGTTCTAACACCACATGTCTGCTTGTCCTTCAATCCTCAGTGGCGTGATGAGAACACCAGCCGATCAAGCTGGACAGGGGGTGGAGAATCATTTAGAGGTCAGTCTCAGCCTGACAATCAAAACCAGTTCACTATCTCAAATAGCTTTTCCTCATGTCTGATGCCAAGAAAATGTTTAAAATTGATCCAGTTCTCTATTTTACTCCATTCAAATTCTCTGATTCTGGTGCTTGTCTCGAAACATGTCATCCTCTTCAATGTCTGCATTTCTTTTAGAAATGTAATTTAAATGTTTTCCTGTGTGATGTATTTCTGTTGGCTCTCTGTGATTGGATTTATTGCACTTAAAAAGTAGTGTTGTAGTCCAACTAACCCGAGACCAAGACCAGACCAACGCCCCACACTACATGACACAATAAAATGTGAAACAAAAGAGATTGATCTGAAAGATCCACATTCCCATAAAAACAGAGACATTTAACACTCAAAGCTGAAATAAACTATCTTTATTCAATACTCCTGGGTGACTTCCATCATTTAGTACAGATTGAAAACAAGTCTTCACTTTCTCTGCCTTTTATTTACAGTATGAACATGGGATGAATACATGGGTGACAGGCAGCGGTAACAAAAATACATAATTAGCAATGACCAATGAGTCACGTTATTGCTTGGATTTGGATCAGTATGTTTTACTTACAATAAAAGCAAGGATGTAAACAAAAAAATAGTCAATATACTGGCAAAATAGTAATATTTTCAGTTATGGTCTTGAAGAAAAATCTTGAGTCCTCAATTTCCATGACGGAGACCATCAAAAAGTGGTCTCGAGTACTACAACACTATTATTAAAGTAATGAAACACTAATTTGTCAAGGATAAAGTTAAAAACTTGTTTCCATTGCTGTCCTTGAAACTTAACTCTTAGCAACAGGTACCTAGTATTATAAATACAAAATTACATTAAATTGCACATTTACAAAATCTATTGAAGGAGTTTCACCACACTCACGATAAACAAGGTGCCAGGCTGACAAGACTAGAAAACTAAAAAATTAAAAAATAAACTCTCCGCACACTTGAATCCTTAAAGCAAATGTAATTAACATGCTTTCAAAAGACCATCCTCAGGGCATACAGACAATAAATGTAACATTCCAATTAACTGTGTTCAAACTCATCAGGACAATCAACAGTGATTACCAACACCTGCAGAAGCCAGGAAGGACCAGTTGTAGTCCAATGGTGGGAGTTGTAGTTTTTCTAGTTCATTAACACATTAAAGGAGTAGTTTGCTGATAATTTACTCACCCCCATGTCATCCAAGATGTCCATGTCTTTCTTTCTTCAGTTGAAAAGAAATTAAGATTTTTAATTAAAAAAAAACAGTCCAGGATTTTCTCCATATAATGGACTTCAATGGGAACCAAACGGTTCAAGGTTCAAATAAGAGTTATAGTGCAGCTTCAAAGGCCTTTAAACGACACCAGACGATGAATAAGGGTCTTATCAAGCGAAACGATTGGTCATTTCATAAATATATAACAAAGTTTAAGTTTTATAAGCTCAAATGCTCACCTTGCTTTGTTCTGTGATGAGCGTTCATGACTCTCCTGTGCGAACTCGTTCATCAAAATGAACAAATCTTTTTCGCGTCATGAATCAAAGGGTCCTAGATAAGACGTATTATTCATACGTCTTATTCATCGTCTGGTGTCGTTTAAAGCCCTTTGAAGCTGCACTGAAACTCTCATTTGGACCTTGAACCGTTTGGTTCCCATTGAAGTCCATTATATGGAGAAAATCCTGGAATGTTTTCATCAAAAACCTTAATTTCTTTTCGACTGAAGAAATAAAGACATGGACATCTTGGATGACATGGGGGTGAGTAAATTATCAGCAAAAGTTTTTTTTAAAAAGTGAACTACTCCTTTAACTAAACATAGTGCAAATCACCACTACAAGAAACGAACATAAATGCACATATACAAAAATACAGGCGCATTTATATATAAATATATATACACACATTCATACATGCTTGCTGTATAAGTACATGGATTGGAGACTGCAAAAACATCAGTAAAAAACCTTCATAAACTGCAGTATATCAAGAAAAAAAAAAAAAAACAGTACAGCTGTCGAAGTCCACATTTAAACCTTTAGAATGTAATGCGTCCAAAGTATTAATCCAGTAAAGTACCCACTCTATCAATATTGCCACCTCTAGGTATTTACAAAATCTACAATCACAGTTAAACACATATGCACACCATATACTAATACAAATTCAGCACTAAAACAACCTAAGAACCAGCTTTTAACTTTCAAACTAGCCATATTTAAAATACTTAATTTGTACGACGCGTCGTCAGTAGATCCATTTCCACTCCATTCTGCGCTTTTTCGGAATTGCACTCTCAGGCTAATTTGATCTGTTTAGTGAATCTGGCCTTACTCATTCATTGCTGCTGTTTGTTTCTGTGTAGAGTGCAGTGCGAAAGCTGAAGCCGGTCAATGAGGTGTCCGTGTCCATCTCCAGTAGAACGGACAGCGGTGTGCATGCCTTGTGTAACTCCGCACATGTGGATATCCAGCGGAGAGCAGGCAAACCTCCTCTGCCGGAGCAAACCCTGGTGGAGGCCTTAAACTTCCACTTGAAAGCAGAACCTATACGGTGGGAGTCTTTTAAGAGAGTTCAAAAGCTGTATTTTATGGAAGCTTGTTTTCACCACTCATTAAAATATAAAGGTAGCTAACTTTTTATCTCACCTTTTATCTGACCTTTTATCTACATTGCAGGATATAAACTCGCAATTGCAAATTATAAAGTCAGAAACAAAAACTCACAATTTTCCCCCTCACAATTCTGACAGTGACTTTATATCACGCAATTATGAGGAATAATGTCTGAATTGTGAGATAAAAAGTCGCATTTAGCTTTTTATTTTTTATTCTGTGGTGGAAACAAGCTTCCATTGTTTTTGAACCATATATTTTATATAAATTATTGTTTAACATTGTTTCTTCAGTGTTTTTTTTAGAAAAAATAAGGAGCATTTTGCTAAATATATACACCATATTACATATGCATTATAATCTTAATGTTCTTCAATATTTAATGCATATTTGAATAAATCTGGCAAGTTTTAATGACAGCCACCATTTAAATCTTTATATTTCATATAATCTTCTTATTATAAAAATAAATAAAAGTGTAATTTATTTGTTTTTATAGCTACAAAACAGTTCATTATTACCTTCATATTAGGCTAATGAAGCCTATTGGCTACAACTAGACTCCCATATTTTACAGCATTAGTTAAGAGATTTGATTTCCTTGAGAAAATTTGCCATTTATTGTAACTGATATCCAAAATAATCGATATTGAATCGAATCGGAATCGAATCAAATTGCAAGCTTGTGAATCGAAATCGTATTGAATTGTGAAATTTGTGTCAATACCCAGCTCTAGTCAAAAGCTCAAGGGAAATTTGATTTCTCAGTTCATCACCCCTTTAAAATTCCTATTTTTTCTTTGTTTGTTATTTCAACACAAACTTATTCAATTTGGATAGTTGGCTGGTGGGATGAGCAGTGATGAATATTTTAGTTGTTGTGGGTTGGGGAACCTCAGGAACCATTCACAATCCACATCAAGAATCGATGTTGCACAGACGCCTGGGATTCTCTTTCTAACTGTTTCATTGCCATTTTCATTTTACATTTGCTTTATGTCACAAAAACTCTTTAAAACTGAGGGTTCACACAGTGCTCATGTCTGGTCTGTTTGTGTTTTATTCCGTGTTCCTGTTAGCAGCGATTAGCGACTGCTGGTGAATCATTAATACCCACTGACAGACTCCTCTGGGAGCCTGAGCATGTCATCTTCTTTATTCGGTGTTGTGAGTGGAGGAGCAAACTGGTGGGAATTGCCCCTTAAATGCCCCAGCGACCCAGCAGAGTCTAATGGTGCTTTTAGCTGGAGATGCTGCTGGCAGATGCGCTCTCTTCTCTCGGCTTCACTGGGTTTAGACTGGGTTTCCGCGGGGTCACAATTTAAGGCCTTAAAAAGTCTTAAATTTGCTGAAGTATTGTGTTATAGGTCTTAAATCAATTTAAAGGGATAGTTTGCTTTGAAATTAATTTTTGATATGTTTTATCTTACCTCAAGGACATCCAAGATGTAGGTGTCTTTGTTTCCGCAGTATTTTCAATTTTGACATTTTTCAGTCAAACCGTTGTTGTCTATCAGTCATACACTGGAGGTGAAGGGGGTCCACCAAAAAGCAGCACAGAGAAGTCCAAATTAAACATGATTTAATGACTCGTGAATGTAAGTACACACTGATGGCCTAAGACACGAAACGAGCGGTTTGTGTGAGAAAACGAACAGTATTTATATCGCTTTTACCTCGTGTAATCACAGTGATGTCCAAGTGATCTGAATCAGTTGTGCAACGTCCAACTGAACCGAACTGAATCAGTTCAATGTTACCGCGGAAGTGATCGCTTGCGTGTGACGTCACTCAATATTTACAGGGAGAAAGCTTTTGAAACATAATAAATTATTTACTGTATTTACTGTCACTTTCGATCAATTTAATGCGTCCTTGTTGATAAAATTTCTTTCTTTAAAAAAATACTGAAACTTCTGAACAGTAGTGTATTTTGACAATTTATTAAAAAAAAAAAAATAAATAATATATATATATATATTAATATAATTGATGTTTTATTTTTATGAATCCTGCAAATCCTGAATGGTTATATTTTATGTATTTCAAAAACTGTAAACAGTTTAAGTTTATTTTACTTTTAAGTTTAAGTTTATTTTTAAGTTTCATTTACTCTAGTTTACTTACTCTAAATTGATTTGATGCCTGAAATTATTTAAAGCACATAATTTCACAAAAATGCCACAATTAATTAAATTATTTCTTTTTAAATATATGCTCTCACATAAGTAAAATATGCATCTGGAATTAAATTAAAATTAAAATCATCTAATTAAAATATGCAATTCCGTTATAGGAAGTATCACCTTATTAAAAACCACACCTTGTGACACTGATTTTGTTGATTTTGTAATTTTTGTTTATAAATGTACATTAAAAAAAAAATCTTTCTTTTTTATTTACATAAAGTTATATTTTGGGTCATCCTTAGTATAATACTACATTACTACATACATAACTACATTTTTAGCAGAACATTAGCAGTTTATCTGTGGACGGTTCTTTGTAAATGTCCCCTTTCTGTTAACATAGCGTAACATAAACCCTCTTCATTTGACCTCATCACAGTAAGTGTGTTGAATGTCAACAGGATCCGTGACTTTTGAACTTGATTTTTTTTGTCGATTTGTCACGTTACCATTAAACTCAGGAGCATATTATTCACAGAATATCCATACTGTCATGTGTCATGTACTTTAGCGAGCGTCTGACGGTGATAGACGGGTCCTCTCAAAAGGCCTCATGGGACTGTATTACATGAATGTTTAATGAAGAGCTGAAGCTTTTTGTGAGTTAGCATAGAACTCATGGGGATTCGAGACCACCAGTTTAATCCATAAGCGCACTTAGTCAGATGAAGAGCACCATCATCACAGCAGGTGACAGTGTTTGGAGCGTCGCAAAAACCTTACAGATGATGTAAATACATTATGTACATTATAAGGTTTGGCTGTGCAAAACTCTCTGTCCTCCTATAGGTTGTTGCTATGGGTTGTGTGGTTTCTGAAGGTGTTCTGGTAGTTTTTTAATGGTTGCAGTGATAATCAGGTTTCTAGAAATGATTTGGTTCATTCTTCAGTGTATGTCTATGGCAGTGGTTCTCAATGAAGGGGGCGAGACCAACTATGGGCCGCAGAATGGCTTAAAATGCTTTAAAATAAGGATTTGTTTTTTAAGAATTAAGCTAAAATAGCTTATTTCGTTAATTTGTCCTTTTAACATTTTATTTAAGAACCAGCATTTGCATGAGCTCAGACAACCATACTGTATGAGTGATTTTTAATCGGGATTTCTGGACCTGGATAATGGACATTATTAATTATGTAAAATAATTACATTTTTATGAAAAAAATGCATATACAGAAATTTTATATATATATATATATATATATATATATATATATATATATATGAAGAGTTCAGATGCAAAAGCCTCTAAATGCCATTTGAAATTTTCTTCTTTAATGATGATTTTTATCAAACTTGCATATTTAAGTTCAGTAATTTCACTTAAATGGCAATGATAATTACCTATTAATTGTTATTTAAGTGAAATTACTGAACTTAAATATACAAGTTTGATCAAAATCATCATTAAAGATGAAAATTTCAAATGGCATTTAGAGGCTTTTGCATCTGAACTCTTCATATATTGCGTGAGTACCTTTGATGAATATAAAGTTCAAATGACCAGCATTTATTTGCATTTATTACATTTATTTACTTTAGTATCAATATAAATGTCTTCACTGTCACTTTTGATCAATGTAACGCGTCCTTGCTTAATAAAAGTATGCATTTCTGTTTTTGTTAATCTTTGTTAATCTAAAAACATGTTTTGATTAAATAAATGCAGCCTTGGTGAGCAGAAGAGACTTTTTTATGTCAAAAACATTAAAAAATGTAATGTTTCCAGACTTTTAAAACTGTTATTCGTGAGTTAGTGAAACTGTTATTGAAGTGAATTATTTTAATTATTAATATCATTTTATAAATTCTTTTAACATAATTTCACTCCTAGTTAAAAAATAAATAAAAAAAAGCTATTTTAGCCTTGTAGCAGAAGTGGCTGAAATATATCGAGGCCTTCAAATGTTGTTTTTGATTACATAAGGGAACATATTTCCGTGTCGCGCACCACTTCGCTTAACCGGATTTGTTTGTTATTACATCAAGATGCATTTGAATTTTGAGTGACTATTGTTTTCCTTTCATGATAACCAGTGTTATGATATTTCCTCCAGTATCTTGACTAACTTGAACCTTTTTTAGTGGAAATTGGCGGGGGAGTTTGCAAAACAAACACATGAGCATGTGCATTACCAGATTTAAATCAGCGTCTTTTCCCCCAGAATCACCAGGGCTTACCGTGTCCACAGCGACTTCCACGCACGCTATCGGGCCATCTCACGGACATATGTGTACCGCTTCGCTTCGGGTCTCAGACATCACACTGAAATGCCAGTAACGGAGAGGGATCTATGCTGGGCATTACGAGACACGTGAGTGCCACCCCCGCTCTTCTGCACGCCTGTGTCACAGCAGCTAAATCCTCTCAGAGAGGAATAGGAACAAACACTGGAAAAAGCTGCACATGAATTATACACACTCACAAACAAGACCCATCGCAAGGGCAAGCAAATGATTATCTAGGCCAACATTGAAACCAAAGAACATTTCGACAGCACATGCCTCGGATGTCTTTTTGAAGCCCGCGACGGAGCGAGAGGCTCGTCTCCAAGGTGACGAGTGAACATTAATGCTCTTTCTTCATATTTAGTGAGAAAGTAGGCCAAGATAAGCTTCAGGCTCGTAGTGACGCAGATCAACACCCACTGTCGTCTTATGTCTGGTCCTTGAACACACACATTCCATCTGGCTTTCCATCTCATTCATAACTGCTGTTCCCCACACACAAACTGGATTATCGCTTTAAAAATGGATGTTTGTCGAGGCTGTGCTCATCTCAGTGTTCCTTGACCTGTGTGTCTTTCAAGTTAGAATGAATCATTAATCGATTTGAATCATTTAAAGCATGCAATGAAAAATTATTAATATGATTTATTATTGATATATAGGGCTGTTAAGTGGTATTATGAAAAATTTCAACTTAATAATAGTTGACGCTGAACGTCTCTCTCAATAATGAATAAAATAAATGCTATAATTCATTCATTAAAATAAATGTAATCTTACTCACTACTTTATCTCTGTGTCTCATTCATCGTGGATTGCACAATGCTAGATCTACAAGCATTGAGAATAACCATCAGTTTGACCCTTTTGGTCATGGCCATGGTATGAGCATCATAATCCACGGCTAGCTGTGCATTGGACGATTTTAATCCTAAATTTGGCTGAGAAATTACTATAAAATTAAAATAATTTTAAAGGGGTGGTTCAGGATTTTGGACATCGGGACTCATTTCCAAGTTAGCCTGTGTGTTATTTTCAGTGGAGACAGTTTTCAAAAAATGTTCATCCAGTCGTTCCAGTTGTATAGTTCGCCAATGCTAGGCTAGCGGGAGTCAATGGTAACTGCTAGCCTGCCATTAAAACAGTGTTACCAACTCCACAGTTCGCCAAAATCAAATCGATTATAACGCCAGGCTATTGATGTAAATGTCTGTGGAGACAATAATGTTAGAAATCAAACTACCCTTTCATTGCATGCAATAGTTATTACAATTTGATTGAATTTATTAATATTTATGCAATATAAATGGTCTGTTTTGCCATGGAAATATATATATATATATATATATATATATATATATTCTATCTACACATAGTTTAATATAGAGTCGGCTTCAGGAAAAAAAAATATTTTTTGAAGAAATTTAGCACCATCTGGTTACAGTATATCAATCTCAAAAACGATTTCTTGTTAAGTTTTAGATTTTTTTTTTTTTTTTTTTTTTAGAAATAGTGATAAAAAAAAGTGTTTCCCATTAATTTCCTATGGGGGCCATTTTTGACCGAAGAAATGTTTTTTGAGCAGAAAATCCTTATATTAGAGTGTTTTCTGAAGGATCATGTGACACTGAGACTGGAGTACACTGTAAAAATGAATATGCTTTATCTAATCAATAAAATTGTGGCAACAGATGGCAAGCAATATTATTTATTACATTGAACAAATTAGAATTGAGTAATAGTTAATCAAATTAATATTCTAATTAATTCTAATTTGTACAATTTAATTAATAATATTGCTTGTAATAATTTGCCACAATTTTATTGATTAGATAAAGCATATTGTTTTTTTCAGTGTAATGATGCTGAACATTCAGCTTTGGTCACAGGAATAGATTACCTTTTAACAGTAAACTTAATTTAAATAATATTACTGTTTTACTATATTATATCCTAAAGTAATTAAATGTCACCTAAAGAAAACCGAGTTTGATGCCGTCCATTACTTTATTCTCCTCACAGAAGGCTAAACATCAATGCAATGCAAGAGGCGACTGCACTGCTGATAGGAACCCATGACTTCAGCACCTTCCGGGCCTTGAACTCAGAGACGCCCTTTAAGAACCCAGTGAAGTCCCTAGAGTCGGCCCGGCTGGAGCCTGGGGTCTCATTCAGCCAGAGACACTTTCACAGGTACGACTCTCTTCTGTCCAGGTAAAAAGCCACAGCACCAAATGGCGCTTTTCCACTGCATAGTACGGTACGGTTCGGCTCAGTACGCTTCGACTCGGCGCGGAACAGTTCGGATCGCTTTTCATTTCCACGGCAGTAGTACCCCTTCAAAGTGTGTGGGACTGATCGTTATTTGCGCGCGCCTCTACTGCCATGACATCATCTTAAAAGCGCCACATTTTCAAACCCACAACACAGGAACAATGGAGACTATCGAGGGGATGGTGTTCCTGATTCTCGGTATGTGGTTGTTTTTAACTGCTAGACGGAAAAATGTGTTTAAAATGAGGCTGATGGCAGCAAAACAAAAATACTGCTAAAAAAGTGTCTCGTGTCGCAAATCCAATGACGCTAGAAGTGACGCTGGTAGTGACGATTCTGTCTGACCAATCAGTGATCTGCAGTGTTTCACGTCACATTTTAGTACCGGTACGGTACGCTTGGAACCTCAACCGACCAGGTACCATTTAAAGCGACCTGAAGCGAACCGTACTGTACCGTACCATGCAGTGGAAAAGCACCACAAGTGAGACGTACCGAACCGAACCGTACCGTACTATGCAGTGGAAAAGCGCCTAAAGATTGGAGGAAGCTTGGTTTAAAAGGATAATTCACTTTGAAATTAATGTTTTATCTTACTTCAAGGGCATCCAAGATGTAGGTGTCTTTTTTTTATGCAGTAGTTTCAATTTTTATATTTTTAGGTCAAACCGATCTTGTCTATCAGTCATATAATGGAGGTCTATGGTCACCACCTCAAAGAGCATGCACCGAGAAGTCCAAATTAAACATGATTTAATGGCTCGTAAATGTAAGTACACATTGATGGCCTGTAATACTCTTCGTTTTCTCACACAAACCGCTCGTTTCGTGTCTTAGGCCATCAGTGTGTGCTTACATTCACGAGTCATTAAATCATGTTTAATTTGGACTTCTCTGTGCATGCTCTTTGAGGTGGTGACCATAGACCTCCATTATATGACTGACACACACGAACGGTTTGACCTAAAAATATCAAAATTGAAAATGCTGTGGAAACAAAGACACCTACATCTTGGATGCCCTTGAGGTAAGATAAAACATACCAAAAAATAATTTCAAAGTGAACTATCCCTTTATTTAGTGTCGTGATGATACCAACAATATTGGTTGACATGATTTTCAATAGCAATAAATAAAACTATAAGTCTTTCCAAACTGAAAGACTTTGTTGCATGAGAAGTTTAGCAGAATGTTCACGCTGCTATTTTCCATCCAATGCTGCTTAAAAAAGGCACCATATTAAAATGCCCAAATATCTTGTGCACAATATCTCTTATAGTCTTCTGAAACTATGATACTAGATTGATTTTAAGTCATTATTCACTGACAGTCTTGCCTTTTAATCATATTTATTTTACTTGATATTTACCAAATAATATATAATATTAATGACTTTCGTTTCATTTGACATTACATGTTTTTCATAAGGAACAGAAGGCACCAGTGTGAGCTCTAGCAAAATTTAGTTGCACCAGGAAGAATTTGCAAGATTTTTGCATTAAAATATCAACAACAAAAAAACCCCCCGCTAGTACCGTGTTATATGTTTGATGTACTTGTGTACTACTTACATTATCCCAAATGTTTCCAGCCAGTTTCTAACCAGTGTGACGTCCCTGTCAATGAGGTCATGTCCGCTTTATCCTCTACCGCCGTGCAAACCATGCGAACATAGTGAGAAATAAAATGAGGATCAATATCAGTGTGGCATTTCTTAACACTGTTCAGCAAGTCTATGTCAGTGAGTGTATTAAATACAGTATGTGTTTTACATAAATAGGAAGTAGAGCCAGACCGATATATATATCGGCAGGCCGATATTAGGCATTTTCTAAAATATTGGTGTCGGCAGTTATAATAGCAGATAAATGAATATTTCAAAAATAAAAATAAAAACGGACGAATCATGCTTCAAACATGTCATGAGTGTTGTCAAAAAATGCAGGTAAAGGGATAAGCAAGCTGACATAATTATAAGGTCGCTTATAACTATAAGGCAATGTAGGGACTAATTATTATTTAATTTATCATAACTTTAAAATATTTTGATGTTCCTCTGTTCTGTTGAGACAATAAAAAACAAGTTTCTTTTTAAAATGCATCATCATATTATTTTAGCTAAAACTCATAAATAACTACAAATAACTAATGTTAGGGAAATCTGTTAATATTTTGTTGCGCGTTTCTGAAATAAGAATAATATCGGCCGATATATCGCAATATCGGATTTTAAAACCAACAAATATTTGTATCGGTATCGGCCTTCAAAATCCTTTATCGGTCTGGCTCTAATAGGAAGTCAGCCTGTGGGTATATTCAAATGTTGAACATGTAAAACTGCACCGTGTTACCCCACCATTTAATTAGACAAATAAAGTGACATGTATGAATAGTCATTTACAATTAAACATTACGTTACTTGCAGCTAATTCATAAGAATGAAATAAAATCATGTGATCAAACGTAACTTATAAATTACCTCATCCATGAACATGATTTATGAGTCCCGTCGGATGGCTTTCCATTGAAGACTACAACTCCCATCATTCCACACTCCTTCACAGCCTCATCAAGCTATGGCGGAAATTACACACTGTGCCTTTAAGTGCAGCTTTCTTCGAAATTTGCCAGATTTAATTCTGTCATTGGGGAAATGCAGCTGCAATCTTGCCGTTTTATGTTAAGAGCCACTTCTCAACAGGGATTAAATGTGCAGATGTGTCATTTGGCACAGGATCATATAAATAGCTTCTGATTTCCTAGAACATCAAGGCCAAAGGTCATCTAATCCATGAATAGTGGATCAGAAATTACAACATCCTGTCAACACCCGCTAATGCAAATTCATCCTACAGCTCTAAACCCTCCTGGACCTAGTACATTTGTACATCAATAAATATGATTTTTTTATGGTCAGTAACATGTTCTTCAACCACTGGTGATTACCGGCTCCAAGCTAAAGCAATGTTTACATTGTTTAATATTGTGTTGAAATGTCAGAAAAGCTTAACACACAGTATGAAAGGCTTTGTACAACAGAGGATGGCCAGTCTTTGAGGCTGTTCTTTCATCAGTCGGCTCTTGAGTTTGGCATGTGCGATGAGACTGTTGCTAGGCAACAGATGTTGGACTAAAGCACGATGCTGACAAAAGCGGGTTGGCTGCTTACTCTTGCTGTAATGAGCTGAGGGACAGACACTGATAGAGTGAAGAATGGCCATTTTTATACTATCCTTTCTATCTATACTATCTCCAGCTCAGTTCAGTGTACTGAAGAAAACAGTTTAGTAACAAAACTATTTTGGGCAAATACCAAAAGAGGCATTCAGTATTTGATTGTGTGCCTTGCTCCCACCTACATTTCCTACTAGTCCGACTGTAACCATTAGGCCACAACTATCTATCTATAGACCATTTCACAAGATGTAAACAACACTGGTCCAGAAGCACTTCCTGTTTCAGTTTTTTTACACTACATAAAAGCTGGGATAAAATACAACCAACAGAACATTTAAAACTGAATCAAAAAGTTAAACAAACATCTTTAAGATTTTTTCTTTACATGTGAAATAAAGAAAACAGTTACAAACTGAAACAGGAAGTGTTTCTGGACCAGTGTTGTTTACATCTTGTGAAATGGTCTATATACACTCACCTACAGGATTATTAGGAACACCTGTTCAATTTCTCATTAACGCAATTATCTAATCAACCAATCACATGGCAGTTGCTTCAGTGCATTTAGGGGTGTGGTCCTGCTCAAGACAATCTCCTGAACTCCAAACTGAATGTCCGAATGGGAAAGAAAGGGGATTTAAGCAATTTTGAGCGTGGCATGGTTGTTGGTGTCTGAGTATTTCACAATCTGCTCAGTTACTGGGATTTTCACACACAACCATTTCTAGGGTTTACAAAGAATGGAGTGAAAAGGGAAAAACATCCAGTATGGGTCAGTCCTGTGGGCCAAAACGCCTTGTTGATGCGAGAGGTCAGAGGAGAATGGGCCGACTGATTCAAGCTGATAGAAGAGCGACTTTGACTGAAATAACCACTCGTTACAACCGAGGTATGGAGCAAAGACACAACACACACAACCTTGACAGCAGAAGACCCCACCGGGTACCACTCATCTCCACTACAAATAGGACAAAGAGGCCACAATTTGCAAGAGCTCACCAAAACTGGACAGTTGAAGACTGGAGAAATGTTGCCTGGTCTGATGAGTCTCGATTTCTGTTGGTAGAGTCAGAATTTGGTGTAAACAGAATGAGAACATGGATCATCATGCCTTGTTCCCACTGTGCAGGCTGGTGGTGGTGGTGTAATGGTGTGGGGGATGTTTTCTTGGCACACTTTAGGCCCCTTAGTGCCAATTGGGCATCGTTTAAACGCCACTGCCTACCTGAGCATTGTTTCTGACCATGTCCATCCCTTTATGGCCACCATGTCCCCATCCTCTGATGGCTACTTCCAGCAGGATAATGCACCATGTCACAAAGCTCCAATCATTTCAAATTGGTTTCTTGAACATGTCAGTGAGTTGACTGTACTAAAATGGCCGCCACAGTCACCAGATCTCAACCCAATAGAGCATCTTTGGGATGTGGTGGAACGGGAGCTTCGTGCCCTGGATGTGCATCCCACAAATCTCCATCAACTGCAAGATGCTATCCTATCAATATGGGCCAACATTTCTAAAGAATGCTTTCAGCACCTTGTTGAAGGGGGTCAAACACAGTAGTAGTATGGTGTTCCTAATAACCCTTTAGGTGAGTGTGTGTATATATATATATATATATATATATATATATATCCCTTGTGCTGTGTTTAGAATCTTATAACACTTGTGATGTTCCCGGTCAAAAATGATCAACCTGCAAAAAAATGCTTATTAATCTCTCGTCAGCAAGTTCACGACCAAATATTGGATTCAATCTTTTTGTCAGCTTGTTGAAATTCAATTAGGACAGGTTTGGTATTTATTTTTTGAACTGATCAATCATAGGCCTTATTTATCAGAGCTTACGTACCTCAGTTTTTGAGTGAAAAAAGCGTTATTTGTGGATAATTTTGACAATTTTACATAAAATATATATAAAAAATTTGCACTGTTTGTCACACTAGTACCAGGAAATTTGTTGTGGAATGTTTTTTTTTTTTTTTTTTGTACAAAATGAAAGTCAACTAAACATAGCTCATAAATCCCTCGTTATGCTATTAAACTTGCATTGAGGGGCATATGTTCAAAACCAGCTCACACTGGGATCCATTCAGCGGGTCATTTTGGGTTTCTCACGTGCAGCTCTCAGAGAGCAGTCAGGATATACACACACACACACACACACACCATCTGCTCTGTTTCACACTAATATCAAGATCTGCAGGGGATCATCAGCCCCTTTTATCATCTACACACACACACATAGTATGTCACTATGTAACTGAATGTCTGCTTTAAAACCAGATCAAGGCATTTTGCTTCACAGCCCAAGAAATTCACACAGAAGTTTGTTTTTTTTTCCTATTGAAAGGTGGACCAGTACCTCAAAAAAGGACTGAAAACTTTGTCTTCGTATGTCATCTGTCCTTAAAGTAGTTCACTTTAAAAAAACCTTTTGCTGATAATTTACTCAGCCAAGATGTCCATGTCTTTCTTTTTTATCAGTCGAAAAGAAATTAAGGTTTTTGATGAAAACATTCCAGGATTTTTCTCCATATAATGGACTTCAATGGGAACCAAACGGTTCAAGGTCCAAAAGACAGTTTCAGTGCTAAAAAACGCTTTAAACAATTCCAGACTATGAATAAGGGTCTTATCTAGAAAAATAAAATACAAAAATAACAAAGTTGAAGTTTTATAAGCTCAAATGCTCGCCTTGCTCTGTTCTGTGATGCGCGTTCGTGTCTCTCCTGTTCGAACTCGTTCATCAAAATGAACGAATCTTTTTCCGAGTCAAATCGTTCATTTCGTTCGTTGAATTAACCAAATGAGTCAAAAAAGATTTGTTCATTTTGATAAACGAGTTCGAACAGGAGAGTTACGAACGTGCAACACAGAACAGAGCAAGGCGAGCATTTGAGCTTATAAACTTACCGATCACTTGATAAGACCCTTATTCATCGTCTGGTGTCGTTTAAAGCCCTTTGAAGCTGCACTGAAACTGTCTTTTGGACCTTGAACCGTTTGGTTCTGGCCTCTTTAAAATATATCCTTTTTGGTCCTAATATGAGTTTGCTAAAACAGAATAAATGATTGTTAATGATGACAGATGACATGAACTTTCCCTTTAAAAGTTTTATTAAGTGCTTATGAAAGCCTCCTCATTTATTTGTGTGTGTTTGAGAGAGAGAGAGGTAATGTCTATATCAGTTTAATCACAACTCAAGAAACATTCAGAATCAGGTCATTCTGCTGACAGCTAGAGCCTAAATTAAACCCGAAGACACAGTATCTTTAAAGTGATGCAGTTAAACTATACATTTATTATTTACTTGGATTCAAACAACAAGAAAGATATCCAATATCCAAACAAGGTTTTATACTACAGAAGTTAAGTAGTTCATTTAATGCCATATCCATCTGTATCATAATTAATTGAGATCGAGGACTTCACCCAGCAGGAGCATCATGAATATTACCGCATGTGGTCGTCAGATACATCTGTCATGTCGTACACAGATGAATTAATTACTAAATGAATAGCAAATAACCTTAGATATTTAGTTTTTTTATTGAAAATACCAAGTGATTGTTTGCACAATCACTAAGTAAAAGAGATCGAAGTTATTTCTACAATAGGGCCATATTCAATGGTATTAAAAGAATCTCATAGACATTGAAAGTAGATTCCTTGTGCAGATTGAATACGAGACAAAGACCATAAGCTAATAAGGTATGTAAAACAAGATATGTTTAAATGTTCAATTAAAATCAAAGGGGTCAAATCTACAAAGTGTGATTTGTATAGCAATGGACATTCTTTAAAAAAAATAATGAAATGTTTAACATTGGATACTGTTTCACGTGCATATTTTTAAATTTAGCACAGTATAGTAAGTAGTTTATTCAATTATTATTACAGTAAGCTATTATTACAGTTAGATATTCTATTGAGCACAGTTCTTGTTCTGCAAATGCATGCTTATATTAGACTCACATGTTCGTCCTTTGAGGTTGTCATTGCATTGATGTTGTATGCTTATCTCTGTTCATGTAACGCACACTGCCTGTTTGTTCATTCAAAGCCATGATTACAGTAAATGAGAGCCAGACGATCTCGTTCAGCGCTTCTATGAAGTCATTCCAAAGAAATCTCATAATTAATTTTCTGCCATCATTTTTTTTTTCCTGTTAAACAAGCCAGTAAATATTGTCTGCTCTGCTTGAGATGTTATCTAGCCCGACCGCTCCAGTTGTTTATTTGATGCAAGCAATTTGGCAAAATAGCTGTCACGATTAGTTTTAATGGGAGAAACACTTTAACAACTAGATAGAATGAATATGTTGAGTGAGTGAGGCAGACAACACAAAAGAGGTCACATGTTCAGACGTCACCCTTGGAACTGTGGAAATTGGAAATTTGTGGTGGCATTGGAGCTAATACGTAAAGTGGTTTCATAAAGCGTCGTTAGCTTAAGTAGATCGTAGAGACCAAGGCAGTTCAAGGCGAAAGAGGGTCAAACACAGTGTTAGTATGGTGTTCCTAATAATCCTTTTGGCGAGTGTATATATCACTGAAAAAAATTAACAAGGAAGGTTGTGCACTTTACATAATATATTAATATTTAGCTTAATTACAATAATTGTGTTTTTTGACTTGAAATGTTTCTATGTAATTATGTCTCAACTTAACAGTACAAAATCCTAACGCGTTGCCTAAACACAAACCATTTATGTTAAGTAAAAAATTCTTACATCCAGAGGGTGGAGCCATTTTGCCCAAACTTAATTTGATTGTGTTCAATCTTCTTAATTATATGTAACATTTAAGTTTACTTAATCCGCTTGTGTTGGATTACATGATTGATTTGTGTTGCATTAACCGAAACTGGGCGGTGCTTGTTAGTTCCCAGCATGCTTTGCATACGGTTGAATTAAGAGAGAATAAATGTTAAAATGAAGTGTTTTTTTTACAGTAAATGAGAAAAGAGAAGATTTGATAGTGTGTAATTGTGTTTAATGTTCAATTCTACATCTAAATTGTTAGAACCATTTAAATGACAGTGGGTTACCATTGTGGAAAAGAGTGGACCATTTTGTTTGGTTGTCGAGCATGTTAATCTTCGCATTTAAGATGCTAATAAGGGCTACTGCCAGCAAATAGCTAGTAATTGCCTATCAATTTAATTATGTGTCACAAAAATAAATATTAAAATATTAATATAAATATTTTAATATTTATAATAAAATCATATTTTAATATTTTAAATAAAATATTTAAAATAAATTAAATATTAATGGATTAATGACTATACAAAATACCTGAATCATGTCAAGAAGCCTTTACAAAAATCAAGACTACTTTAATAGGGACGCTTAAATTAAATGTTGAAGTTACATGAACAAATTATGTTTGTTTAACGTAACCCAGTTATGTGGAATCTGTTGACGAAAAAGAATGAATTAAAGAAGCCAACATATACATTTTGAGTGCATATATGGAGTACTTTGCAGAGCTTTTTCATGCACACTAAAGACAGCTGAAAATGCAAAGCACAGTAGGTCCTCTTTAACTTTTGTATTTGTGTCTGTTTTCTTTCAGAGATATTCAGTTCTGGGAACTCACTTTTAAAAGTAGGTCTTTTTTATACAGACAAGTAAGTACAAGTTTTGTTTCCCTATAAACATGATGGCTATGTTGCATTATCGGATGCCTGCCTCCTAGTGTTAAATGTGTGACTCTGCACCGTTTTATTCCACTAGTTTAAAAAGAACGTGTCTGTTGATGTTATATAACGTTTGCCCTCACAGGTGCGGAGGATGACTGGGGCGCTGGTTGCTGTTGGTCAGGGTAGACTGTCTGTTAGTCAGATTCAGGAGCTACTAGAGGCCCGGGATTCATTGGCATTCCCAAATAATCTGACGGCCCCAGCCCACGGCCTGTTTCTGACCCAAGTACAGTACAGAGATGCAGGTGAGAACTCAGGATGTTCTCATTCTCTATGCAGTATGTATGTAAATCGACCATATATGCAAATTTGAGACTACCCAGAACAATTCAGAACAACATAAACTCCCACAAAGCAATGCTCTTGAATTGGCCCGAGTGCAACAGTCGGTTTCCGGAAAACTCCATAGGGAAATTCATTTTTATAGACGCCTTATAAACCATTAAAGACAGACCTACTGTGAGCTAGGAGGTTGATAATTAATGACAGCCTGCGTTATTTGAACTTATTTTTAAAACAATCGTGTTTAACGTGGATTTAGCCATCCACCTATCAGAGAATCACAAAATTGTAAATTGTAAAAAAAGTGTAAAAAAAATACTTTGTAATGTTATGGTTCAACTCATAGCTGATTGGCTTGTTTCATCGCTTATTAACGACTTAAAAAGAAAATCAAAACCAGTGCTGCTAAAAAGGTGGATGGGCACTAATGCACTGTAATCATTTTATATATATATATATATATATATATATATATATATATATAGTGGCTCATGATTTGATCAAAATGTTAAATAGATATTTTTATATAAAATTGGATTAGAAATGTGACATTTATAATGTTAATATTTAATATAACATTTTTATTCAATTCTGAAAAGATAAATGGACTGCACTCACTAAATTAAACATGCTGCAATGTGAGGTCTTGTGATCAGTGTAGCATACTGTTGTATAATGCAAGCTGTTTAATATAGTATATTTAAATAATAGTATACTATACTATATATATATATATATATATATATATATATATATATATATATAACAAACTATCATTCAGCCATTCTCTACAAGTACCGATTTCCTGCACTGTATGTTGACCTGCTAAGGGCAGCAAAGTACATCAGTATTAAATGTGTATACTTTTTTTCTTACAGATCTTGGCCGACTGGACACTGATAGAATTATTTAAACGATTATTAAAAAAATTAATTAAAAAAATCTGAATGAAGTATTGTTTTTATTATTTTTCGCTGACACCTGCCTGTTTAAACCTGTGTTAAAGTTCTACATACACACATATTTATACATGTCTGGAGACTGATTTTTCAATACAGTATTTTAGCGAAATGGAATGAGGTGAAACACAAAAATTCTAATTTTTGATTGAATTCATGAGCTGCGTTTTGTTTTGCACTAATTGACCGTTCGCAAAGACCCTTTAGTTACTTTTATGTCCAACAAGCCCACAGACAGTAAAATAAATGGACACAGGACCCCATAGACTGTATAGTGAAGTCAATTAGAAGCACTCACTTCCTGATGGCTGAGTGACTGAGCTGGACGACGGAGATGTGACGTGAGCAACCGCTCTGACTGCTGTACGACTTCTAGTAGCGGTGCTGCCGAGAGCAATCTGAATCATTCCCTTCCGAATCTTGCAGAGCCGGAGAGCGCAAGCAGGAGCATATGGAAGATTCTTTCCGCAACTGAATTAAAAATAAATGAATAAATAAATAAAATATTTTCATCTCACAATTGCGAGATATGAAGTAAGAATTGTGAGAAATAAAGTTGCAATTGTAAGAAAAAAAAAAAAGAGAAATTGAGACTTTTTGTCTCAATTGAGTTTACATCTCGCAATTCTGACATCTTTTCTCAGAATTGTGAGATATAAACTCGCAATTGCGATTTATCAGGCCAATTCTAAGGAAAAAAAGACTTAACTTTTTTTCCCCTCAGACTTTATATCTCTGACTTTATATCTCTCAATTCTGACTTTATATCTCTCAATTCTGACTTTATATCTCACAATTCTGACTTTATATCTCTCAATTCTGACTTTATATCTCACAATTCTGACTTTATATCTCACAATTCTGACTTTATATCTCACAATTCTGACGTTATATCTTGCAATTCTAAAAAATAAAGTCAGAATTGCGAGATGAAAAAGTCGCTATTACCTTTTTTATTTTTCATTAAGTGGTGAAAACAAGCTTCCATAGGAGCAACTTTTGGTAAATGTTCTGATGAATTAATGTCATTTTGCATAGTATTAGTTTATTTTAAAATTTAACGGCAGTACGCCATATTAAGTTAATACATAAAATTAAGTTGTTGTGTAAAATGATATTCAAGAACTTGTGATATGAACTGATACCCAATAGGCATATGTAAGGAGATAACATACCAACAGGCTAATTATTGCTAAGTAAATGCTAGTTAATATTAGTAATTAAAGTTAAAACCAGATCCAGACTCAAAACACTTTTGTTTAGCTATGCATTTACCGACAGAGCACTGTACCACTGTTCATCCGACTTACTGTATTTTATTTCATTTTTTTATTCTAAACCGTTTTAATTATTTACTGTATTTTATTTTTTTATTCTAAACTGTTTTAATTAATCTGATTATTGTCATTTCTATGTAAAGCAATTTGAATTACCATTGTGTATGAAATGTGCTACATAAATAAACTTGCCTTGCCTTTAACAGCTAATGTAAGTCAAATAAGTCACATTTATAATTTAACCACCCAAGAAACGCATATTTTAAATAAAATTTTAGCACAATGAAGAGAAATGGAGGAATCAGTCATATGAACAAGCTATCCAGTAAATCACTTTGGACAAAACCGTCTGGCCTGTTAAATAACATATATGTTATATATAACTAATGGTTGTCCACTTCATTTTTCTTTCCTCATAGGTTCAAATACTAACGTTTTATCTGCACTAAAGCGTTGTTGGCCATGTAGCTATAATATAATTTAAATTAAAGTCAAATATGGAAAGCAACGCATTGACTGTAAGACAGAATAAAATAATAAATGAGCCTTGTGTAATACCTATATTGTAATATTATTTCAATGAACAGATAACAGCAATTCATTTGCGTTTTATTTTATAGACTTTTTTTCTGGACAAAAATAAATCAACGGCCCGAGACAATTTACTTGTGCGTGTTCAATATGTTTACTGACAAAACAATGTTCTGATTGTGTTTGCTGCACGCTATTAACAGGTCCAGTGATTTGGATCATGGGGAAGAGAGGGCCAGAGAGACCACAGGGTCACTGGTTTGGACTGGTTTGGTTTGGAATGGTTAGAAAGTCCCTGGATGGCCTTGATGGAGGGTGTGAGGAAGCAGTGATGCGTCGGGCAGTTTTCCCAACACCGCTAAAGAAAGCCTTGGTGGAAACAAGCAGCTTCTCTTTCAGATCATTGACAACTGAAGAGAGAGAGACTTCACTTTCTGCTTCAGTCTTCTCACTCTCTGCTCTTGAAGCTTCAATTGTTTCTTGCAAGAAAGCAAGCAGCTTTCAGCATCTGACAACTTCCTCTTTAGAGGACTGAGGGAATCTTTGAGTGTGTATGCTCCGTGATCGGCAGAATGGCTGCTGCCGGCTTCACCTATCTCGGCTGTCTGTGGTTCATAGTGAATGCCACTGTTGTAATCATGGTCAAGACTGAAGTTCCTGCGTATATCAACTTTTGTGTCAAAGTCGTCCTCTCTAACCGTTGTGTTCTCACTGACGCTTACTCTGGTGTGCCTCACCTCGACCTTCACCTGGCAGTGGGGGTAGAAGATGGTCGGCACCGCGTCTGGTTTGAGTCTGTTTCGTTCCATGTCAGTGATGATGCAGTCCGGCGTGAAGTGAAGCGAGCAGAGGCGAGAATACTTGTTTGGTGTCCAGCCCTTTCTCTTGACATTGCGTATCCACTTCTGCAGCCTTTCTTTATCATTGAAGGGGAACCTGCAAAAGCATATCACATTGATTGTTCGAATTAAATAAATCAACTGCAGTGACAATGCACAAGCTGATCTGTCACTCACATCCAAACAAAACAATAAAATGTGGCTTTGTTGGCATAGGCCAATTAAAATTGGTAGAAAGCATTCAACTGGGCACTATAGGCTATTGTATTACACACACCAATATGAATGTGCATACAGACATGCACACACACTATATTCACAATTTTTTTTTTTATTATAGCAGTCATTCACTTAAAATAAACCTGTTGTTGTGGCATGAGTACCCCGGTTTCTCTGCAGCTGATGATGAGGCCGAACCAGCACATCTGATGCAAGCACACTTTGACTAGTTCATTTTAATTAACATTTTATATATTCTCTATATTGACAAGGCCTTTTTGGATGTTGGTTTATAGCCTTTGTGAGCACTTGAGCTTAACTGAGAGTTTGTAGACGTTTAAGGCTGTTGTGTCGACCTTGATTTATTGCAATATTAAGGTGTTCAGCTTTATTTTGATTTGAGAAAATGAACATGATTCCTCATCTTACAAATCTCTCAGCTGTCGAGGTCTACGTGCACCTTATTAACCTCATTCGTTATGACTAAAATACTTAAATACTGTTGAAAACAGATAGCCTACTCTAAGACTTTTACTCAAGTTGTATTGGAATTGGTGACTTTTTCTAGTGGATTATTTTTTTACTGTGAGGTATCTGTACTTTTAGTCAAGTATGGTTTTCGAGTAACGTTAGTCTTTACCCCTCTGTCAGGCCTATATGATTCAAATAATCGTAACCTTGCATTATACTGATGGAGACACTGGACTTACCTGAAAAAGCTTAATCCGGAAGAAGAGACTTGTCTTTTAGAACATTTGTATGCTACACAGCAAGACATGTTCGCAGAAAGGGAATAGTCCAGCACCCAGTAAGCGTTTCTCCAATGCGGGCCGCCATTAGCTAGCAAGCCATCAAATGCTGTTAGCATCCCATTGACTCCAATTCATTTTGGCGTCACTTTGACAGTGAATAACTTTAGATCTGAGGCGTTTAAAATTTCAATTTGTCCATTGTTTATTTCTAAAGAAACACGACAATGTATAAAAGTCTCAATTACCTTGTATCTTATGTTATGGTCCCGTAGAAGCCGTTTTTGTAAAAATAGGCTAACGATTGCGTCATAACCACGCGACTCTGTCGCACAGTAGTGCTAGCGAAAATACCGTGTAGACAGGAGGAGAAGCTCGCAGGCAATCTTTTACCGTCTATGAGGCAATCGGGGGGACATATCCTTACTGTAAACCATAGGTTAACTGTATACTACTGTCTTACTACACTGCACTATGTCACTCATTTACTGTTACTTTTACACTAGCACTACCTGTACTTTTTTACACTTTTGGTTAGACACTAACTGCATTGAATTGTCTCTGTACTTGTAGGCTGCTCTACACATTTACAATAAAACTACATCTAGTCTAATCTGGCATTTCCTCAGTAAGCCATTCTATCGTGAAGTTCTAAAACATAAGTAATAAAAACACATGACATTTCTGTCAAAGTATGTCTACTTGAAGTGTTTACTGTGTGTCGATAATAGATATTGAATCATTTGGTTGATAAATAAATATATTTTACTGTCTATGGGCGGATTATGACTGGTCACATCACCTGTCAATCAAACTATTTATTATTGCAGCTCAGAGATGGCATGAATGCATTTACACTGCCATGAGATTAATGGGTTTCAATTGGGAATTAAAGAGATAGTTCACCCAAAACGATAACTCTGTCTTCACTTACTCTCTCGTGTTTTTAAACCTGTATGATTTTTTTCTTCTATGGAACATAATGATGATTTGAGAAATGTCTCTGTATTTGTTCATAGCCTACTAAGTCGATGGTAAACACAACAGTTTGATTGCTTCAATATATCTTTTGTCTATATTTTATGTATTTTAACAAATGTTATCCTTAACATTTAAATATGTATAGCCTAAAGTAAATTATATAGACACTATATAAATAAAACAAATGACAAAGATACTTAGATTCATAGTTTTATTCTACCACACATCATTCAGGCATCAATATGCAGCAAACCTGAGAGGCGCTGGATCTGTTCGTTTGACCGAGATCTACACACACATTCCTCATCCTGTAACGTCCAGACACACACAGTCTGTCATAACACAACTTTCAAAGCGATACATACTCTTTTGTCATCAACAATAAGTTGAGGAGGTGAAATATCGAAATTATTAATAATTTCAAATGGCAGATTTGTCATCTGTAAATGCATGTTTGTTGATAACCAAAACAAATCTTTTGCATGTAATAGACATTGTTACAAAAGCATCGTGAACATGAGACACATCACTGTGACCAGCGTCGTGGAAACATCAATGAATAGTCCTCAAGCATTATGGTTATTTCAGTAACGTGAGTAAAAAAAAAAAAAGTGTAGCAATGATTATGCAAGAATGTGTTTGATATAGATGACTCCATTTATTATCTGATGCAACACCAGGTTTCTGTGTTGGTTTCTACAGTCCTTTCATTTATCAGACTTGTTCACAAGAAAAAATGCCCCAAAAATAAAACCCTCTATTTAATATGTCAAATATGATTGACAGCTTGAACCAAACTGAGACAGATGAACAAGGCATTTGATTGATCAATGTAGTATCTCATCATCAAATAGTCTTCCCTTCAAAGATGCGACTGACACACTTTACCCCAACGAATATACGTGTATAATGTAGCCGAGTAGTGTCGGTTGGTTCAATTAAAACATTCCATAATATAAAATCATTTGCTATGTCTACCCTGAAGTATGCAGTGAGATTGTAGATGCCTTTGACATGTTTAAGGCGGCTGTAAATGGGAATGTGGCACAGCCTTCTGCGGTTACAAACCTGATCGCTTACAGTTCAATGCAGATGGGGATCACACATAACTGCTCTCATTACACTGCATCTGTTGAACATGCCAACTATTTCACTCTTTGTACTTATTAAATATGCATGACAAGATCATCACAATGAATAGACCATGCATTAATCCAAGTTGAATCGAGTACTGACAAACCCAATGGAGGCACAAATCTTTGGCTTTTTTATGATTTTAGACTAACAAAATGACTTTGGCATCTTTTCCTTTTAATTCAAAGCCAATAACAGCCAGCATACTTTCAGTGGAAATGTTTTACGTCGTGAGGTATTGATTGAGTATTGATGAACAATACGATAACAGCAATCTCTCATGATTGAACAAACCCTGCATTGTGTCTGTCACAAAATCAAATGTAGCATACAACACAAACATACTTGACCAAACATTTTTTTCCAAGACATACAACAATGTATACTTTAATACAAAATAAAAGTCCATGGTTTGGAATCCCATATTAAAAACCAATATAACAGTCAGTGTAATTTCTTCCACACTTGTTGTGAAGGCAGGCTGTTTAAAAGGTGCATGATGCAATGGTTAATATTGAAAGGCATGATCCTTGTGTCGGTCCCCCGGGCCGCTCATCCTCCTACACGTTTAAGAATACACATTCAAAATTTATTAAGAAGTACAAAGAGTGAAACAAGATTAAAAACACCATCTGAGATAAAACTGCTGCACATGTAAACATCCTCTCTGGCACAGCGCTTCCAGTCCTATCAGAAGAACAGAGACGGACGCTCAGTTAGCGATCTTCTCGATTTCGTCCAAATCATCCGTGTCCAGCTTCTCGATTTTCTTATCTGTAGAAGACAGACAATTCAATTAACCCACATCCAGAACATGGCAGATCGACATATATGAACAGAATGGACCAAACGTTAAAGGGATACTCCACTTTTTTTTGGAAATAGGCTCATTTCACCACTCCCCCAAGACAGTTTCTGGTCGCATTGACTTCCATAGTAGGAAAAAAATATATACTATGGAAGTCAATGAGACCAGAAACTGTCTGGTTACTGACATTCTTCTAAATATCCAAAAAAAAAAAAAAAGCTGAATTGATTCGAAAACGGTAAAACTCAACGGTTTAACTCTGGGGGAGTTGTAAAATGAGCCTATTTCCAAAAAAAGTGGAGTATCCCTTTAAAGCGTCAGCATGCAAATTAATATGAACACAAACTTTTCTATTTTAATACGTTGTAAAATGCATTTTATTTCAGTGATTTTAAACTTATGGCTCAAAAGAACAGCATTTATTTGAAATACAAATCTTTCATAATACTATAAATGATCACTTGTGATCAATGTAATGCATCTAAATGTCCTTGCAAAACAGCTTGTAAAAAATGTAAATAAAAGTGTCAAACTGAGCATTGCAGCTCAATTTTGTTCATTGATACTATTATATTAATAATATTAAATTCTTATGTTTCATAAAGAACATATTATGGATTTAACATTGGGTTATTAAGTGACTACCTTGTGTTATTGTGCATATCCTTTGACTATACTTTGAAAAGCACATATTATTATTATTATTATGACACCTTCATAACCATGACATGTCTTGAATATGAAGTAGGGTTTATGCATATTTATGACAACTGTCATTAAGTGTCTTTCGCTCAAAAATGACATTTTGAATGCTAATATGACATTATGTCAAGGTGTCATAACAAAGACATCTTAAACAAACCAATACATCATAACCTGTCAGTGTCTTGGTCATGACAAGTTGACATTAAATGAAGTTAATCTGTCATATGGTTGGCTTTGACATTGGCTGTCATTGGCTGTGGTACTAATTGAATTTGTCATTAAAAAGTTATAATGGCTTCATGACAGCCAATGTCAAAACCAACCGCCTGACAGTTTAATGTAATGTTAACCCATAAAGCTAGGTGCTTTCTTAAGTTTGATCATTCATCTGCTATGTCATCTTTATGACAGGTTGTGTTGTCTTAGTAATGTCAAGTTGTCATGAGAAAGACGCTGACAGGTTATGATGTATTGGTTTATGTCAAGGTTTCATAAAGACATCTTAAACAATGTCATATTTGCATTAAAAAGGTCATAATTAAGTGAATGACACTTAATGACAGTTGTCACAAACATCCTTCATATTCATAAAATGTCATGTCATGATTATGAAGGTGTCATGTTAGTCTTATGCACACCCCTTCAAGTAAAGTGTTACCAAGATTGCTTTGAGTCGTTAAATATGGGAAACGAAGGTTGAACTTACTGAAGTGCTCCTGGATGCGGTTGAGGATGTTCATGCTAAATCTGCTGTCCACCATGTTGATCGCCAACCCTCTCTTGCCGAACCTCCCCGTGCGCCCGATTCTGTGCAAATACGTCTCGTTGTCAGGGTTGCCATCCTTATCCACAGGCAGATCGAAGTTGATGACCACTGAAACTTGCTCCACATCAATACCTAGTAGAAAAAACGTTTGCGGAAGCAGCAATTAGGCAAATCCGCTAAACCTGACCTAAGAGTCGGACACCTTAGTCGCGATGTAACAGGTAAAATGACATTCACCTCTAGCACAGACATTAGTGGTAACAAGGACTTTCTCCTTGCCGTCACGGAACCGCTCGATGACCGCTGCCCTCTGCTCCACCTGCATCTCTCCGCTGAGCAGCGCCACCTGGTGGCCTTCTCTGGACAGCTCACCTGCCAGCCAGCCCGCCGTTTTCCTGGTCTGTGGTGGAAAAATCACAGGCATTAAACTTAGAAATATGTATGCATTACTTTAGTTAGGCCAATAAAAGGTGATTAAAGGGATACTTCACCTCTGGAAAGATGAATGTGTATTTAAAATGGGTCATTTATGTAGAAGAAAAGTGAAATTATGTTTGAATTTGGAGCTTTCTAGACTGAGAAAAGCGAGAAAATGTGTTTTTGGCTTATGTGGATGAAAAACAACAACTCCCAGAATGCACCTGATTCACTTCCCTAGGAGGCCACGCCTACCGGTAACAGAGTAGCAGTAGTTGAACAACAAGTCTAGGCTACTAGTGAGTCTCCGTGATGAGTCTGCCTGAAAATGAAGATTTTCTTAGCAATGTTAAAACGCACATCAACCGATCACTTGTTTAGCGTTCATGTAAACACTACATTCAGACTCACCAATCGGAATGAATTCAGTTAGATTGAAACAAAAGCTGCGCATGTAAACAATGAATGGCGACTGCAGAAAGCAAAAGCTGAATCCCGGACATCGACGGCCGGACATGTCCGGGAAAAAGAGGACGGTAACCGCTACTACTCAGCTTTCTCCACAGACCAAGAGCCTGCTAGCTTAGCTTCCAAACAAAGATGGCCGACACTATGTGTTCATTCTGTGAGTGAGATCGCCCTCTATGGGCGGGTTGAGGACATGCGGGACATGGATTTTTTCCAGACCGTAATCCTTAAGTTAAATTTACTACTTTTTAATACCTTCAGATTTTTTTTTAAAACCATCACGACACTGAATTGCAAGTGTTAACCAGCGACCTTTCTATTACACAGATTTTGACATTTATAACATACAAAAATGAATAGATTTAGAGCACGCATTCCATTTTTATGTTTAGTGGATTGCATTTGCGACCGAAGTGCATTAGCTCCCATTCAGTTGACATTGATGTCTTTTTACACACCAAACAATAGAGGGAATGCATTGACATCACTTTCCCGCCGGTACAACCCACCTCGACCTGACTGAGTGGCAAAAGATCTGCTGCGTGACTGGATTTAATAGGGGAAACTATTAAACGAAAATGCGACTAAAACTAACAATTTGATCAATTTAAACTAATGTTGGACTCAATATAGTTGGACTCCTAACAACTTACTAAAGATCCAGTGATCCATGGATATTGACATGCAGCCAGCAATCGTGTCGCCTGACATTTATGTTTGCCTGATTTCAATAAAAGGGAAATAAAAGCAATATATAGATCTACATGGGCTAAAGCAAATTTGCCTGTGAACGCTTTATATAAATACAATATAGGTAGGTCTAAATCCGGGTGATCACTTATATCAGGGTTATATAGCCTCTATATATCGTCATATCGTCCAGACAGAGATGAAAGATCTTTGATTGTGCCCAGATAAGCTAAAATCCATATTTATACGGACTAACGCAAACACAAAATAGGACACCTGATAGTCTGAAAAAAATACCTAATTTTTAAAAAATAATACCTCTCAGACTACATTCAACACTTTTAATGGCCTTAAATTTGACAATTTTGATTTATCACTTTTTAAAACCCCGCGGACACAAAAAAATACATAATTCTCTCGTCTCAGAGGGTTGAAAGCACGGTAATTCGAAAATACTACAGGTTTCCTACTAATACAAAGCTTAATGCTAAATCCTGAAGTATCCCTTTAAATAACTCCTAAATGAATGATATTGTACTTACGTGGCAGAAGATCATGGCCTGTGCGATAGTAATGGCTCCATAGATGTTGCACAAAGCCTGGAACTTCTCCTCCTTGCTGTTGCAGATGACGTAATATTGCTTGATGGTGTCCAGAGTCTCCTCCTCACGCTTCAGTTTAATAATGTTGGGGTCAGGAACGATCCTCTTCGCAAAGTTCCACACAGTTTCTTCAAATGTGGCCGAGAACAGGAGCATCTGGCAAGTTTTAGGAAGCATCCTATAAAAAAAACAAGGGAATACTTAATGCAACTCAAAAGATGTTAACTCAATTAGTGCAATTTTTAAACACATTCTCTTAACCCAGTTTATTGTTGACTGATTAGTGTGCCATTCGTTGGTTTTATCTTCCCTCAAAGTGAAAACAGACAGCATCTAAACATCGAGAGTTGGGGGCGTGGCGACTGTAGTGGGCGGAGCCAGAGGGTGTGTCGCTGGACGCAGTACATGTTGGGTATCAACAACCAAAAAGAAATTTCCAAAAACCGTGGATTTGATAATACGTACGCATTTCGATTCCGCTTATTGGTTTCTGACTTTGGGACGTTCACATATCGTGGTTTTTGCGCATGCAAATTCGTTATTTCAAAAGTAGGCACGCCTCTGCGAGACGAAACCACCTGACCAACTTTTCAAACCAACTTTGCAGAATGCCGCAAGCGCACCGCAGGTCATGTGACAAAAACCCAACCGACCTTCCATAACATGGAAAGTAGGGATGGGCAACGATTAATCGCAAATAATCGCATCCAAAATAAAAGTTTGTGTTTACATAATATATGTGGGTGTAGTGTGTATAATTAATTTTTATATATAAATACACACACATGCATGTACATATTTAAGAAAAATGTGTTATTAATATATCAAATATTTATATATAATATTAATTGTGAATAAATATATATATATGCACATATTTCTTAAATATATAGATGCATGTGGGTACTTTACGTCATTAAACATTTACAGTTGTTATGATACACCGTGGATAACGTGAACACTTGTGTTACGATACAAAAACTTAATTGTTCATCAGACGAAACAAAGGCATTTCATATTCACATGCGTGTAAGCCAAGGCAAAATTGCATATAAAATTAAGCAATATTCGAACAGTAACTTCAGCATTCGAATATTATAGATTTTTTTTAATATTCGAATTTCGTTCCCACAGGCCTAAAGCATATTCATCAACAATAACTCAGTAATTTCAGCTTCAGAATCATGAATATTGTTATTCTGGTGTCTCCATTGTCCTTGGGTTACAAGTCCAAGTCTATTCATTTAAACCAACACTGTAATATCAAAGTTAGCATTTTAATCAATTTTTGTTAACCTTTTACCAAATGTCTTGGAGTATCGCAATATTATCATATTGTGAGTTCAGTATCGTGATATGCTTCAAATCTTGACATGAGACTATATACAGCGTCACCATGCATCTATTCAGAACAAAATTTAATACACCCATTTACAGTGTTTACTTCGATGTGTCCAGTGTAGACAGCCTCAAACAGCTGTGGCGCGTCATGTCAAAAAATGCTTATTATAACGCTCTTTACCAGCGTTACTCACTCATGACACACAGCAACAACAAACTATTGCTAATATATTCGGCCTATTGAAAGCAGCCTGATGAGATGCGAGGTCTTCGGCCACTGTAGACATTCAGCAAACTATGAGGGAAATCACGTACCTCTGGATGCGAATGCTCTGGTCTTGATGGCCCTGTGTAGCGATCATGACATCAGCCTCGTCCAGCACAAACACCTTGATCTTCTTGGGGTCGATGAATTTAAGCTTTTGGCACCAGTCCAAAACAGTCCCCGGAGTGCCAATCACGACCTGTTCCTGTAGTCTTGTTCCCCGCTCCACTGGACCAAACCACACACACACACACAGCTCAATAACATGCAGTTGTACAGTCACACCACCAAAATATCAACTATTGCATAATCCGAAGTAATAAATATGTAATATCCTTTGCCGGTGACATCATGGACATCAAAAGCTGCATGATATTGGAAAAACTTGGCATTGATATTTTGTTTTTCTGCAATATTAAGATCACAGGACTTTTCAGCAGATCAATAACTATTAGGGCTGGGTATTGACACAAATTTCACAATTCGATTCGATTTCGATTCACAAGCGTACAATTCGATTTCGATTCAATATCGATTATTTTGGATATCAGTAACAATAAATGGCAAATTTTCTCAAGGAAATCAAATCTCTTAACTAATGCTGTAAACTATGGGAGTCTAGTTGTAGCCTATAGGCTTCATTAGCCTAATATGAAGGTAATAATGAACTGTTTTGTAGCTATATAAACACTTAAATTACACTTTTATTTATTTTTATAATAAGAAGATTATATGAAATATAAACATTTAAATGAGTTGATGTGGGTTTTCTGAGGTAAATATGACACATGACATTGATTACAAGCTGTTTAACTGACGTCTTTCCACGGTTGAAACGCTGATTGAGCGAATCAATGTGACATGATACGGATTTCTTTTAACACACTTTCAGACGCTCATTCATGTTTATTTGGCGCTGTAACTGGTATTATTGAGCCGGAAGAGAGATCAGCGCTGCTGCTTCTCCAGAGCGATCTCACGCCACAGCGCCAAAACGCTATTTATGTTTTTGAATTTCTAAAGAAAATGGACGTAATTTGAAAAATGACTTTGTTTCATATCAATATTAACAAAGGACAAAGATTATTGCGATTTTTTGGATGCGCGCAGCCGCGATACAATGATCCATTCATTCAAATGAAACAGGATGACTAATCAGATTTAAGAATCGATATCGGTTCGTAAAAATGAGAATCGATTAATATTTACTACCCAGCCCTACTAACTATATTTGGGGAGAATTAATCATTCTAAAGTGAATAGGATTTTGTGGAGGAAAACATCCGCATACAACTTATTTAACGGAAATGTACTTTTGCACTGACGACTTTGATTGCAAAATTGTTGTAGGACTGAATGATTTGGGAAAAACTTGTTTATATTTGTGTTTGTTTTTACCAATAACCAACTAAAACCTCTTAAAGTAACCATAATGAACTTTTTCACTCTCGAGTTCATAGGCCACATTCCTGCCGTTTTATATAAATTCATTTTATTGAGATTGTTACATAAAAATATTAAACCAAATAAGAAACAATGTACTACTATTTCTACTGTAAAAAAGAAAAGAAAAAAGTAGTCAAATTAAAACAGTTATATTTACATCTTAATTTTATTTTCAAATGGATAACCATCAAGCTTTTATTTTGACCCGTTGCCGGCAAACACATTTTGCGCTCTTAGTTTCAGAATGAAGCGTCTGAAATGGGTAGAGCATTATTTTAATTCAATCGCAGCCTGCACGATTTGACAAGCACCCTAAACCATTTCACCGATTTTAAATATATATATAGAAACAGCCCTAAAAGGGGTCAACAACTAAAATTCTGAAAGTCAAGAAAATGAAAGAGTTATGAGGTAAACCTTTATTCCAAAATATAAACGCACTCACATTTGTTTCCTCTGATGGCATACACTAGTTGGACTTCTGGGTAAAACTTCCCCATCTGCTCGATGACCTTGCCGGTCTGCAGAGCCAGCTCATACGTGGGAGACACACACAGACACTGGCCAAAGAGAGAGAGTCACTTTAACACTAAAGCTTTATTCTACATGCATTTCACCCACTGATTCTCCCGCGTTGCACATACCTGAGGCCATTTGTTTTCAGGGTCCACGTGACTTAACATGGCCAGCACAAAGGCCGCCGTTTTCCCCGTGCCTGACTGAGACTGAGCGATGAGATTCTGTGGACTGGAGCGGGAGAAGGTGTGCGTTCAAACTCTGCTCTCGTTAGGATGAGGATGATGAAAATACGTTAAATACAGAACTTACGGTTCTGCGAGCATCATGGGTAAGGCGGTCTCCTGGATTTTGGAGGGCCTGTTGAAACCCATGGCGTACACTCCTTGCAACAGCTGAGGTTTTCTGGGAAACAAAGGAAAAAAAAAAAAGAGTAAACACACACCAAAAGCGTAAACGCTGCCATCTGAACCCTGGTGTGCATCAAAAAAAGCAGGCCGAGAACCGTAATGATGGTTCTCTGTCCCCTTCCAAACAAACTCTCGTGAGGTTTGATAGACAAATGATTGCAATGGATCAAAAAACAACAAAAACAGGACATGATGTCACAACATGCGACCCTAAAAAGGACTATATACACTCAAGCATACATGTTTTTCCAGCACAAAAAATAAATAAAAGCTTTTCAGCATACTTGTTTTTCTCGTCATATGTTGCCCACTAGACACACACACCCTTAGCGGAGATCTGTGTTTCTCCAAGTATATCTTAGTTGATCAATAAAGGTGTAAAACCAGTCAAACTCACAATCGCAGCTCTTCGAACGACTTGACCGAGTACAGCGGAGAGTTCGGATCCCTCTGGAGGACTTCCACTTGATTGGTGGTGTTCACTAGATTACTGCGGATCAGTTTATTCAACAGTGACTGCGCTGCCTTGTCGTCTGCAATTCAGATCAGTTTTAGTCAACTCCCATGAGGAGAATATACACACACACACTCAAACCAAACTGAACTTAGATATGAGAAGACAACAGTGACTATGTGATGATGCAGTCTATATCATAAATCACCTTTATCATCTTCCTCAGGTTTATTGTCGGTTCCTTCTGTCTTTGCGCCTTATTAATAAAGGGAAGAAAAATCAACAACCTCATTCATCATTGAAATCCACGAGCTCGAAACACAATCTCACTTAGCAATGCATTCAAGTATTGAGGAACAGGCATTCTTACCATTTGCTTCAGCTTTCGGCTTGTCCTCTTTTTCATTTATTTGTAAGCTGCTTATCTGTTAATTAAAGTGAAATTACTTTTTACTATTGCATGCGTGCGTGTATTCACAGCTTTAAAATGGCACTATTACCAATTTGTCGAGGATATACGCAATACAAGTTACAGAAGAGAAACTAAAATATTAGTAAAGTAATATTACATTATTATTATATTACAGTACATCACAAACAAACACGCACGCACGCCCGCCCAAACTGATCTGAAACCAGGTTAGCATGATTTGTGTTGTTACTGTCACAACAGCTTTAAAGTTGATTGATTACAAACACCTAAGTGAATTGTAGTTTTGTAAAATCTTTCATTAAATTATTCAGTTTCATTAATTATCGTGTTCAGTTTGAGGTTTCAACCCACCGATTCCGCAGCGGCTTCTTGTTCATCGACAGCCTGGGCCCACGAATCTGTTGCCATGTCCTTACTTGTGATTAAAACGTTTTTCCTTAAAATCGGGAGTCGATGATTTAACAGTGGACTTTTAGATCTAACGGTGCATAAATTATTAATAAAATTAAACGAAAAGGACTTGAATGCAACAAATTCATACAATGGCGTGTGGCGGTCCTTGCTTCTTATGGGCTCACACTCACACCTCCGGGCGGAAACAGGCTCGCGTGTACATGGTTCCTATTAAACGTTCCGCTGGCTGTACGGTTAAAATCACCATGAAATCAAAATGGTGAAATCAAAAGCAACAATCAAATGTTGCTGTTGGTTCAAAACTTTTAATGATTTATTGTGCTGTGTTTACTGGCACGAGGGCGGGGCAACCTGTCACTCAAATGATATCGACCAATAGCAAACCACAACCATCCAATTATTGTTTTTATTATAATGCATCAAACAATAAACAGATAAAAAAGACAGAACAGATATAACCTCGACAGAAAAGAAATCACATCAAATCGTTATGTAAAGTTTCACATAAAAAGAAAAGAAAAGTTTAAACACATACAGACGAAAAGAATATGCATCAGTGGCATTACCAAAAAAGTTTTTCGCACACACACACACACACACACACACACACACACACACACACACACAAAATCAACCTAAGATACTTGTTGATACTTTTTTGATACTTTTCTTGTTCGACAAACCATTTCACTCGAATACGTCACAATAAGAAAAGACTATCATGCTGACTTTAACTACAATGCTTCTGTTTAAAACTGGACGTGTTGATTTGTAGGCCTATCAAATATCAATATATTTTAGTCCACGCTCCTCCTCTCAGCACATTTATTGAATAGGCCTAAGGAAAGGCAAGTCGTTTTTAGCATTGACCAAACTTAAGCCTAAATTTTGTGTCTTTATGGAGGAATACATGTGGATCGATTGAACAAGTTCAGATTTACTTGGTTAAATGTTGATACATGACACATCAAACGTTTCTGAAACCATTAACAGTATAAAAAATAAGATGGAGATTTTTTAGTGTAGTAGTTTAATCAAACATTTGTCCTTTCGGGCTCCTCCTTCTCAAAGTCTCTTTATCCTGTTAAGTATAGTACATGTATAGTACATGAAAATCTATGATGAAAATGCCCATTTTGTTGTAATAAATGCTTTGGAATATAGACGTAAAATTGGTGTCATTTAAAAAAAAGAGCAGATTTTTGTAGAAGCGAAATAAATTAAAAAAGTGAAAGAGAAAGAAAAGTTATTGAAGTTTGAGTTTATGAAAATGTACAATGTAACAAATTGAATTATTCATATTTTATATAAAATATATATTAAAAAAAAAATCAAAGCAAAAAATCTGAACAAGTTGTGTTTCAAATTTTAAGTTGATATCTCAGTAAATGAGCTTTCAGTGAGTGTGTGTGTGCAGTACCGAACGCTTCCACTAGGGCACAACCAGACGCCATTACCGCCCATATAAGGGCGTCTCTGTTTCCACGTGTTTTGAGTGATATGAACTATTATTTCCACAATTTTCATACAATTTATGAAGTAGACATCCTATTCAGAGGTAACATGAGAAGTTTGGCAGATTTTGATATGAATTCAACCTCTAAGAAACATAAAAATAACAAGTAGCCTATGCACATCACAAATGGTGAATCTATACTTTTTTCTTTATATTAAAAAAAAATTCAGACCTTTTTTTCTAAAATAATTGAATGGACACTATCTTTTGAACTCTTGGCATGGAAACAAACTGAGGTTTCTACCCTTCTTTCATGATTTTCATTGATCTTCATCAATATTTCAAAATAAAGGTCTGAACACGCCTTAGGAGTGTGAAAATATTCTTGTTGCAAATTGATAAATAACGGCTCCTCTGTATTTTGAAAAATTCACTATTTTAATATATTGTCTCTTTTAGGCTATATACAATGCAAAGACCTTCACACATTCTTCTTTGCATATATGTAACAGAAATTTGTACATTTACTGTTTGTTTTTCATTTTTTAAAGCACAGCATATTTGTTAAAACTCAGAAGTCTTTAAATCACAGAATGCTCTTTATATACAAGAGCAAGCTTTGACATGGGTAGTTCTCTGCGCTGCCTGTAGATGCTGCCCAACACTTCTGGAACACTCTCTCAGAATCACAGAATTGGCTGAAATCAGACATTATATATTTAAAAATGGGGGAAACCATCTATTGACATCTGCTCTGTCTCTTCTGTGGAGCAACTAGAATATTTATTTATTTATTTATTTATTTAAAAGGGACAATGCATATTGATAGACATCTTATCTTTTCAGCAATGTAAATATGCCAGAATTAGCCCCAGGGCTACTTTCCATCTGCAGTCCCCCGTCAGGTCATCACAAACAACACATAACAAAGCCCACATTTAAGTTTAAATAAGATGATACACAGTTTAAAGAACACCTTAGAATATCAAATCAAGTGATAAATGCTAATTATGTGTATTCATTCAGTCCATTTATTGTATTCACACATTTATTGTTGTAAATTATTTATAAAAAAAAAAAAAAAAAAAAAAGGTTTTCCCAATATATTTAAGTTACTTAAAATGTAAGATTACTCAAGTAAATAAATAGTACAGATTTCTAGCATGGATTAGTGGTTTCTGACTCAATTTTAAAAATAGGCTAAGGCTATGGTTTGATTTCTATATTTAGATCAAAATGTTATTACAAGCTCTCTTTTTGATTCAGTGTTTCACTATCAAGATTGCTGGCCTGGCTCTCTTGTTAATTTAGTAAGGAATTGATTCTGGTTTGTTATTGAATAGTGTCGCTCTGCTTGTGTCTGAAGATTACATCAGTTTGTGTTGAGAGGCATCTTTTTCTTCCCAAAAGTATTTGTAACTGAGGGAAAACCTATTCTTTTCATCTTTGCTATTCATAATGATGAACTTCGCAAGTGTCATGGCAACTAAAGATACGAAATGCACCTTCACTACAGACAGATTCAGTTCACAAAAATTGTGTGTTCTCAGATTCAGTCAACTGAAGCTGTCACGGATGTGTCGAAGCACATGACGAAAGGAATATCCACGGAAAATCTTAATCGAAATCCAAGGAAACATGCTGGAGAATCACAAGGAGAAAAGATACACAACCACATAAACATCAATGAGGGGGCCCTAAGCGCAACTTTTAAGGGGCCCCTATTAGTGTGTTCATTAAAACCCAAAATGACCCTCAAGCCTATTTGGCTTGATAAATTCCCATTTATTTGTATAGCGCTTTTCACAATACATATTGTTTCAAAGCAGCTCTACAGAAAGTGCAATACATAGAAAAATACAGTATGTCAATCACAGTCAACAAACAACGGTGAGTTGAAACAGTAATACAATAAAAACTAATTACAAACAATTGGACAAATACGATAGAAAAATACATTAAATAGACGAAAGTTACGAAAGTTATTCAGTGAAGAGCAGTTAATGATTCTCTTGTTTTCTTTAGTTGTTTGATTAACATTAATTGGGACTCAGCAGAAGCTTTATTAGGCTGCTGTCACTTTAAGGCCGAAGGTTAACTTTAACTTTGTCACTTTAAGGCCGGGGCTGACGTAAGACGTGTCCACGACAGAACCGGAAGACAACACAGCGCTGCGTCGTAGTTTTGTTATTTTTGGAGCAAAATGTATTTTCGATGCTTCAAAACATTGTAACTAACCCACTGATGTCACATGACTACTTTGATGATGTCTTTATTTCCTTTCTGGACAAGGACAGTATAAAATATCTTAAGATGAACGGAGTTCTGACGTGGGTTTGGGGCGACAGTCATTATATACATTATTTAAATTTTTGGGTGAACTAATCCTTTAACTCCCTTTAGTATCGAGCAAGACGAGACTGAGTCCATGATCTGGCTCTGACTGATTTGGAGGCGACAGCACACCGCTTTGAATGTGATATTATGTTTTCAAAATCATTGTAAATCAATGAATCACACAGACTTTGGCATTAAACATCTTTGAGAGCAAGGGGGCCCCCTGGTGGTTTGGGGGCGCTGATTCAAAATCTCAGGGTTTATTTACTCCCATTATAAAGCATGAATATTTGTTTTTTATTTAACTCAGATTGTGTTGAGTAAATTATGGGATATTTTATTGTATTTTTGTCCTCTAACGGGACATGGTGAAATAAATATAAAAATATAATAATATGAGATTGTGAAAATGTCCCTTTAGAGGCTCCTTAAAAACACGTCTAGTCGTGCTAAAATTGCAAAAAGAACATTGATATGCTAACAATGACTTGTTTTGCCAGTAAAAGTCAGACAAACATCATGTACAGCGCTCTGACTGGAATGACCAGAGGTGAGGACTTTATTGTGTGGATTGACAGGCAATAATTCTCCAATAACATGTTCCCAGAACTGCCTTATTGCATTATTAATAATACATTAGTTTCTTTGTAATAGGCCTTAAAATAATAACAATAGGCGTTATATTGATACTCAATAGGTGCTCTTTCGCATATTGAAGAAACTATACAATAATCTGAAATGTTTCTTATTTGAAGAGCTCAATATGAGGGGAAGTGATACAAAAAGAAGGGGTGTGCTCGATTCACCCCCCCAAATTCATTTTAATGCTTCGTCATGTGCTGTATTTCAAATCCTGCCACCAGGACGGGAGTGAGTCGATGATCTAATAGTTTGGGACAACGTCTTTTAGACTTGTTAGTTTAATCCAGTGACTAATGGTGGATTTCAATCTGGGCCAACATATTTTATTCAAGAGTTTGACTTACACAGTTACCAGCCATGTTGCCCAGGGCTTTTACACTGTGCCACCGAGAAACAAAGCGCCGAGTCTGTTCTGAAAACGATCTCGATGTAATGGCTTGTGAAGTGACCTCTATAGTATTGAGAGGCTTTGCTTCTGCTTCTGCTTAGTGGTGTGTGTTTAGACGTGCAACTTGTTTTCTACACTACACAATAGGCCAGGGTTACATCATCCTCCACGGAAAGCCAATCAGAGGAACGCATGCATGATTTTTGATATTGTAATTAGCAGCTGTAGCTCCGTTACATCATATTTGCCATCATATTTTCATTTCCAGAGACCGTCGGTCGGCAAGACTGAAAGATTTCCACAGAGGGCTTGAGGCGATTATTCACATAAAAAAAAAGCATAATTGTTTTCCGAATGCTTTCTTTTGAAGCCTCTGCACCAAAATTCACTCCCTGAAACATTCTCGTACACTTCCCACAGACGACTTTGCAGTAGCAAAGAGAGCAAAAACCTGTAACGGTAACCATGGAAACAGTCCAGTCAGCCAACAGTGTATGTAGCCTTCTGGTGTTCACGGTGTACATACTGAGTGAGCCTCTCTGACTCAGACTCCCGACAAAATAACAAGCAGCCTCGAAACAAATCCACTGCAACTTCAGGATCACTGATATACAATTAAAACCAGCAGATGATCAGTTTGATCGAAGAAGTGTGACAGACTGCGCACTATTCATGTCAATCATTTAACACGCTATATTGTATGATTCAATAATATACTAACAATGATTTAAATGCTGTATTAGGTCATTTTATAAAATGTTTAAAACAGCATTTGTAATAATTTCATTTATTATAATATTTTATTGTGGGTTATATATGGTTTAAAACAATATTTGTGTAATTAATTTAAATGTAGCCTGATAAAACAATAGCTACTTTAATGTCATATATATATTATGTGATATGTACTAAATGTTGCAACAGAACACAGGAAGGATCCAAATAAATGTATCTGCAGGTTTGGCAGACAATTGAAGTAAGCAGGTGAGAAACTGAGAAATGGGTGGTTGTTGCAGGAATGAATGGCAGTGGACAACAGTGTTATTTGTTGCAGATGCAGTGTTGGAGATGTTTGGACTGGATGGCTAGTGGGGAGCAGGTGAGCCGGCCGGTGCCGGCAGGAACTTACGTACTGTATTACTGCCTGATGAACGTTGCCGTGAATGCGTTCATTCTGGTGTGTGTGAACGCACACTCTCTCAGTTTTACTTCGTTCAATAGGGTGCCAGATTTCTATAGAGCCTCCCAGGCAAAAACCCGGCCAAACACACGTAAACAGGCCTTAATATGTAGCGGAAAAAAAAAATACCAGACACCAGTGTCTCACTTTTGGCGCTTTTCTACTGCATGGAACGGTACGGCTCGGCTTGGCACGGCACGCTTTGGCGCTTTTCCACTGCATGGAACGGTACAGCTTGGCTCGGTACGGCACGCTTTGGCGCTTTTCCACTGCATGGAACGGTACGGCTTGGCTCGGCACGGCACGCTTTGGCGCTTTTCCACTGCATGGAACGGTACAGCTTGGCTCGGCACGGCACGCTTTGGCGCTTTTCCACTGCATGGAACGGTACGGCTTGGCTCGGCACGGCACGGCACGCTTTGGCGCTTTTCCACTGCATGGAACGGTACGGCTCGGCTTGGCACGGCACGCTTTGGCGCTTTTCCACTGCATGGAACGGTACAGCTTGGCTCGGTACGGCACGCTTGGCGCTTTTCCACTGGATGGAACGGTACGGCTTGGTTAGGCACGGCACGGCACGCTTTGGCGCTTTTCCACTGCATGGAACGGTACAGCTTGGCTCGGTACGGCACGCTTGGCGCTTTTCCACTGCATGGAACGGTACAGCTTGGCTCGGTACGGCACGCTTGGCGCTTTTCCACTGCATGGAACGGTACAGCTCGGCTCGGCACGGCACGCTTTGGCGCTTTTCCACTGCATGGAACAGTACGGCTCGGTATGGCACGCTTTGGCGCTTTTCCACTGCATGGAACGGTACGGCTTGGCTCGGTACGGCACGCTTGGCGCTTTTCCACTGCATGGAACAGTACGGCTCGGTATGGCACGCTTTGGCGCTTTTCCACTGCATGGAACGGTACGGCTTGGCTCGGTATGGCACGCTTTGGCGCTTTTCCACTGCATGGAACGGTACGGCTTGGCTCGGTACGGCACGCTTGGCGCTTTTCCACTGCATGGAACGGTACAGCTCGGCTCGGCACGGCACGCTTTGGCGCTTTTCCACTGGATGGAACGGTACGGCTCGGCACGGCATGCTTTGGCGCTTTTCCACTGCATGGAACGGTACGGCTCGGCTCGGCACGGCACGCTTTGGCGCTTTTCCACTGGATGGAACGGTACGGCTCGGCACAGCACGCTTTAGTGCTTTTCCACTGCATGGTACGGTACGGCTCAGTACGGCATGCTTTGGCGCTTTTCCACTGCATGGAACGGTACGGCTTGGCTCGGCACGGCACGCTTTAGCGCTTTTCCACTGCATGGTACGGCACGCTTTAGCGCTTTTCCACTGCATGGTACGGCACGCTTTAGCGCTTTTCCACTGCATGGTACGGTACGGCTTGGTGCGGCACGCTTTGGCGCTTTTCCACTGCATGGAATGGTACGATACGGCTCGGTATGGCTCACTTTTGGCGCTTTTCCACTGCATGGAATGGTACGGTACGGCTCGGTACGGCTCACTATTGCTGAGCTGAAGTGTGCCGTGCCGAGCCGAACCGTACTAGCTGTCGAAAAGCACCATTTGCCTGGTGGGGATTATCCTCCGGACTCAAGGACTGGAGGTAAATTTAAAGGTGACTCACAGGTACGATTGGGCTCTGAGGCTGATTCAGGGGTTAGAGTGGGTCCAGTGTGGATTATAGGTCCGGAACGAGCCTGGAGCGGACTCGTGATTGAGGCTGGATTCGGAGACTGGAGCCAAATCTGGGCTGTGTTCAGGGGTCACTAGACCCACAGTCACTAAACAGACATTTCATACAGACATTAAAGAATGCATGAAAGAACATTCCAGTATTCACAATGGTAACTTCCAGAAACCTTCTGTACTTTATTTCCAATCCCACCACAAAATTTCCCTGTTCTGATCATATAGCCCTCTGCAGGCGTCCGTTTGAAAATGTTCGAGTCATGTTGTCTTCAGTCGGGGCGCTCCCATGAAATCTAAACCCTGAGCCCCCGCTGAAACAAAAGCAAAACATAGAAGCCAAATGCAAATCAGGCACCATATTATTTGCATGCCTCTACCAAACACGGCAGAATTTTTGCCACCACGCAGTGTCGGCCTCCCTTGTGCGTTGCATAACGCCTTCTGGCACGAGCTAACGTTATTCAGCTGAGATGGTGTTCCCTGGTGCTTGTGACATTTTTAAAGCGCATGATAATGTCACAATCTGAACACACATATTCATAGAACCTCGGACTGCTCTTTGCTTTTCAGGAAATGTCTCTGAAATCTCCAACTGATTTTGACACAGTGCTAAATAGGTAAAAGGCACATTAGTACAGGGATAGACTACGTCTGTGTTATTATGCATATTTGTACTGACATTTACATTTATGCATTTGGCAGACACTTTTATCCAAAGCGACTTACATTCTCATCAGTTCTTGCTTTCCCTGGGAATTGAACCCATGACCTTGGCGTTGCAAGTGCTAACGCGCTACTATTTGAGCTACTATAATGATGTGCTTTGGGGTTTGGTTTAGGGTATGCATTATTTATATTTATTATACTTTATTTTACAGCGTGTGCACTTGCAGTGTTCTTACCTAAGAAAGAACTGGTTAATATAAGGTAGCTACATGGGTTAAGGTTAGGTTTCGTAGGGTTAGTACCAAGCTATTATTACCCAATAATAAGGACAAACATGCCACAGCATACGATATCGTGAACGCAGCCAAACTATTCATCCACATTGTCAGATCCTCTGCTGTGGTTTCCCTGGTGGACACAATGGAGATTTCATGGGAGGTGAATCTGTTGCCATGGCAGCCCATCCAGCCAGCGTTTTACCTCCAGACTGGCAGGAGAAGCTCTGGGAAACTCACTCGTACAGTTTGCAGATAATATTTGCTCTGACACGCCACGTGATTCCTCCTGATCTCAGCGGACTGGATTTTAGATGGTGCGCTTTGACAATGCTAATCCCAAACCATGAATCATTGAAAGCTTGTGGCAGAGGCGGAAATGTCACGTCCCCTGGATTCGTGCACACGCACCGATTTCAGCCGAGCATTGGAGATCGGTGTCAGGGGGAGAGAAGAAACAAACAAAAAAACGTTCTCTTTGAATGTTTCTCAAAATCTTTATTATAACAGATATTCCGTAGAAATGTTCTGTGAGATAAATAGGTTATATTCAAGAAGACGTTCTTAAGGTCTCGAGGTTCGTCATGCATGACTAGAATACATCACAAGTATGAAAGAGCCCTGTAAACATGACCACCCAATATTAACATACCCGTGAAGAAAGCACAGAAATATATGTTTCTCTCAGGATATTTTGGCACATCTACAGTAAATACACTTTAAGATTATAAGGTTAGCGTCTTTAAACTGACATTCCAGATCGAATCCGAACATCGAACGAATAAAATGAAACGAAGCAGATCACGAGAATCACAGTTAAGCTACATACAAAACATTTATCCACACTTCTTCTCGTCATCGGTCTACTATATAAAACGTTTGCTCAACCTTCAACACTGCAAAATATGTATCCAAAGATTTAATAAATAGCTTTGTTTTTTTGTTTTTTTTACATACATAGTGAAACCTCTTTGGAGGTCCACTGTGGAAGAAAAGGTGGACATTGCTAGTATACCATTAACACCACCAGTAGGCTACTGGGTTAAGCGGGAAGATACTGGTTTGATGTTAATGGTACCGTCTGCTCAGTCTATCAAATTGCTTCATTATAATAATAACAATAAAAAAAGAAAAGAAATAAAAGTAGAGCCCCGTCTCTTTAATGAGACCGAACCCTGTCATTGCACATATCTCGGAGTATAGTTTGGAAAAAACACAGTATTCCTTCAAGCCATTCTTCCGGACCGCCGCTTCAGTCCGTCACACTGTGAACCCTGGACAATGGAGTTGGGGAAAGGAGAATGTCGCCAGATGGGAGAGATGTCCTCTTCACAATGTCTTTGGATATACACATCAGAGAGGTTATGAGTCTTTGGGTCCGTTCACGCCGACGACGATTTCTCTGTGCTCTTGTCCAGTGCTTGGCCATCGTTTTCTTCTTCAATGACTGTCAGTGAAAACAGAGACACACGGGTTGATGATGAGAGACAGACTCGCAGATCAGCTATTGTCTCACGCTATGCACTGAGATCCCATGTTGCCATGAATTTTAACACAACAGAAATGGCGCAATGTATCAGAGCATATCACGGCACGCATTTGACACTTGATCGTGTCGTGGCATCTCGCATCATATGTTTGTGTAGGCAAATAAACATGCGTTAGTTACCTCTTTTGCTTCTCCCGATCTGTCCGAGCTTTGGTGGTCGTTTATTCTGGTTGCCACCGAAAAAGTTGTTGGTGTCTTGGAGGCGGCAGGTGAAGGAAAGGTGTTCCTCGTCCCCGTCGTTGCCATAATGAGTCATTTTGTCCTCGTTATACGGTAATACATCCGACATGCTGTATGAGCTGACCGTGGCTACTGTGTGTTCGGCTGAATCGATCGCGCGAGGTGAATTTTGTCGAGCGAATCTTTCCGCTGTTTACCTCTATGGCACGTGTCTCCTCCGCGAGCGGTTGTCTGGGACGCGTGTGATTTCCTTGTTTCTGCTCGCGCCCGCTTCAACTATTCCAAATTCCCCAACGCTGGAATGCGCCTTTGCGCGCGCGGGGCTTTTCGGCGGCTGGAGCGTCGTATGGAAAACCTGAGAAACAAATGCAAATCGGGAAGCGATGCAAAACAAAGATCCCTGATGGAGAATGAACGTCACTGAGGCGCGGGCTTCCTCTCCAGCTCTTTCATTACAGCTATCTCCAATATTCACTCTGGGAAATTTCCAAGCTATTTGTCCATGGAACAAGATGCTTCCACTTGTCACTTGCAAATAAATATATATCCGAGAAGATTCTAGTTCAAAGCACATTGGCAACATATTAAACGCATAACCTTTGATTTCATATAGTATTTTGGGAAAACGTTTATATAATTCTTTACAAAATTGCTGCTGTGATGACAGTAAAAAAGTTAACATTCAAATAACTCTCACCAAATAAAAATAAAAAATCTTTAAGGTTTCAGACATATGTTTCTTAAGTAAAATGTCTTCAAAATGTTGCCACATATAGGCCTGTGTTTTATGCTTCATGGATCATGGGCATGATGGATGTTGGTTAAGCCATACTGACTGTAATAGTTTTCCATTTTGAAGAATAGTATTGAACAGAATGATGAAATTGCTAAAACAAAAACATAATATATCCTGGACAAAAAACAAACAAACAAACAAACAAAAAAATCTCCCTCTGAATAAAGTCAAGAACCGTCTGTCTGTCTGTCTGTCTATCTGTCCGTCCGTCCGTCTGTTTGTCTGTCCGTTTCTCTGTCTGTCTATCTATCTATCTATCTATCTATCTATCTATCTATCTATCTATCTATCTATCTATCTATCTATCTATCTATCTATCTATCTATCTATCTATCCGTTTGTCTGTCTGTCTGTTTCTCTGTCTGTCTGTCTAACTATCTATCTATCCGTTTGTCTGTCTGTCTATCTATCTATCTATCTATCTATCTGTCCGTTTGTCTGTCTGTTTCTCTTTCTGTCTGTCCGTCCATTTCTCTGTCCGTTTCTCTGTCTGTCTGTCTATCTGTATCTATCTATCTATCTATCTATCTATCTATCTATCTATCTATCTATCTATCTATCTATCTATCTATCTATCTATCTATCTATCTATCTATCTATCTATCTATCTATCTATCTATCTATCTATCTAAATGCCATTTACATTTTGTAAGACTTCATATCTTAGTTGTAGAAAGAGCCGAAATGTTCTTTACTTGGTGATTTCATCCTTATTACGTGTTTTCCAGTCAAAGCTTGAGCAAACACAGAATATGATATTAAAACACGCCTGCAAATCACCAGAGAAAGCAGTATGTGATGCCCCCCTCTCCCCTTCTGTGCATAGGTTTTCATTCTGTAATATCAGACACTGGAATGATGCTGAAGTCGTACTGGCAAAATCTGGATATGAGCTGAGGGGGTTTGTTGCTCTGTCCAAGATTCGGAGAGCATAATCTTCTGCACTGGGCATAGTCACAACCTTTCCAGGCCTGAGCTGCAGACATTGACATATCCATCCAGCACAGAAGCGAGATGCACTGCTTCCTCCCATCTGTGAATGAACGAGAGGCCATTTTGTTCAGTTCTGTCTGATCCGAATGGCTGAAATGGTGAACACAGTTCAGTTGGTGCGTCGTCTTGGTTTGCTAAAAACAGCCTATTTCTTTCCAGAGATGTCATTTGAACACTGAGGCTTCAGACAGTTCAATATTGAGAGGAAACATGAAGAAGACGGGCTTTGAAATGACGTGTTGATGGACTACAGCTGTGATTCTCAACTGAGTGTGACTGGAATCGCAGTCTCTGATGTCAATATCAAACGATACTGGCTGCATTTCATATTCCCTTTCAAAGTTGGTATGAATCAGAAGTTGGGCTAGTCTTTTCTTCACTATTGTGACGTATCCGAGTGAAATGAAGAACAAATGTTGGCGGGGCTTGATTTTGTCCATTTTTTGGTTTGCTATTGGTGGATCTCATGTGAGTGACAGGTTATAGCCCCGCCCTCGTGCCAGTAAACACATCATCAGAGAAGGAGGGGAAGTTATTTCGATTAAAGTTTACGAGTGTACATGAATAAAATAAAATAAAGATGTTTACACATAAATAATTTTTAATATAGACTGTAATATTCGATAAATATAAGTTTGCAACTACTCTCAGAGCATTAGTTGCAAAGTTACTTAGTAAAATGTGTGTTGATGATACTCAAAAAGTGTCAGCATATGTTAGGCAGACAGTTTATGATTATAAGGATAATAATGGACATGGAGTTGCATATAGTCCGCAGAATGTCTAAAGTGAACGCTTGGAAGGAAGTGTTACTGGTGTAAACCTCAATAACCAAAAAAGAAAAAAAAGAAAAACAACAACAACCACAACATTGCAGCCATATACGTACCCAAAATATGTTATGGTATATTTCACATAACAAAATGAATACTGGTCAACTTATAAGAAAAGGTCATATACAGTAAGTATCACGTCAGTCACAAGTTCTGCACATGCTAAATATTTTTGTAAACGGAGCCTGGCATACAAAATTACTCCTTATTCTTTAATATTTGCTCATTTTTCAGTGTCATATTTATTCACAATGCTTGTGCTGTGGGAACATGCTGTACACTCTAAGAAAAAATGGTTCATAGGGTTCTTTACTCAAATCCAAAGAACCTTTTATGCTAAAAAGGTTCTATAATGACAAGAAAGAACACATTTGGCACAATATATTATTCATTCATATATTACATAATTCTGCAATATTTTGTAGTTGTAATTAAATTATTGTTTATTAAACTGTAATAACTTAATATCACATTTTAATCATGCTGATTTTTGGAGGAGAAAAACTGAAACGGCACTCTTCGTGTGATATTGATTAACTACATAAAATGATATAAATATAGACATTTTCTAACCCCCATATCTTGAATTTCATATCTTGAATAAATACATTTTAGGGTCTTGATGTTTGTCAATAATATGAAATATTTAATCCGGAAAAGACAAAACAAATGATAATGAATGAACCCAAAAGGTTCCACATAAAACTTTTCCTGGTTACAAAGAAATTATTGAACCATTAAAAAGGCTTCTGTATAGAACCTTTTAGGGGTTCCAAATATGTAGCGCTGATAGAACCTTTTAAGGTTCTATATAGAACTGGGAAATAATTAATCACGATTATTCGCATCCAAAATAAAAGTTTGTGTTTACATAATATATGTGGGTGCCCTGAGTATAATTATTTTGTATATATGTATAATACACACACATACATACATGCATATTTTATTTAAAAAATATTATTTATATATAAAATATTTATATTTACATGAAATATAAATTATATATAAATCTATATACAGTATTTACATGAAAATATTTCTTAAATACATTCAAGCATGTGTGTGTATTTATATATATATAATAATTATACACAGCGCACCCACATATATATTATGTAAACACAAACTTTTATTATTAATCGTTTGACAGCCCTAATTCTATATAGAACCTTAAAAGGTTAATCGTTTGACAGCCCTTTCTTTTAAGCGTGTGTGCACTTTATTTCCCATGAAACACTCTTCAGAAATTCATCAGATTATTCCGAACATGTTAGCATCTCTCAAACCTCTTTCTTCCCATTCTTCACCTTATTGTTGGTTGGTTTAACCCTTTACGCTCCACGTTACCTATTATTTTTAATTATGTAATGAACGATGCCCCGGATACATAAAAGGTATTATTATGAGAAAGTGAGTATTCATCCACACATAAAGTGGCGTGAATGACTGTGTGGTTCACATGGGGCCTGTCATGCAGCGATCATCTTACATGTGGTGTCGTGTGCAGTGAAACCAAAAGCTCCTGGAACTAATGCCACCTCCAGAGAAGAGGAACTCGGACACACCCATTCCTATTAAATGTGCAAACATCCTTTGTTACATGTACAGTACAACGTCAAATCCTTTTATAGCTTCCCGTTCACATCATTTGAGCTAAACAAACGGCATTTAATATCCTTTGGAATTATTCCCAAGCAAATGAGCATTTTAAAGAGGTACTAACTGATATTAAAATGATATTTTTGTAATTATCCCAAATGATGATAGGAAAGGGATCCAACATCACACTACTTCACTTTGTAAGCATATTGTAGTTTCAAGAGGTCTTCACATTAGATTTACATTAAAGGGGTCATGAACTGGCTTTTTAAATGTTATTATATTGTTGTCTGAGGTCAACTTATAACGTTCGCTTGGTTTTTGCATTCAAAAACATAAAAATGAACAAGTAATAGGCTATTTTGTGCCCTGGTTGTGAGCCTACCTAAAAAACAGTCGGTTTTTATGGGCGTGTCGCACTGAAGACTTGGAAGTAACAGTTTTGCATATTATAATGAGTTTCACTCACCCGTCGGTGTATGTGGGGGAAAACGTCCAATGTTGTCAAATGGCAACCGGATTCGCCCATTGTATGTTCAACCCAGAGGTGTGTTGCACAATATTCCTGTCAGATCCAATATAGACGGCACAGCACCTTTACTCTTAAAGTCCCCGTGAACCGGAAGTTGCAAACGATTTTTCTCCAGTGCAGTGACGTGGGCAGGTTCTAGCGCTCCTCCTCTCCATCTCTCGCTCATAGCAAACTAACGGTTTGAGGGGAGTGGTTAAGCGTTTCCCCACCCAAACTGTGAAGCCTACGTCATCAGAAAAAGAAACCGTTCCAGACCGGAAGTAACTTTTCAGATTTTGATTAAAGATTACTAAGGTAAAACATTTTTTTTTAATATATATTCACTTGCACGGATTAATTGTTCACCACAAGACTAGTAATATGCGCTAACAAAGTGAATAGGTTCAATTTTGATTTCACGGGGACTTTAATCGGTCTGCAAATCCAGTCTTGTTGACAAAACAATCCTCAGTGAAATGAAGCGAACAGACGACGATGTTTTACCTCATCAGCTGGAACGTCATTAAAAATAAATGTTATCCATGCAGTCCTATTGGAATCCAGAGGAAGCTTATGCAGCGACTGTCTTGCACAACCAGGCACTGCACAATATTCTGTATTGCTCGGTAGCGATCCAGTTTGTCATCACGAGGTAAGCATGTACATGTATGATACTTGTGTAATGCGCGAATCGGTGGGCGGGGCTAAACCTGCCGTGGTGAAGTAGGCGTTGATCATCTTCTGTGGGGATGGTGTTTTATCCTCTTTGTCGTCATAGTTCCCCACTTTTAAAAACGAGTCGTTTTTAGAGTCTGGTGTCAATAAAAGCTTTTATTGGACTAACAAGGACGTTTTCAGTTCTGAAACTCACAGGATATTCTTATAATATGATGACCTCTTAGATGTCAAAAGCTCAAGGAAAATTTGATTTCTCAGTTCATCACCCCTTTAATTTGCTTTCATTTATTAGTACTTTTCAACTTTATGCTACCATTTAAAAGTTTGGGGTTGGTAAGATTTTTTTTGTAGGAAGAAGACTCTTCGGCTCACTAAGGCGCCTGGTGCACCAAATAATAATAATTAAAAAAAAACATTTTGAAATGCAGGTTTTAGGAGACTTTATTTTCCAAAAAAGTCCGCAAGGATAAAGGTGCCTATAGTTAAAGAGCGTAGTTTTGCACGTTGCATGAATAGAAACACACAGAAGGTTAGTCTTCCCTGCTGAAAAGACCAACTGACTTAATGCATCGTGAGTACGGGCTGTATATGGTCTGGTCAATCCACCTGCGGAAGCGGGACACCGCCGTGTACACCCCTGGAAACCTTGGATCCCCACAGCCGTTTCCCCAAGAGACCAGGCCGTAGACCCGTCCATCACACACCAGCGGCCCTCCGGAGTCCCCCTGGAACATCAGAAGCCCAACATCCCAGTGAAGCCTTGAATCGTGGATAATGAAGCATGTGAGCTGCTGGTTATCACAGTACCTTACATGCATCTTTTCCTCCCGCCCTGGAGCCCGCGCAGATCATGCTCGCCGTGATGTTTCCGCCGAAGGAGTCGCTGCTGTTGCACTTGGAGGTGGAGACGATGGGGAGCTTGACCGTCCGCAGGGTGAGAGGGTTTAGTCCCCCGCCGTGACTCGTGGAGCCCCATCCAGAGACCCGGCACATCCGGCCCGCCAGCAGCCCTGTGTTCTGCTTGGGGAGTGGGGCGAGCGACACGTACCTGTTCAGCTCGATAGGTGCGCTGAGCTGAAAGAACCAGCATCCAGAGACAGATATACAGATCAGGTGGATCAGACACATGCCTTTGGTGTGAGAGACCCGGGTTCGAATCCGCTGTGAGACACCAATGTGTACCTGAGCAAGACACTTAACCCCTAGTTGCTCCAGAGGCGTGCGACCTCTGATATATATAGCAATTGGATAAAAGCGTCAGCTAAATGAATAAATGTAAATGTAAATCAGGGGTTGTGTAAAAGCATACATCGTCATCAAACTGATTTATTACAAAGCATAACACCGTGTCCTCAGCGTCAGCAAGTGTGTCTGGTCACACTGAACGCAAAGCCAAAAATCACAGCCATTCTGGGGTGCGTTTCCCGTACAACGACGCAGTTTGCTGATTCACTACCAGAGTACGATGATGCATCGTTGGAAAAATCAACTAGCTAGTCACGACTGTTTCCCGAAACCCACTGTCGCAAAGTATCGTTCAACCACGTTGGTTTCGCACGCGAAAGTGTCGTGATTATTACGCAGGAATGAGAGTTTAGTCAGATCAGCCAAGAAAATCACAACTTTACATTTTCCGTCGGTCTTAGACAGTGTTGTGCAAGTTACTTCCAAACTGTAATACATTAGGTATTACTTGTTACTGTTATTTAAAATTAATTCATTACCTTCCAATATTACTGTCCCAGAATTGCAATGCGTTACATTACTCATGTATTAATTTTGAGTTACTTTCACCAAAATAACTAAGTAGAACTTAACTTTTGGGCTGTAACGATATGCAATATGAAACCGAAATCGCGATTCGCCACACGACTCAGATCCACGAACCTACAGAATCGCGACACACCTCTTCCAACTCCAGCGTTATTCTCCTTACCGTCCAGATCCAATGCTGCCTTATCCTTAAATTAGGCTATTAGTATTATTTGAAGTTAACATTATAAAATACGTAGACCTACACCACAAAACTAGTTGAGGATAAATTATTTAAAATTGGGGAAGTCCAGTATTATGGACATGACATTTGCAGTCAAAACTTGAAATAAAAATTCTCAGAAAATACATGTATTGAAAATAGGCTACTTCCTTAAAGGACTCCAGACATTAGACAAATATCAGTCTATGTTTTATTTTTAATATTAGGGAAAAGACACATTCATGCGTGACAAAAAAATAGGAGGCAAAATATATTTTTTGTAATTCTGTGAATTACACTGCGCAAATCGGATGAGGAAGGGTTGGCTCTCCAGTCTCCATAGAACTTAAAATATTCTTTTTATTTTAGTTTTCGTGTTCGTGTTCGCATTTATGAGGAAAAAACAATGTTACAGACGCGACCGCTCTGAACTGGCACTAAAAGACTGCTTTAAAACTTTCACATAGTCTGTTGCCTTTAAGAAGTAAAAGCAGACAATACAACTGTAATACAAGCCTCACTGAACATGTAACGAGTAAAATATTACTGAAAATTGATTAGTAATGCCTTACACTACTGCGTTACAGCAAAAAGTAATATGTTACTGTAATGTATTACTTTTGTAATGCGTTACTCCCAACACTGGTCTTAGAGCACGATGTAACTACAGAAGAGTCAAGTTTTAAATTGGAAAAATATCAAAACTCTGTGGTCATTTTTTTTTTTTTTGAGAAATGCTAATGGTCTGGTCCACTTTAATGATGTATGCTAAGCTATGCTAAAAGTGGTACCGGCAGAACCGGAGATCGGCTGAATGGATTCAATAACGGTAAAACTCAACAGTTTAACTCAACAGTGGGGGAGTTGTAAACTGAGCCTATTTCCAAAAAAAGTGGAGTATCCCTTTAAGAAACTTTTTTTTCCAAGAAAAAAAAAATGTAAATATGTAATTTTGGTGATCACAGATGAGTTTTAAGGGATAAAATAATAGACTACAGGGGGACTTTAAATGAATGATTCAATGACCCTTAACGTTTCTTAAAATCAAGATGGAATCAAAACTGATTTTTATTTTTTAAACGGAATATATATATGATTAATCCGTGCATATCATTGTTGGTTTTTTTTATTCATGTGCCTTGTAACCTCCCCTCCCTCTTACTTCTCTGATGTGTTTACTGGTGTGAGGGCGGGGCAACCTGTCACTCACATGAGCTTGGCCAATAGCAAACCACAACCATCCAATCAATTTCCCACAGGCAAAATCAAGTCCCGCCCTACATTTGTTCTTGTTCGAGAAGCTGTTTCAATCCGACATAAGTCACAATAGGGAAGATAGCACAAATGACAAGCACAACTTACGTTTCATGCCGATGTTAAAGACATTGTGTACTCTCTGAGAAGTTACTGATGAATAAGTACTACACGATCGTTAAAAAAGTATGTTCTATGAGATCTGGCTGCATTGGATTCTTCATGTTGTCACTGTTATGTGACCTCACAGCATCAGTTGTGTCACACACCGTCATTCTAATCGCATACTTCCCAACTAAAAGTAGGTGGAAATCAATATGTGAAAAAAGAAGTAGGCTATAGGTATGAATTCACAATGTTCATAAAATGCTAGCAGATCACATGACAGTTGAAGTACGTCCGTATCTCATTCATACTACAAATTTCAATGGTCACATTTAGTTACTTTAAATAAGCCCTCAGAGAGTCTGCAATTTCACACTTAACCTCAGTGGATGACTCAGCGACGCCACTTATGGCCTCCTTAAACAGTGTGACTGAACACGCAAACACAGACAGGACTGAAACAAACTGTTCCAGCACTGTTGGACTCAAATGAGCACTTGTGGAAAGCCACCTAACCACATTCAAGGACCAGAACTGTTGTTGAATACTTGATTCTGACTGATTGACCAACAGGTTAAAGAAGATCTGATTAAGTAAGGGATGATGGAAATAAGTCCAGTCGGGGGAAAGTAACTCAGACAGGGTAAATGGGACCTCAAGATTTTTTAAACATTTCAATGTGTTTATTTTTCCCTTTTAATACTTTTCTCTATGTTGTATCTTTATGGTCTGACAATGGTAGCCTGTCTCTATTTAATATATATATATATGAAGAGTTCAGATGCAAAAGCCTCTAAGTGCCATTTGAAATTTTCTTCTAAAATGACCATTTTTATCAAGCTTGTATATTTAAGTTCAGTAATTTCACTTAAATGGCAATTAAGATTACCTATTAATTGTCATTTAAGTGAAATTACTGAACTTAAATATACAAGCTTGATAAAAATAGTCATTTTAGAAGAAAATTTCAAATGGCATTTAGAGGCTTTTACATCTGAACTCTTCATATATATATACATGCATATAAATACACAAAAATGCTGGGTTGTGTTAACCCAAATTTGGGTCAAATATGGACAAACCCAAATGTTGGGTTAAAAATGTCATTTAAAATTTTAAACCAAATTCAACTTTCACATACAAATGTAAATTTTTTTATTACATATTTAACCCAATATTTGGGTTTGTCCATATTTGACCCAAAATTGGGTTGAAACAACCCAGCATATTTTGCTTTTGAGTGTATAAATGTATATTTTGAGTGTAATATAGAATTGCCATAATTGACCAATCAAATTCAAGTCAAGTCACCTTCATTTATATAGCGCTTCATACAGTTCATATTGTTTCAAAGCAGCTTCACCGTAATAAACAGGAAAATAACCAAATTAATATTGTAAGTAAGCATCATTAAATATGAGACAAATTCAAATTCTGCTGTGAAGCAGCTCTTCCAGACAATAGTGTCATTATTCAGTCATTATTCAAGTCAGTTCAGCGTTGATTCAGTTCATCAATTATGAAATAAGTTCAATTCAGCAACAAGCAGCTCTACAACAGATAATAGTGTCGTTATTCACCCCTAGTCTGTTTAATGTGATCCAATCCAGTTTGATAACAGTCTCATGTTGCAAAAATTGTCCATTACAAAGCAAATTTAATTGATTTGAACTGTACTCTCTCAGTCATACACACTCACAAAAAACTTTTGCTGATAATTTACTCGCCCCCATGTCATCCAAGATGTCCATGTCTTTCTTTCTTCAGTCGAAAAGAAATTAAGGTTTTTGATGAAAACATTCCAGGATTTTCTCCATATAATGGACTTCAATGGGGTCCAAACAGTTCAAGGTCCAAAAGAGAGTTTCAGTGCAAAGTGTTCAAAGGGCTTTAAACGACACCAGACGATGAATAAGGGTCTTATCAAGTGAAATGATCAGTCATTTCGAAAATAAATAAAAAAGTTGAAGTTTTATAAGCACAAATGCTCGCCGAGCGTTTGTGACTCTCCTGTTCGAACTCGTTCATCAAAATGAACAAATATTTTTTAGAGTCATTTGGTTAATTCAATGAACGAAATGAACAAAATGATTCTAAAAAAAGATTTGTTCATTTTGATGAACGAGTTCGAACAGGAGAGTCACGAACACGCATCACAGAACAGAGCAAGGCGAGCATTTGTGCTTATAAAACTTAAAACTTTTTTATTTATTTTTTAAATGAGTGATCGTTTCGCTTGATAAGACCCTTATTCATCGTCTGGTGTCGTTTAAAGCCGTTTGAAGCTGCACTGAAACTCTCATTTGGACCTTGAACGTTTGGTTCCCATTGAAGTCCATTATAAGGAGAAAAATTTCTTTTCGACTGAAGAAAGAAAGACATGGACATCTTGGATGACATGGGGGTGAGTAAATTATCAGCAAAAGTTTTTTATTGAGTGATGTATTGAATCCAGAGCCAAAGCGCATGTACCTTTATGAGCATAATATCTGCATTATTGGTGCTCCTGTTGTACAGCGGGTGCGGGATGAGAGATAGAGGCTTGGAGTACTGCTCTGTCCCCTCATAAACACCCAGAGTATAGTCTCCAGCCACCAGCATCATCCGATCCATCCTTAAAGACAAGCACAAAAACAGTCGCCACCCTCTGAATGACATTCTAACTACAAAACAATGTAAATACTGTATATAAAGAAGGAGCTTTATGCTTGGTATCTGATTTCTTGATACTCTTTGTAGAGGACATGAGTTGAATGACAGTATTCGTCCCTGTTAGCAGGCTCAGCCATGCCAAGCGGCAGATAAGCCAGCATTCATTAAGTACCACACGGCGATGACGGGTCAAGGTTACCGCATGTCCGGCATTACTCGACACACACACATGGCCTCTGCTGCTACACACCCTGTGAGTCTCATAAACAGCATGTTCAGGCAGAGAATCTGTTTAAGAAGAGGTGAAAAAACACACACCCAATATTGCAATGGGCAGCTGTAAGCACCCAGTACTTGTGGACCAGAGATCCGCCACAGAAGTGCTGCCCTTTCGAGCTCTGTAACGACACTATGTATTTGATTGAATTTGGCGAGGGGGTATATCCGCCAACGATGCGCCCCTGAACAAAGTCCAGACCTGGAAAACAATATAACAAAGATTTCAAATAGCTCAGAACTCAAGGTGACAGTGAAAGGGCAATTAAATTAAACCCTAATCTCATTTACATTGAGTTCAAACTGACAGCTGACAAAATTAAGCTTGACACCCTGAGCATCTCTATTAAATAAAGGTTCTTTTCAAGAAAGGCTTGAAAGTCGAAAAGAATATAATGCCTATATGCTATTGATTATTGATATGTTGTCTAATGTTGGTTTATGATAGCCAATCTGATTGATTCATACAGTGCATGATCAATGCTTACAGTTTAAAAATGAATATGCTTTATCTAATCAAAAAAATTGTGGCAACAGATTACAAGCAATATTATTAATTCAATTTAACACGTTAGAATTGAGTAATAATTAATCAAATTAACTCCTTAAAAGTTAACCATTTAAAATGAGTAAAACTAAAAAAAACAAAAAAAAAACGTACATTTAAGTCACCATTATGCTGATCAGTATTTGTTTTAAAATTATGGTTTTCTCCTTCAGTGATTCTGCTTGTTAACATCAAGTGTTTTCAATGTTGGCAATATAAAATAAAGATTTCTTAATAAATCTTTGATGTCTGTCTGTTATTCAGATATTTTTGTTTATTTTTTGGTGTAAACTTTTAAGGAATAATTTGATTAATTATTACTCAATTCTAATTTGTACAATTTAATTAATAATATTGCTTGTAATCTGTTGCTACAATTTTACTGATAAGAAAAAGCGCGTTCATTTTTTACAGTGTATCAAATGGGTAATTTCATTTTTAATAAGAATGTCCATGATAAAAATAAAAGATTTCGAAAAATTATACCGTTTTCAAAAAAAAAAAGGTTAAATGTAATGTAATCATTACTCCAGTCTTCAGTGATCCTCCACTATTACAAAAGTATGTAAAATATTAATAAGCAGTGAAGCATTTTTTTAGGAAATATTGAAAAAAGATGATTCTAAACTACTTTTTTTCCTTCAAAAATGATATGGTTTAGTGAGGCCCTTTTTGTTGTGATATTATGACAGTTTTATAATCCTGGCATTTTTTTTACTCAATGCCCCTGTATTAAAATCAGAATGCATATAAACATGCTTATTGCTTATCATATCAAAGGTGTATTCGATTCTAAACAAACACTAACATCATGTTATTGACCCAAACACTGAGTAAAGGTTAGGCTTAAATACTGGAAGAGTCAATTTATTTCCTTGTTAGAAAGCTAAATCTGCAGGCAAAAAGATGGTCAGCTCCTGATAGTGTTCAGTACTTACAGTTGGCTGGGACGAATTTCAACAGCACCAGAAAGAGCAGCATGGCCATGGATAATGCGAGCACGTGAAGCAGTACTGACTGTCGGCTACACTATATCTACCAAACCCCTCCACAGAGAGTGAGGAAATCACATCAACACTGTTCCTCGGGTTTCTCAAGTTCTGATTTCAGTTTTCATGGGGAACTATGAATCAAACATTGTTTGATTCAAGGAAACAAGTTGGGCTTTCAGCAGCGATGTCCTCTCTGACCTTCTCATCTATTCTTGAGAGTAATGGACATGTGATAATTAGTCAGACCCTTGTTAAAAATGCTAATGTGTTGCTAATGTAATTTCTATTATAATATAAAACAATCCTATATGTCTCAAATACGAACTTCTAAAGGCCTGGATAATTATAAAGATAGCTATAATAATATAAGCATCCACACCAAAGGAATATAACATTCTCTTATAATTTGTCATCTGCTGTTTTAAATCCTTGCACTCTTAAAGTCTCAGTGCTTTCAAACCCTCTTGGGAAGTTTGCATTTGCGAGTTGGGAAGTGTTTAAGTCCCTTTGGTTGGAGCAAGGATCAGAGGGCGGAGATGGGTAAGTTTAGGGGTGGGGTTAGGGATCAGGGGGCGGAGATGGGTAAGTTTAGGGGTGGGGTTAGGGATCAGGGGGCGGAGATGGGTAGGATTAGGAGTGGGGTTAGGGATCAGGGATGGAGATGGGTAAGTTTAGGGGTGGGGTTAGGGATCAGGGGGAGGAGATGGGTAGGATTAGGAGTGGGGTTAGGGATCAGGGATGGAGATGGGTAAGTTTAGGGGTGGGGTTAGGGATCAGTGGGCAGAGATGGGTAGGATTAGGGGTGGGGTTAGGGATCAGTGGGTGGAGATGGGTAAGTTTAGGGGTGGGTTAGGGATCAGGGGGCGGAGACGGGTAGGATTTGGAGTGGGGTTAGGGATCAGTGGGCGGAGATGGGTAAATTTAAGGGGTGGGGTTAGGGATCAGGGGTGGAGATGGGTAGGATTGGAGTTAGGGATCAGGGGGCGGAGATGGGTAAGTTTGGGTACCGTATATGTAAGGTGGGAGGAGTTGGATCTAGATCCAACTCCTCCCCCTGAATTTCGTGTTCTGCAGTGAGGACCACCTCACAGGGACACAGGCACAAAAGTAAAAAAAAAATACAGCATATGTCACAGTTGACTGAGGGGCTGTTTACACAACACCATTTTCAACGTAAAACCTAACCCTAACCCTAACCCTAAAAACGTAAAACGTTTGGCAATTTGTTTACACGACAACAGCGTTTTGGGTGCCCAATAGGAGTTAATGCTCTCCGTATAAACAACAAAAACGTGAATCTCTGAAGATGATGACGTCTTATTACGTGTTCAGTCTATAGTGTTTCATCGCCATCTAATGGCCTGGTAGCAGATTAAAGGGATTTTTGTTGTTTTCGTGGATCTGTGTGAATGGGGATCATTTTGACAATGCCTGTACACAGAAGACTCAAAGGAATTTTTTTTAGTTTTAAGCAGATCATTGTCATGTAAACATACCCTAAACACTGATAAAGATAACCCTGACACCCCCACCCCACCAATCAAGAAGTCAACTTTGCGCTTAATGAACAAACATCATTTACAGAGGAGGGAGGGAGGGGGCTTAGGTGGGGGATGCAGAGCTGGCACAAAGGATGACCACAGGATCCAGGGCAGAGAAGATAACAGGAGGAGCCAGGGATGAGACGACGGTAGGGGGAGCCAGGGATGATACGACGGTAGGGGAAGCCAGGGATGAGACGACGGTAGGGGAAGCCAGGGATGAGACGACGGTAGGGGAAGCCAGGGATGAGACGACGGTAGGGGAAGCCAGGAATGAGACGACGGTAGGGGGAGCCAGGGATGAGACGACGGTAGGGGAAGCCAGGGATGAGACGACGGTAGGGGAAGCCAGGGATGAGACGACGGTAGGGGGAGCCAGGAATGAGACGACGGTAGGAGGAGCCAGGGATGAGACGACGGTAGAGGAAGCCAGGGATGAGACGACGGTAGGGGAAGCCAGGGATGAGACGACGGTAGAGGAAGCCAGGGATGAGACGACGGTAGAGGAAGCCAGGAATGAGACGACGGTAGGAGGAGCCAGGGATGAGACGACGGTAGAGGAAGCCAGGGATGAGACGACGGTAGAGGAAGCCAGGAATGAGACGACGGTAGGAGGAGCCAGGGATGAGACGACGGTAGAGGAAGCCAGGGATGAGACGACGGTAGGAGGAGCCAGGGATGAGACGACGGTAGAGGAAGCCAGGGATGAGACGACGGTAGGGGAAGCCAGGGATGAGACGACGGTAGAGGAAGCCAGGAATGAGATGACAGTAGGGGGAGCCAGGAATGAGACGACGGTAGGAGGAGCCAGGGATGAGACGACGGTAGAGGAAGCCAGGAATGAGACGACGGTAGGGGGCCAGGGATGAGACGACGGTAGGGGGAGCCAGGAATGAGACGACGGTAGGAGGAGCCAGGAATGAGACGACGGTAGGAGGAGCCAGGGATGAGACGACGGTAGAGGAAGCCAGGAATGAGACGACGGTAGGGGGCCAGGGATGAGATGACGGTAGGAGGAGCCAGGAATGAGACGACGGTAGGGGGGCCAGGGATGAGACGACGGTAGGGGGAGCCAGGAATGAGACGACGGTAGGGGGGCCAGGGATGAGATGACGGTAGGAGGAGCCAGGAATGAGACGACGGTAGGGGGGCCAGGGATGAGACGACGGTAGGGGAAGCCAGGGATGAGACGACGGTAGGGGGAGCCAGGGCAGAACCCACAATAGGAATCCTGGGACAAATGTCCAGGGTGGAGTTGAGGGAGGGATGAGCCATGGTGGAGACTTGTCAGGCCAGACCAGGGGGAAGACCAGCTGAGATGAGGCTTATGGCGACGGAGACACTGATGGATGGTGGATGGCGACTGACTTCGGAGATATGCGAAGAGCCCAGAAGACCTAGTGATATGGAAGGTAAATGGTAAATGGACTGCATTTATATAGCGCTTTCACAGACCCAATGGCCACCAAAGTGCTTTACATTTTGGCTCACATTCACCCATTTATACACTGACGGAGGTGTCAGCCATGCTAGGTCGTCGGGAGCAGCTGGGGTTAGGTGTCTTGCTCATGGTCACCACGACACTTGGTCAGGTGGAACCGGGGATTAAACCACCAACCTTCCGGTATGTAGACAACCTACATGAACCACTGAGCCACTGCCGCCCCAGGAGTGTGCCGGAGGACTGAGGTGAAGCCGGAGGGAAGGAGGAGCCCAACGAAGACGAACGGGAGGAAGGACAAGTCAACGATGAAGGCCCTTAAGTCCTTGGTGATGGCAGAGCGACAACTGACCAAAGCAGAGCCATAGGAACGTCACCGGTAGAGCCAAGGGCGCGAGGAGTCATGGTGAAGTCGACAGGTCGATGGGCCGAGCTTGAGTGACAGGCTTGGAGGTTCTTGGGGGAGCAAACGGGTCAACGGTCCAGGGTCGAGTTGGCGAACTATCAGACTAAGGCGGATCCACAAAGCACAGAACAGACATCATTGGAGGAGACGAAGGGATGACGAGAAGCAGTGAGGACGGGGGGTTAATTAAAGACTTCATGGCCTGTCCATCCCATAACCCTAAGCTGATTTGCTTGGTCGACTCGGAATAGGCTGAATTCTCAGGAACGGCTCTCTAGGCCGACTCAGAACAGGCAGAGGAGGTGAGAACATCAAAGACATCAGTAACAGTGCGCTGGGCCATGAAACAGGCATTGTGCTCTCTTCATACTCCTCAAACGATATAAGGGGTCCTGAGTTCAATGCATTTACATCCACCGTAGTCAAAGGGACAGGGCTCCACTCCAACCAATATATCCACTGGAGACTGTTTCTACATGGCTCACGCACCTGGTCAGACTTTTTGTCAGGCTCGAGTGAAAGAAATAAAGTGTGCATAACTGCGGCAAATAGTGCACGTAACCATTTGCAGCAGTTAAGGTTTATTCACAAACTTAAGATAAAACAATGGTTTTCAGGATGCTGGACTTCCAAAAACAAGAACAGAACAAAAGAATGCAACAAAAACAGAACAAAGACTGACAGAAAAGAAGCTCAAAACTGCAAAAACTGTTAACTTATATTTCAGTAGGTGCAATCACATTTATTGTTGTTCTGCACGTTTTCTGTAAAAATCCAGTCAGTTTTGCATGAGGGCGAAAGATATACCCATGCAGATTTCGCAAAGGGTTCACATTTACCTAAAGCTGCGCCTCACACATCACTATACTATATTGACAACATGGTTGCTAATGTGACCACACCTTAAACGTAAACCTCCTTGTCCTCTCATCCAGCAACTCCATAACATGTTGTCAAGTCAAGTCAAGTCACATTTATTTATATAGCGCTTTTCACAATACAGATTGTATCAAAGCAGCTTCACAGTGATAACATGAAAGTAGCACAACACAGATCAACAACATTGCTAAACACTAAATAACCCCAACTGAGCAAGCCCAAAGCAAGCCAAAAGCAAGGCGACAGTGGCAAGGAACCAAACTCTATCAGATTGGATGGAGAAAAAACCTTGGGAGAACCCAGGCTCAGTCGGGGGCCAGTTCTCCTCTGGCTTACATTCATATTGTTTAAATATAAATATTAAATATAAATATTGTTTATGAATCAAACGGCGCCATAACATATCGCAGGCGTTGAGTCGTCTCTTCACAGGCGTTGAGTCGTCTCATCACAGGCGTTGGGGCATCCGAAATCCCTGTGAGAGGCTGGACACAAAACTGGACCTGACGAACGCCATTTTTCTCGGGACAAATGTTGTCCATCCGATTTTATTTAGGATGCCAACATGACATCATGACTTTTGCGTAAACATATACACCACTTTCGAGTCAGGTGGCGTGTTATCTCTACGCATTTTGTGCTATGCGTATATGTCTACGCCATTAATGTCCGCGTCATTCCGCGTGTCTGAACACGCAGTCAAATCTCCAGTCATAAATGCCATTAACCCCAGTGACGGTTAGGTTTAGGGATGGGGTTGAGGTAAGTCATATCTTTTTTTTACCTAGGATGGTGAGGGAACAGTCATAAATGCCATTAACCCCAGTGACGGTTAGGTTTAGGGACGGGGTTGAGGTAAGTCATATCTTTTTTTTACCTAGGATGGTAAGGGAACAGTCATAAATGCCATTAACCCCAGTGACGGTTAGGTTTAGGGACGGGGTTGAGGTAAGTCATATATTTATAAAACGTTAAGTCAACGGCGTTCATAAACACGCTGAAAGGCGATTATGCGTCTTGATTGCACGCCAAAAATGGAAATACGAATTGGCGTCTCATACACACGCTACTTCATGAGATCAGTCTGAGGATGCAGTGCACGCATTTGCCAACCCTGCGTCCCTCACAAAAGCATTTTGTTTCAGAAATACACACCATGCTTTTGTAACTACCCATCTCAGTGGAACGAGAATAACAATAACATGTTCTGGCTGAACACGATATCAGTTACACACAATAAAAGCGAATGTAGCACCAATAATACGAATTTCATATTTGGTGGTATCTCGTTTGATTTTTAAACCGCGTGAGGAGAGAAATCAACATTTATTTGTCTGATTAAATCCCATGAGGCACTATCAGAATACATGTTCATTACATCCAAGGAGGGACTTCAGATGAATGGCAAACTCATTCTTCTAGGTGGAGTTCTCCCCTGAGGGAGAGAAGATGTGGATTTATACAGTCAAGTCGCAGATGCTTTGTTTACCACAACCCTATTGCCATTTTCACCCAATTTTGCCATCACCTGATATTCTATTCTCTGACAAACCATTTTGTCAAGTAAGAGGGTCTATAGATATATGATTTCCCCTTAGAGAGTAGCACAATGCATTTGAATCAAAGGCAAGGTCTTACACACGATAGCATCAAACAAAAGGAGGCGATCATAGATACAGAGCTTTTGGGTCCTGCGTGTTATCGTTTTTGTTCTAGAGAATAGTTTGAGTACAAATAAGACCATAAAACCTAAGGGACAGATGTGGTTACACTATAAAAGCAAAGATAATATTCACATTAGGCAGTGCGGAAGGAAGTTAGTGGGATTTAGCTGCTCAGGATTGAGTTTTCGATGCTCAGGGTGAGTTTTTCTGTCCATTTCTGTTTAGCTAGGAAATGTCATAAATATCATACATACTGTATAACATCATATATTACCATACCATTCAAACGTTTGGGGTTGGTATGAATAATAATTTAAAAAAAAGTCTTTTCTGCATAAGAAATCTCCATTGCTCACCAAGGCTGCATTTATTTAGTTAAAATACAGTAAAAACAGTAATAATCATGAAATATTACAATTTAATTTTAATAGCTTTTCAATTGTAATTCATTCCTGTCAATTTCCAGCATCATTACCCCAGTCTTCAGTGTCACATGATCCTTCAGAAATCATTTTAATATGATGATTTTTATTGTTATTATTATTATATTGTTATTTATTGTCAAACATTTATTGTTATTATTATCAATGTTAAAACAGTTGTGCTGCTTCATATTTTTGTGGAAACCGTGGATTCTTTGATAAATGTAAAGTTCGAAAGATCAGCAATTGTTTGAAATAGAAATCTTTTAACATTATACTGTAAACGTCTATCGCATTTGATCAATTTAATGCATCTATTCTTACAAAAAGTGTACATCACACATGATGCACTGTAAAAATGAGTATGCTTTATCTAATCAAAAACGATTGTGGCAACAGATTACAAGCAATATTATTAATTAAATGTAACAAATTAGAATTGAGAATAAAAGTTAACCATTTAAAATGAGTAAAACTTACAACAGCAACCAAAAAAAAAAACCCCATAAATTTAAGTCACCATTGTGGTGATCGGTGTTTATTTTAGGTTTGTTTTAAAATGACGGTTTTCTCCTTCAGTGATTCTGCTGGTTAACATCAGGTGTCTTCAATGTTGGCAATATAAAATAAAGAGCTCTTAATTCATCTTTGACGTCTGTCTGTTAGTGAGATATTTTTGTTAACTTTTAAGGACTAATTTGATCAATTATTGCTCAATTCTAATTTGTTAAATTTAATTAATAATACTGCTTGTAATCTGTTGCCACAATTCTATTGATTAGATAAAACATATTAATTTTTACAGTGTATTAACGGTTCAAGAGATTTTAAAATGATGATTGATTGATGACAATGTTTACTCTTTGATTTTTTAAATTAATTATTAAAAAAAGTTTAGATAAACCAGCTAAAGCACACCTGGGCCTGGCTGAGGGACCAGCTAAACCAGTTGAACTAAACCTTTTACGTTTGACTTCCTTTCAACTTCCAGCAGGCTAACCTGTTGTTGTTTGACATATGCTTTGACAGTAATTCAATATGTGATGTATTATGTAAAACGTGATGCGGTTTCCCCAATGTGCTCCATTTGTTTTCCGACCTCTAAACACCCTCTGTTTTAGACCCCTCCAACATGAAGAAATGCCTTGAATACCCCTTGCTCCTCATCACCTTGACGCTTCACGGTAATGCACTGCATTCCCTGAGCAACTCACAGCGGTCTCGTCTAATGCATGTGTAACAGGATGTTGCTTTCTGTGCATACATTATTGAAACACGTTGGTGAGCACAGGCCGCTGGCATTTAGTGTTTGTCGAGCACATATGAGGTCTCACTTTATCATTATTCTCCTCATTCACAGGCTCACTGCAGCAGAGAATCATTGGCGGACAGGAGGTTGAGCCCTATTCCATAAAGTACCAGGCCTCTGTTCAGTACAACAACTATCATTACTGCGGAGGAACGCTCATACACCCGCAGTGGGTGGTCACTGCTGCCCACTGCTGGAGACCGTGAGTATTGCAATCACAATTCAGCTTGACAAGGAACTAAACACACTAACATGCCACACAACTCATCACTCTAACTTTACTGATGCGATATTGTTGGGTTCTGCTGTCTGATCTGTTCGCAGGAGCTATTTAATCAAAGTGGTTTTGAGTGAACATGACCTCTCCAAAAAAGAGGGCTTGGAGCAGATGTTCAATGTGTCCAGAGTCCTGGTGTATTACATGTACAATTACAGGACATTTGATAGTGACATTATGCTCTTGAAAGTAAGTTCTATGTTAATAGGTCTGTTTGTTTATCCTATAGTCATTGGTTTGGGTTGTTATAAATGGGTTTATAAATTCAGATATGTATATCTATGTATACACACTCACTTGAAGGATTATTAGGAACACCTGTTCAATTTCTCGTTAATTCAATTATCTAATCAACCAATCACATGGCAGTTGCTTCAGTGCATTTAGGGGTGTGGTCCTGGTCAAGACAATCTCCTGATCCGTTTCTCAAAACCATGCAAAGAACGGACTTGTGTTCTTGGGAAGAAAGCTCTTGCTAGTTGTTCTTGGAAGAACGAACTCACGAGGTGACGAGCACACAGAACGCTGCTGATAGTTTGAGACGAGGTGTTCTTGCTGGTATTGCGCGATAGTAACGTTACCCCCGCACAGACGCCGTCTGCAGTGCCCAAACATAACGATAATTATTATACAGCCAGGCTTTATCGCCCGAGCCTAAGGAATTACTCTACATACACTACAAAGTAATGTATATTCACAACAATAAAGCAACACCTGTCTCATTTTAATTCTGCTTCTGTTGTTTGTTTGTGTACATCACTAGCCAACGGCGGGAAAAACGCGGGTAATATTCTTTTACTGTCTATGGTAATATTCAGGTAACTTTTGACCTGCCTGCTTCCCGCTCCTTCCGCGAATGCCGAAATGAATTATGGGATATTTCTGCCGTCAAGTTCACACAAGTTACCAACCGATGCATCCTCGGTAAAATGGGAGTGTCAAGAACACATCCGGGATTTTTAACCGTTCTTGCCTAAATGCAAACTTGTGTATTGGGACCGTACTTGGGCCGCGACTGATGACGTTTTACAAGTCCACAAGAACACAAGTACAGACAAGAAGGCATATTGAGAAACGGCCTGAATGTCAGAATGGGAAAGAAAGGGGATTTAAGCATTTTTGAGCGTGGCATGGTTGTTGGTGTCTGAGTATTTCACAATCTGCTCAGTTACTGGGATTTTCACACACAACCATTTCTAGGGTTTACAAAGAATGGAGTGAAAAGGGAAAAACATCCAGTATGGGTCAGTCCTGTGGGCCAAAACGCCTTGTTGATGCGAGAGGTCAGAGGAGAATGGGCCGACTGATTCAAGCTGATAGAAGAGCAACTTTGACTGAAATAACCACTCGTTACAACCGAGGTATGGAGCAAAGACACAACACACACAACCTTGAGGCGGATGGGCTACAACAGCAGAAGACCCCACCGGGTACCACTCATCTCCACTACAAATAGGAAAAAGAGGCGACAATTTGCAAGAGCTCACCAAAACTGGACAGTTGAAGACTGGAAAAATGTCACCTGGTCTGATGAGTCTCGATTTCTGTTGGTAGAGTCAGAATTTGGTGTAAACAGAATGAGATCATGGATCATCATGCCTTGTTCCCACTGTGCAGGCTGGTGGTGGTGGTGTAATGCTATGGGGGACGTTTTCTTGGCACACTTTAGGCCCCTTAGTGCCAATGGGCTATATGCAAGCATAAGTTCCGCATTTGACGTAAGGATGCTCGTCCATTTCCGCTTGTGGAGATTTAAGCGGAGGAAAACCGAGGAAAACGGGATTATGGCAGAGTCTTCAAAAATGTACTGTCCTCCCGTCTTTGAAACGAAACGTACATACGATGTAATTTTATATATAGTTATGTTTATTAAATATAATTTTAAAAAGAAGCATAAACACAACGAGGGGTGTCTGTTTTATCTGTTTTTGTGACTAACGTTTCTTTAGTATAACCATGGAGTATAAAATTCAATATAAATTCTCGGTATTGCATTGGACTCTACGATCGGCGGAAGTTATCGAGCATCCTTACACCTTCACAGGAAATACCGCCGTATAGAGCCCATTGCAAAGTTTTTTTTTTGTTAAGGTTTTGTTTACTGTGTGTGATTTATATAATGGAAAGCACACTCACTTATAGTTGTTTTGCTGTTAATTTTAAATAAACGTAGAGCAAGTAGCTAATCAGGGGTGCGTTTCCCGTACAACGACGTACTTCACTGCTTCACTGATGCATCGTTGGAGAAATCAACTAGCTAGTCACGACTGTTTCCCGAAACCCACTGTCGCAAGTACCGTTATCGTTCAACCACGTTGGTTTCGCACGTGGTGGAGTAATAACTACTTTTAATGAAACTGTTTAAGATCCAATTAACGCTAGGTTTGTTTTATATAAATTACAGACATGTCATCTGTGGACTATTTCTAAATGTTCTCAGTTGTTCTGCTTTATTACCAGACTCAATATTTGGCTCGTTCTTACATAGTAGAGCACGTTCGCACATGCGCACTCTTCAAACACGTTACTTCAAATCTTTTAACAAACTAAAAGACGTAAATTACATTTGTGTGTATTCTAAATAAAAGGCGCCGGTTGTACTAAATGTCAACTTGCTTATTTTACTCAAGATAAGGATTTATTACCTCCAAATGTTGCAATATAGAAACGATGCTTCTAACCACAGGTCGAGAGCTGTCGTTCAAACCACACAACTTTGCGATGCTGTTTGCGAATGTTCGTTGGAACGATTGTTTCGGGAAACACCGATTCGTTGAACTTTGCTGATAACGACGGAACTTGCGACCATAGTCGGTAGGGTTGGGTATCGTTTGAATTTGAACGATTCTGATTCCGATTCCTTGTTTCGATTCCGGTTCCTAACGATTCTCGATTTCGATTCTTTTAAGAGGCAGGGTCAAAAAAAGTTTAGCTAACCTTGCTAACCAACGGTCTTGCTGAAGGAAATACTCCTTCTGTCACAAATACTTGTCACAAATTTTGCATTTTGCCGAGATTTCGTTAATTTTTAGAAAAGTGAAGCCACACTTTGGATCGCCGACGTAAGGTACTCATGTTCGACTCGCGTGGTTATGCCAACACTTCCGGTAGACGCTTCTTCGTTGGAGTTGTTCAGCAGTTTCTTCTTCCGCTCGGCGGACTGTGAATATCGAAACTAGGAATTGAAATTTTAATTTTTGAACGATTCCAGGAAAAACAAAAAGTTAGTCCCAATTCCAATCGATACTCGATTCTCGATACCCAACCCTAATAGTCGGCTAACAATGCTTTTGGGAAACGCACCCCAGATTGTCTGCTTGGCAAACGTCATCTCCTTCAGCACTCTGATTGGTTTTAGGTCTATCTGGAAATTTGTAACATTTTAATTTTCATTCATTTTTGGAACTGTGCATCAGCTGGAGAAGCCCGCAGAGCTCAATGCCAACCTTCAGCCAGCCATGATGCCAACCTCACTCGCTCCTATACCAGCGGGCACAATCTGCACGGTCAGCGGCTGGGGGGTCACTCAGGTCTACAGTTATTACCTGTCCCCCGTCCTGCGCTCTGTGGACGTCCAGATCATCCCTCAGTGTCAATACTACTACTACTACAGGATCACAGACAACATGGTGTGCGCCGGCTCCCCGCTGGGTGGCAAAGACTCCTGCCAGGTGAGTCCGCGCAGTATGGGTTTCTCTCTGAAAGAGAGGACAATGTGCATAGCAAATACATTTTTGCTAAAACAAACAGCTTAACACTGTGATCTGTGGTGACACTGCGCTGTGTTTGGCTGCAGGGCGACTCTGGCGGGCCTCTTATCTGTAATGGGTATTTCGAGGGGATCGTGTCCTGGGGCATCAGCTGTGCCAACCGTTATTTCCCAGGAGTCTACACCAAAGTCCGCAACTACGTCTCCTGGATCAAATGGATAATAGAAAATGACAACAGCTAGACACTGAATGTTCTTTTTCCAAAGGTTGTTGAACTGTACGCCGGTCAATGTCTATCAGATAAGATGAACGCCAGCATTAAAAGTTGTTTTATTCTTTTACGTTTTCAAATTTATGAATGAAAAAAACTAAAGTTTTGGATATCAGAGACTTTTTAATTTGTGGTTAAATTCATGATTGTATAATGGCACCAAATTCCAACAAACAAAAATGATTTAAACTCTTTTTTCATTCTATTTTTAATGTTATTTCAAGGCAGGAGACCATCAAATAAATAAATCGAGTATTTTCCCAGCGTTACCATCCCTGTTGGCCTGTTTATCTCCAGCAGTCTGTTGTGAAAAGCGAATGCGATTTCGCTGTAATTCCATTGGGATGTCAGAGTATTATTGTGCAGTGACCTTTACACCTCATCCTCACTGTTTTGGTGTGGCTAAGGAAAAGGTCGCTGTCACTCTGACTGGAAATTACATAACCTTTCAGCATGACAGCATCACACACATCAAACACAGCACATCGGGGAGGTGGGAAATCTGGGAAAAGGGGATTGGATGTTAGATCTGGAAAAACAAATTCACAGTCAAGTCTGTTGAGCCACGGAGAGACTCTACACACACACACACACAGTATAGAACATGGAAGACCAAAAGCTGAGACATGAGCTTGTTAATGGGTTGAATGGGCACTTGTTGGGGATAAAAGAGTTGATTCGGAGGTCCCAAGAGGCCACAAAGTTTGCCTACTGCCCCTACAGCAAGTTCAGAGTCGGGGCGGCGCTACTGACACACGACGGGACGGTTTTCACAGGTGAGGGAATGCCTGAAATTAATCTCTGATACGTGAATTACACTTAAAGGAGTAGTTCACTTTTAAAAAATCTTTTGCTGATAATTTACTCACCCCCATGTCATCCAAGATGTCCACGTCTTTCTTTCTTCAGTCGAAAAGAAATTAAGGTTTTTAATGAAAACATTCCAATGGACTTCAATGGGGACCAAACGGTTCAAGGTCCAAAAGACAGTTTCAGTGCAAACTGTTCAAAGGGCTTTAAACGACACCAGACGATGAATAAGGGTCTTATCAAGCGAAACGATCGCTCATTTAAATTTCTTTATTTTATTTTTAAGTTTTATAAGCTCAAATGGTCGCCTTGCTCTGTTCTGTGCTGCTCGTTTGTTTATCAAAATGAACAAATCATTTTTCGTGTCATTTGGTTGATTCAACGAATGAAATGAACGAGTTGACTTTGGAAAAGATTTGTTCATTTTGATGAACGAGTTCGAACAGGAAAGTCAAGAACACGCATCACAGAACAGAGCAAGGCGAGCATTTGAGCTTATAAAACTTAAACTTTGTTATTTATTTATTAAATGAGCGATCGTTTCGCTTGATAAGACCCTTATTCATCGTCTGGTGTCGTTTAAAGCCCTTTGAACAGTTTTGCACTGAAACTCTCATTTGGACCTTGAGCCGTTTGGTTCCCATTGAAGTCCATTATATGGAGAAAAATCCTGGAATGTTTTCTTCAAAAATCTTAATTTCTTTTCGACCGAAGAAAGAAAGACATGGACATCTTGGATGACATGGGGGTGAGTAAATTATCAGCAAAAGTTTTTTCAAAAGTGAACTACTCCTTTGCCCATGTGACATTCAGCCGTCAGATTTTCTAGTTTTCACTGTCTTGCACCTCAGTTACTGATTGTTGTAAAGAATAACTGCATTAGAGGAATGTATTATAAAAGGACACTATTATAACACCGTCACCATTGTTGCAGTGTTCGTCTCGTTGCAAGACCGATAGTAAATGGTGGAGGTGAAAGTGATGCAGGTGAAATTTTATATAATATCATTCTGCATTGGTTTTCAGATGGTTTTTAGGCAGTAACGAGGCACAAATATGGGAAAAATAATGAGGTTGGGAGAATTTTAATGCTTTTTTGCATTCTATCGCAACCCCTGAAGAGACTTTGTGTTTGCATGCTAAACCTTTTGGAAATAATATGAGGTGAAAAAGCATAAAGTGGTTTATTTTGTTTAAAATCGTATAAATGTAAGAGCTTGCGAGGCAGGCCTTTTACACCACACACGGGCACAAAGTATTGATACAAATACTTCAGCTAAAATAATATGTTTTTAATAATGTATAGGTTATTCAAAACAATCACTTTAGCAAAGTTTGTACTACATTTTTGTTACCGTCATGAAAATGTCAACATAAAAATATATTTTTAAAATACAGAAACAAAATTATTATTTTAACAAGTAAATATTATGAAAGCATTGAATGAGATCCCATAATAATTGAATATATAATTTTTCTTGTTACTACTGTAAATCTAAGCCTTTGAACTCGGAGCAACTTTAATCCCACTGTAATCTAATTTCAAATTCAGTGCACCATTATTTAGCACACATGATGTCCCTGACGGTGATTTCTGTTGGTCTAAACTAATGATTGGATAAAGTATTAGAGATGATCAACAGTCACAGCCTTGAGTTATTCAGAGACCATGTGTTAGTCACTGGACAGTTTTGTCGTCACATGCAGAAAGTAAATAAAAACCTTGGCCCTGACAGGCCCCCTTCTGACCTGCCAATAGAAATAAAACTCGAAGTTCAAAATGTACCCCATTTGTGTTTACAGTGTGATGTAACATATTTGAACACTATATGCCCAGTTTCACAGACGAGGTTTAAGCCGATAGTCCAAGACTAAAATGCTTGTTTGCTCTGACACTCTTAAAAATGTTAAGGCACATTTAATAAAACTACTTCAAATGTTGTCATATACTCACCCTCAAGTTGTTTCAAACCTGTATGAATTTCTCTCTTAACACAAAGGAAGATATATTGTGTTCAGTAGAAGAAAGAGATTTTTACAGGTTTGCAATAACTTGAGGGTGAGTAACTATATGTCCTAAGTCTAATACTGGCTTAATCTGAGCCTTGTCTGTGAAACCAGGCCTTTGATTCCTACAATTTTACACAGGGGCCACTGTATGTTAATAAAAAACGAAATGAATTATGATATTTTCATTATTGCTCGACATCAGGCTGTAATGTGGAAAACGCATGCTTCAACTTGGGAATCTGTGCTGAGAGAACAGCCATCTCAAAAGCCGTATCTGAGGGCTACAGGGATTTCAAAGCCATTGCTATTGCGAGGTAATCTTAACAGGCCCTCTAGTGGCTATACAAGTGCTATAACATCTGTAACCATTTTAACTAGCTATCTGGAAGATGTCTCTCCTAGTATAATACAGCATCAGTGTAAGTGTCTTCTGCTCTTTCAGTGATTTGTGTGAGCACTTCATTTCCCCCTGTGGAGGCTGTAGGCAATTCATGAGAGAGGCAAGTGTCATATTCCACAGCCGTTCACATCAATCAATTAAAGGGATAGTTCACTTTGAAATTAATTTTTTTAAATGTTTTAGCTTGCCTCAAGGGCATCCAAGATATAGGTGTCTTTGTTTCCACAATAGTTTAAATTTTGATATTTTTAGGTCAAATCGTTCTTGTCTGTCAGTCATATAATGCAGGTCTATGGTCACCACCTCAAAGAGCATGCACAGAGAAGTCCAAATTAAACATGATTTAATGACTCGTAAATGTAAGTACACATTGATGGCCTAAGACACGAAACGAGCGGTTTGTGTGAGAAAACGAACAGTATTTAGTATCAAAGTGAACTATCCCTTTAAGCATCACAAACAGATTTCATTAAACATGTTATTTCTGTTTACACCTACAGTTTGGTGCTAACTGGGACGTGTATATGTCCAAACCTGACGGTTCCTTTGTGGAGATGACCGTTGAGGAACTGCTGCCGGCGTCTTTCGGTCCAGAAGACTTAAGAATGAAGAAAGTGAATATTCGGAATGAGTTTTGAAGTCTTAGTTCCTCAGAGTTTTACTGTGGAGTCAGAGAGAGGATTAATGGTGTTTAATATTGTGTGAATGTATAATTTATATACTTAAAAGTTTGAAATTATTATTATTTTTCAATAAATGCAAAGTTAAAGGTCCCGTTCTTCGTGACCCCATGTTTCAAACAAACTTTAGTTAGTGTGTAATGTTGTTGTTAGAGTATAAAAAATATCTGTAAAATTATAAAGCTCAAAGTTCAATGCCAAGTGAGATATTTTATTTAACAGAAGTAGCCTACATCGAGCGGCCCGTTTGGACTACATCCCCCTACTTCCTTCTTTAATGACGTCAGTAGTCAGTTTTTTGACTAACGTCCGCCGCCCACAGGAATGCTCCCTCAACTGCACTTCTTATAACTTACTGTTTACTCAGCTCTTTTGGTGATTTTCTGAAGTAAAACTGACGCTTCATCTTCTGTGTGATGTACAATAAACTTTATGAAACTCATCAGTATATGTTTGATCATACCGAAACAGCAGACTTGTGGGCTATTAATAAATAAAGCATACATCCAAGCAGATGACAAATACGTTATAAAAACCGTAATTAAACTACTAACTATACCTGTTCCATCTCTATACAGCACTCTGACTCTGTAGGCATGATTGTCCAACTCGAAATGAACACCGTTATTGAGAGTTCTGATATTATTATTCCGTGAGGTGAAATTGTCCTGAGAGACTGAGCGCGAGCTCGTGAAGCTCCGCCCCCTGTGCCGGCAGCAGCAGCTCATTTGCATTTAAAGGGCACACACTCAACAGCGTGTTTTTCTGAGCCCCCAAAAATGACAATTTAAACATGCTGTAAAAAATGATCTGTTGGGTATTTTGAGCTGAAACTTCACATACACATTCTGGGGACATCAGAGACTTATTTTACATCTTGTGAAAAGGGTCATAATATGGGACCTTAAATGCAGTTATAAATATGAGGGTTATAAATATGAGTCTAAACATGTTGCTACAGTACAAACTTTATTATTATTTTTAAACAATGCACATGATATGCAAATCAACCACAAAAAAGTGCAACATAAAGTCATTTTCTCAAAAGAAAATGCCAACTGATGACCTAGAGACATTTTTAACCTGATTCGACTGGTTATGTTAATTCAGATGCAGTAAGAACCTCTCTTTAAATATTATTAAGTTTATGCTAAGCAAGTCATCAAAGTGCAAATGAGATAAAACAAAGTATGGAGTTTGAGGAAAGGCAGCACATGCACAAATGGCAGTAAAACCTAATCTTTTAAAACATAACATTTTCAACCTTTTCATGCACCACAGTTTAGTAAAATTGTAGTCAGAGATTTTGCATAAGGAGAATGGGTTGACTAACCCATTCCCCCACACACACACACACATTTTTTCTTATTTCTATCATCCAAATAGTGACTGGAAAAAAGGCAGAAAGGTTACCTTACTATGAACTGCTTCTGAAGCCAGGGCCATCGCTTGAATTCACCGGGTCCTGGACAAAATCATAAGTGTGGGCCGTCGCCGCCATATACCCAGCTGTGTTAAGACACATGTTGGAAGCTACACAGAGTGGCTTTATCTGGATATTGGCATCTTTACAGTAATGAAACAACCATATGAACAAAAAGACAGTGTACGTTGCAGATGGAGAGGCGTTTTGCCCCTAAAGCAGCAGACGAGCACATGGTGCTCTAAACGAAGAAAACCTCTACTCATAACCAGTGCGTTTTACAGAATAACTTAAAATCACATAATAACTACGTCGTTTGGATAGAAAAGATGTTGAACGCTAGATTTCACTACAGCATGCCTCCTGCAATAGGTCTGAGTCTTATTTCTGTGGCGTTATGGTGTCCAGACCGGGCCAGGCCGGAACATAGTGTCTCGGTAGAGTTCCCTCCATGAGCCTCTCCATCCACAGACCCAGTCGGTCCAGTTTGTGGTGGATCTCCAGAGTGGTGGCCTTCTGTCGGGAACTTGACCGGGACCTCGAGGGTTTGCTTGGCCCGGCTGCGGACGCGTCCTCGTCGGACCACCTGCTGCTTTCGGCTTCCTCCCCCGTGAACACAGGTCTGAACAGGCAGAAGTACTTCTTGTGGCCGTTGAGCGCCAGGACGTGGCCAGTGTAGTCTGATTTGTTGGAGGTGGCGTCCTCCTCTTCCTCTTCGTCCAAGCAGTCTGACGGCCTGGCATCAGGAGCCGACTCCATGAGGGAATCCATCCATTGGCTGTGCTTGTCCACGTTTAAAAACGAGTAGTGGAGAGTCGGAGACCTGCAAGAGGAAGTAGGAATGGATTTTTTTGTTACAAAAATTACGCAGGGGTGCTTAAGTACAGCTACTGGAGATCTACTTTCTTCCAGCATTTCAGCATAGGAATTTAGGGCTTACTGTGACCAATAAAAATTTTGGAATAATGGGTCCAGTTGTGCTTTTTTTTTTTTTTTTTTTTTTTTTTTTTAACTCTCTAGGGTTGTTCGGCCCAAATGGTCCCAAAGAATTCAAATAATTTTTTTTTTAAAAATCACGGCTTCCTCGGAATGGTCCGGAATTTGGTGACTTTGTTGGTATTTGGAATGTGAACACCCAAAAAATTGGGGACAGGATGTGAATAGTCTAAGTGGTTGTAAAAAAAATAGTCACACTTCGGTGTCCAAATGGACCCGCATGGAAAATGAATGGGAAATTGGCAAAAACTGAGTTTTTTGTGTGTAAAATCTACAAATCAGCCATGATCCAGAACAACAGTGAAGGGGTAAATCTATAAAACATCAAGAGTGCAAAACAGACACATCCACACACACACACACACTTTTATACACAAACACACCAAAAAGTTCTGATTATACATGCGTTTTGCAATTTTAAAATGCTCAGTTTGTCCACCAGATGGCATCCATCTCATTTAAAAAAATGCTTTTATGAGGCCTAGGCTTGACTCTAAAATGAAATACAGCTTTAAAAAAAATGTTGTTTTTTTTTTTAAATATTTTTTTTATTATATTCAATGGGGAAAAATGGGTCATAATTATTGGATTAATTTTAATTATAATTTTTTTTTATTTTTGAAATTTTCTCAAAACACCCAAAAAGAAAAGAAAAAATGCAAAAATGCAAAAAATATTATAAAAAACAAATAAATATAAAAAAATAAGTTTTTTTTATTTTTAAAATATGAATCCCGCCCTTTGGGTCCATTTGGACCCGAACACCCCAAGTGTGACTGTTAAACGAACAACCCCAGATAACCAGGGCTGTATTTCCAAACAGCGTTGCAAGGCTAACTCGATTATAGAAACCATTGGCACCAGTGTTCTCCAAGATGTACTAAGGCTCACAATGCTTTATGAAAACACAGCCCTAACTATTTCCACACCTTTAAATCGTACCCTATGCATTCCTACTCGGCAAATGGCTCAGAGATTTTTTTTGAAGAGAGCCCTTAATTGAAAAATACAGTCACTTGTGCAAGAGCTGCACTCAATTCAACGTCAGATTAGGAATATTCCTATGTTGTATCTTTAAGTTTTGAACTTTGGCTCAGTTGTCTAAAGCTTGATAGATGAAGAATCCTATGATTTGTTTTGCAGATGTGCAACACAGTTAGTGTTAAATGGATCAGAACTTAAACTCTGCAAGAAGGTTGATCTCCAGAAACAGGTTTTAGCATTCAGACAAAAACACACACACACAGGACTCACCCTGAGAATGAATATACTTCTTTGGCAAATTTCCTGAGCAGCACTTGCTTCGAAGCATCAGTGAGGATCAGCACTACGTTGATGTGACCAGGCTTTAACCTGACTAGGTTACTCATGTAGGTGATGTCCGTCAGCTCCGTCACCTCCACAAAATTCTTTTTAGGTGGACGACTGTAACAAGAAAACCAACTCTAAGACAATTTGTCTAATAAACAGCTAGTGCGAACAATTCCAGTGCGAAAAACTGCAATACATCGAAAATCCGCTCGAGTGATACGATCATCCAAAACACATCTTAATACCAGGTGTAAACGGGGCCTGTGATCTCAAATTCTATATTTAACATGCCGTTATATTCACTTATGTCATCTCAAACAAACAGTTCCACACCTCGAGGTGCTCTCGGGTCCTGGAGAGCTCTCCGCTGTCTTTGGTGAATCAGCCGTCTTTTGTTTGGCAGGTTTTTCTTCCCCAGAGTCACTGTTCATTAAAAAAAACAAACAGGTAAATATAATATACAACTCTCCTTAGAAATGCACTGGGATACAACAAACCAAACCTGGAGTCCTACCTGAAAGCCTGAATGATTACAGTCCCAAAGAGGATGAAAAGAGCGGAGAAGATCAGAGACAGTACGGGCATCATCTCACGCCTGGGGGAAGCAGAACTAGACGTCAGCAAAAATTGTAGGACTGCAAAAACTAATGAAATTCAATAAAATAAAAATAAAATAAACTATGAAATAGTAGTGCTGCCCTCTAATAGTTGACCAAACGTTAATCGATGAGAAGATGCTTGGTCAACCAAATTTTAATTGGTCAAAAAAAAAAGTTATGTTAAAAAAATTATGTTGGACAGGAAATCCAAAGTGTGGGATCATTTCGAGAGGGTTAAAAATGTGCTAAACTCTAATCTCAAACATGGATTATCATTTGAAACATGTATGTAGTAACCTAAATTTAGCCACTTTGCACGGCGTCTCGCTCTACTGTAACCTATATAAATGCGCGCTATAATTAGGGGCATATCCAAGCGTTCTCGCGGAAGCTAAATTAGCACTGCGCTTACTGCATGACGTTTAACTTAATGTGCATTTCTCTATAGGCGATGGCACTGACTGATTAATGTCATTATTAGTACGTATTTGTTGTAACATTTGTATTTAAAAAACATTTTTGCATGAAATGTTTAACACAGACGCAGCCGGATCATTTCCAGAATGACGGACGCAATCTACCAAGTTCATCTGGTTTAAGACATGCTTTTTAGGGTGCAAATACCAGTAAATTGACGAGCGCAAACCATCTCGCGTGATTCATTATTAAATACTCTCTCCATAAATTTTGCGTCTGAAAGGGAAACTCATACGCATATGTGATAAGGTCAGCCGTAGAAATAACTGTCCATGCCTTTTCAACGTTCATTTTTCACTGTCTTTAGTAAATAATGACGCCAAAAGAGGGTTTGCCCTGGCGCAAGTTGTAAGTAAATCTGGACCCAAGACTGTGGAAATACGTGGCTGGTTCATGACACGCTTAAAGGAGTAATTCACTTTAAAAAAAAAAAAACTTTTGCTGATAATTTACTCACCCCCATGTCATCCAAGATGTCCATGTCTTTCTTTCTTCAGTCGAAAAGAAATTAAGGTTTTTGATGAAAACATTCCAGGATTTTTCTCCATATAATGGACTTCAATGGGGTCCAAATGGTTCAAGGTCCAAAAGAGAGTTTCAGTGCAGCTTCAAAGGGCTTTAAACGATTCCAGACGATGAATAAGGGTCTTATCAAGCGAAACGATTGCTCATTTAACAAATAAAAAATAACAAAGTTTAAGTTTTATAAGCTCAAATGCTCGCCTTGCTCTGTTCTGTGATGCGCGTTCGTGTCTCTCCTATTTGAACTCGTTTATCAAAATGAACGAATCTTTTCCGAGTCAACTCGTTCATTTCGTTCGTTGAATGATCCAAATGACATGAAAAAAGATTTTTTCATTTTGATGAACGAGTTCGAACAGGAGAATCACGAACGCGCATCACAGAACAGAGCAAGGCGAGCATTTGAGCTTATAAAACTTAAACTTTTTTTTTTTTTTAAATGAGCGTTTGTTTCGCTTGATAAGACCCTTATTCATCGTCTGGTTTCGTTTAAAGCTGCACTGAAACTCTCATTTGGACCTTGAGCCGTTTGGTCCCCATTGAAGTCCATTATATGGAGAAAAATCCTGGATTGTTTTCATCAAAAACCTTAATTTCTTTTCGACTGAAGAAAGAAAGACATGAACATCTTGGATGACACGGGGGTGAGTAAATTATCAGCAACAGTTTTTTTCAAAAGTGAACTACTCCTTAAGTTTTACAGGAAAAGAGTAAGAACCTGCATTTAAACAGGACAGTGAACTGTACGGTTGTGCTCACCAGTTAGAGTAGAGAAGATCAAAGTAAAACTGAGCGAGGTAATCATATGCAGTGTTTATCCACTGAATCAGAAACATCTGGAACAAAAAAAGACAAAAAATGTATGATTGCATTGATTATCATTTTTTAGTAATTAGATCTTACAGTTCAACACAACATTCTAAAATCCTTCAATCTAAGAGTTGAAATGTCAAAGTTACAAAGACAATCTTATCGTTATCCCCTCATTACAGTATGACTCACAGATGCAAACTCGTTGTTTAGTTCAGGGAGCATGGCATCGTGGGTAAGGTAGGAGGGGTCTCTTTGCAGGAGCTCAAGCAGCTCGTGGAGGCGGTGCTTATCATCATCACTCCCATTCCATCCACCCGTCACTGTCCGATACAACACCCTTCCGGCAGCACTGCGTCTCTCCAGGACGATCACCTGAAGTCACACGCGCCAAAGATCGAAATTCATGCGACATCAAAAAAGGTGACTATAATGAGTGTATAAGCACATTAACGTCACCGACCTGTGGAGGGGTTGTGTCGTCCGTCTTGAGCAGGGTGTCACACAGAGGCTGCTGTTTTCTCTGATAAACATAAGCAAACCTGAGGACTTCTTTAGTGTTGGAGGAAGCAAAGTCAAAGAACGCCTCATTCACAGACACAAACTGCTCTCCTTCACCAGTGACGAGAAGAACACAGTACCTGTCAAACAGGAAGACAGGAGATGATGTTTTCGGTTTTCGCAGAAACATACAGTGGTGTGAATAAGTTTGGACACCCATGCTAAAGTTGCCTAAAAAGAGGAATAAAAAATCATCTTTTGGATATTGATCTTAATGCCTTAATTAGAAAAATGAGGAAAACTCCAACCTTTAAGGACACCGATTTTCTTTGTGAATGAATAATGTATCATACATAAATAAATGTTTTTCCTTAAAATACAGGGTGCATAAGTCACGGCACCCCTATGTTAAATTCCCATCGAGTCAGGCAGATTTTTATTGGATTTTTACATGGATCCCGGATAATATGCATCCTGATAAAGTTCCCTTGGCCTTTGGAATAAAAATATCCCCATTCACTGTGTGATGTACTTTCCAGAAGATCATCTTTCAATGCAAATCAAACCAGCTATTAGGCTAACTGAAGTAAAACCATGCCAATCTCTAGGTGTGGTGGAAGGTGTGTGATGATGTGGGGATATTTTAATCCCAAAGGCCAAGGGAACTTTATCAGGATGCATATTATCCTGGATCCATGAAATAACTGGCTTTTAAAAATCTGCCTGACTCTATGGGAATTTAACATAGGGGTGCCGTGACTTATGCACCCTGTATTTTAAGGAAAAACATTTATTTATGTATGATACATTATTCATTCACAAAGAAAATTTGTGTCCTTAAAGGTTGGAGTTGTCCTCATTTTTCTAATTAAGGCATTAAGATCAATATCCAAAAGATGATTTTTTTATTCCTCTTTTTAGGCAACTTTAGCATGGGTGTCCAAACTTATTCATACCACTGTAAGTCCATCGACTACAACTAGAGGTCAGATTTCTTACTTCCTGCGGCGGTGGAACTGTTTAACTGGACACAGCTCATCGAAGAGTTTCTGATTCACCAGGCGCGGCACCAGCAGAAAACGGTTATTGGACACAAACTCGTCAATTATCTGCTTTTTCATCCCTCTTGCCTACGGGTGAAAACAGAAGAGGACTTGTCCAGCAAAATACCTACTGGTACGCAGTCTGTGAGGAAACTGGGAACTGGCTTCACCTGTATGACATCCGCTGGTTTCTCTGTGTTCTCTTTGAACAGGAGCATGGTGGGAGCGTATGTGTTGATGTTGAAACTCTGCACAACTTGGGAGGTCTCGGTCAGGCCCATATCCACATAGCCAAACCTCACGTAGTCTTTATAGGCAAACGCGGTGAGCTGTGAACAAGAGGATATAACCACTTGTGTCAAGAAAATAGATGACTATTTGAACATTTAGGTTAATAAACACTCACCTTATACAAAAGAGGGATATTAGATGCTACATCAAACATTATCACTCTTGGTTTATTCTCCTCACGCCAACCGTTTAGAAACTCGAGGTAGCTGCTATCCGTCACCTTAAACAAGAGAATAGAAAAGGAAATAAAAGGAATAGATAGAGGGTAAGGAAAAGAAATATAAACAGGAAAGGGAGAAAAGGGAACAGGAAGTGAATAAGAATGGAAAAGAGGAAAAGTAGAGAGATAAAAGGGGAAAGGAAAATTGGAAAGGGATAAGGAGATATGGAAAAGTGGGAAGTGTCATGTAAAGGGGAAAAAGGAAAGAAAGGAAAAGAAAGCAGAAAAAGAAAGGGAAGGTGAAAAGAGATGGGAGAAAATTAGGAAAGGAAGGAAAATGAAGGGAAAAAGGAAACGTAAAAGAGAGATGGGAAATGGGAAAGGAAAAGGATGAGAATGGGAAAGGCAAATGGAATTGGAAAAGGAAAGGGAGAAAAGGGAACAGGAAGTGAATAAGAAAGGAAAATAGAAAAGGTAAAGGGAGAGGAAAAGTAGAGAGATAAAAGGGGAAAGGAAAATCGGAAAAGGATGAGGAGATACGGGAAAGTGGGAAGGGTAATGTAAAGGGGAAAAAGGAAAGAAAGGAAAAAAGCAGAAAAAAAGAAAGGGAAAGAGAAAAGAGATGGGAGAAAATTAGGAAAGGGAATGGAAAAGGAACATGAAGGGAAAAAGGAAACGTAAAAGAAAGATGGGAAATGGGAAAGACAAATGGAATTGGAAAAGGAAAGGGAGAAAAGGGAACAGGAAGTGAATAAGAAAGGAAAAGAGAAAAGGGAAAGGGAGAGGAAAAGTAGAGAGATAAAAGAGGAAAGGAAAATTGGAAAAGGATGAGGAGATACGGGAAAGTGGGAAGGGTCATGAAAAGGGGAAAAAGGAAAGAAAGGAAAAGAAGCAGAAAAAAGAAAGGGAAAGAGAAAAGAGATGGGAGAAAATTAGGAAAAGGAAATTGAAGGGAAAAAGGAAACGTAAAAGAGAGATGGGAAATGAGAAAGGAAAGGGATGAGAATGGGAAAGGCAAATGGAATTGGAAAAGGAAAGGAAGAAAAGGGAACAGGAAAGGAAAATAGAAAAGGGAAAGGGAGAGGAAAAGTAGAGAGATAAAAGGGGAAAGGAAAATCGGAAAAGGATAAGGAGATACGGGAAAGTGGGAAGGGTAATGTAAAGGGGAAATAGGAAAGAAAGGAAAAGAAAGCAGAAAAAAGAAAGGGAAAGAGAAAAGAGATGGGAGAAAATTAGGAAAGGGAATGCAAAAGGAACAGGAAGGGAAAAAGGAAACGTAAAAGAGAGACGGGAAATGGGAAAGGGAGAGGAAAATGATGAGAATGGGAAAGGCAAATGGAATTGGAAAAAAGGGAAATATGAATGAATGGGAAAAAGAAAGGAAAATGAGAAGGAAATGTGTAAAGGCAAATGAAATTAAAAGGAAAAGAAAGAGGAAAGAAAGGGGAAAAGGGAAGCAAAGGAAGAGAAAGGGAAAAGTCAAGAAAAAGGAAATGGAAAATGAACAGAGATGGATAAATGAAAAGTAAAAAGAAGAAAATGGGTGAAAGAAAGAAGTTGAAAGGGAAAAAGAGGAAAAGGTACATTAATAGAAAAAATAAATTAAGATATAGGGGAAAGGAAAAATTAAATGATTAAACCTTAATATAATTCATAATAATGCATGTATTTATAGTCCATATTTGAGCCAATGATTGTATTAAGCAGGTGAACCTGAGAACCTGCAGAATTAAACATATAGCCCACAGTCCTACCTTCTCCACAAGCTTCTGGGGCAGAAGGCTTTCCACGAACTGCCTCAAGTGTTCCCTGGCCACAGCGTAGTGGAAGAAAGTGACTTTGCCATTGATTAAACCCAGTATGGAAGGTGTGCGATGAGCGCCAAGATGGTTAGCCAGCTGTCTCTCATATCCGATATCCACCACACCGATGCCAATCCCTTCAGATCAAAACAAGAGGTTATTGGGTCATCGGAGGATTTTCCAGACAAAAAATACATAAATGTCTCGTCTCGGGGGGATGTGAGGGTGGAAAGCACGGTAATTGGAAAATACTACAGGTTTCCTACTAATACAAGGCTTAATGCTAAATCCTGAAGTATCCCTTTATGTGAAATACTTCTTTGAGGTTTGAAAATTTAATTACTATAATATGATGATTGTTGCCATCGGTGCAGTGTGAATTAGAATATCACACAACTCCTGAACCTACCTAACGGCTCCAGCTCCAGCACTGTGTCCTTCCACACGGGCTCGATGTGAATGCAGGTGAAGCACCACTCGGATGTGATCTTGATCAGGTAGGGCCTCTTGAAACTATCCGGCAGCACCTCATTCATGTATTGGTTGAAGTGAAGGAGGTGCTTGCTCTCTGTGAAATCTCGACTCGTCCGAGGAAAGTGAAAGAATGACTCATCGAAGTAGAAACTGTCATGAAAGTGTCTGAAGCCTTGTGGCGCCCGTGCAAAGTTTTGATTCTCGTCCATTTGACCAAAACGGTCATAGTTTGCCCTTCGCTCCTCATTGGATAGAATCTATGTGAAGGGAATCATATGCATGATTGTTACTGAAAACATATTTCAAATGTTAACATCTTACACCAGTTGCGATAAACTTCAAATTGTGTAATCTCCTGCTTATTCTATGTGTAAGACAAAAAAAAAGGGAGAAACCTCTCAAAATCATGTTGTTAGCATATTGCATGTGAACCCTTAAAAGAAGTCTTTATAATGAGCAGATTTTATTTGGGTCTATGTGTAAATATACATTACAGAAAGCACTACTGATGACAAATTTATTAAATAAAAAATGCTATAAGTATTATATCAAAATGCCCATTGTGTGGAGTATTCACATAAACACCGCTGGTTAAGTCTGATGTGAAAGCAAACAGTTGGGTGTAAATCAGATGCATAGTAATATAAAGTGACAAATATTCCTTATTCCTACTTGCTGCATTAATGTGCTTGAGTGCATCAAACAAAAGAGAAAATAACTTGCTGCTCTTGACTTGTTTTGATTTGCATTGTGCATTGAAATTATTTTTTTCCCTTATTTTTAATATATTATTATTTCAAAATAACACAAAATAACTATACCATGATATATATAGTTATCGTGAAATACAATTTCTCATGGCGTGAAATAAGAATTTGGTCATGTCGCTCAACCCTAATCACAGGAATTCAAATAAATATAATAATATTCAAATAAATATGTTTTTATCTGTGGTTGTAGCCCTCAAACCGTATTCACTTTATAGCCCTTAATCCTGTAATTGTGGACAAATGTGGGCACTCAGGTGTGATCCTAATTTTTATTTATTATAAATGTTATATCACTGTCTTCGATAAAGTTTGGGGGTATTTTTGAATTTATTTACTTCAAAAAGTACCATATTTTCTATGTAAATTATGCTTATTTTTTTGTTTTATTTTTTAAATTTTTTTTTAACTACATTAAAATATCATTCCAATAAGTTCTTAGAGCTAAAACCTAAAGATGAAGTGACTTTGCTGTCACCTGGTGTCTTATTTTGGCTTATTTTAGAATGCTCTAAATTACAGTTTTTCCCATTTATTTCTATGGGTGCCCATTTTTGACCCAAATACAAGATTAATGAGGTTTTTTTCACCCACTTAACATTGTAGAATTGAGTAAAAAAAAAAAATTGTGTGTTCAGGAGGCAAACTTAGGAAAAGTAGCCAAGTCTTGCACCGCTCAGATCAAGGGAAGTATTTTTAAAAAATAAATCAAAACTATTTTGCCCACATTTGTCCAGAATACGTTTTTTTACATAAATGAGATAAAATAACACAAAATAACTATATCATGATACATATATATCGTTATCATGAAATACAATTTCTCATATCGTGAAATAAGAATTTGGTCATGTCGCTCACCCCTAATCACAGGAATAACTTACATTTGAAAATATATTCAAATAAATATGTTTTTATCTGTGGTTTTAAAGGAGCCGTATGCAAGATTGTGGCCAAAACTGGTACTGCAATCACTTTCAAATTACTGTAGAGCTGTGTGTCCTGGCCAGACTACTGTTGTCAGAGATATAAGTTTTTGAAATGAAGATGATTTTATAATGTCTAGTGACATATCAGGATTAATTGAAATACATTTCTTGCATACAGCTCCTTTAATAAAATAAAATAAACCTTAGTTAGAGAGCATAAGAGACTTCTTTTAGAATTAGAAATATTATAATTTCTTACTGATACAGAGATATCTATATTAGGTAACGTGGCAAAATTTTAGCTTTTTTACTTTATATTATTTCTTACATACACAATGCAACCATCATACCTCGTAAGATTTACTGATCTTAATAAACATGTCTTCTGCCCCTGGACTTTTGTTCTTGTCTGGATGCCTATGGATAAAGAAATGTGAAGAAAAGAAATGTGACTGCTAGTGCTACATAATCATTACACAACATGTCTTCTTTACAGGACACTAATACGAGTCAAGAAGAAGGATGCTAATTATGGTGAATGAATCAAATGAGAAAACCTTATTCACAGCAAGTCTCCACAATGATCTCCGCACTGAATGCTCACCATTCCCTTGCGAGTTTCTTGTACACTTTCTTGATTTCGGCCTGACTGGCGTGTCTGGACACTCCAAGAACTTTGTAGGGGTCGAACTCAGGCGTAGATGCCAGTGAGTCTCCAAACAGAGCCAGGAGAAGAATGGCCCAAACACAGCCGCTCACAAACACACTCCAGCCTCCCATCTTCCTCTGCTTCAGAGACTGTCAGGATAAACAAACAGAGGTCATCACACATTATACTCTGAGAAATAATCCTCAGGGAAAGAAGACTGCTCTTTATAGTCACACATTTTAAATAAAAGCTACTGAACATTACAACCGTTATTGGATAACCAGGATAAAATACACACTTCAAAGAATCCAGGTTTACACACTAGGCAACATGCTAAGATGTCACAATATAACCTGAAACAATCAATGTAAACATTAAGTTACATTTTAAAATTATGAAACAAAATAAGTAATGAAAAAACAGTATTTTGGCCAACACAACATGATTCGTCACAATAAAATCTCAGTCAGTCGATCAATACACTGTACACGCGTATTTTTAATAATAAATGCTACTAGTATTACAATAGGTTTAATTGTTTCTATGGGAACCATCACATCATAACGATCAATGCAAATCGGCATCAGATCAGCTGCGCGGTGTGATCATATGATCAGTGCAGTTCAATTGGACAAGACAGCAACTATTTATAGCAGACACACACGCTGTCAGCTTCTTATAACACAGATATAACGTTACTGAGGGAATAATCATTTCCCTTTTAATGTAACTGTTATTCAGTGAACAGAAGCGCGAGCTGCACGCCCTTCGGAGGAATGACGCTATCACGGCAGTTATGCATACTACATTAAAAGCACAAATCCAGAATAATGGTCATACCGAGGCTTGCTCTTATAGTGTTTATCCACAATTTAGCAGCAATCCATATTCTCCTGATGGTAATGGGTGGATCTTTTCCAAAGCTTTCACCTGCACGGCACTTCCGGTAGTGAAGGATTCTGGATAAACACTTTCTAAGATAAAAGTCCGACTGATTTCATCTCAACTTATTATTATTATTATTATTATTTTTTGCATTCTAACAGTACAAAGAACACATCTCAATTCAGATATCATCCATATTTAATAAAGCAATATTTTGTTTTTATTTTTGAAAGAAAGATGGTGGTGAAAATTAAGAGATAAAGATGAGCAGTGATTTATATGTCTCTCATACATGTTTAAGAACTACAACTACATTGTATTATTTTACAGTTCAATAACCGAGAATTTAATACACGTGTTCAGACACGTGTTACATTTTTAAAGTGTATTTTGTTTTTACTGTTAGTTTATATTTACTCAGCTAAAAATTTTCCGACATGCAAAACAAGCAAAGGATCGAGATTAACACAGTGGTGTGGTGTGACTTTTTGGAGATATCACGCTGACACCTGCTGTTAAAAACAGTGTAAATGCAACGAGAACACTGTCCAAACACAATGAGATGAGACCTTTTACAAATCCATTGCAATTTTTTTTCATGAAATTGTATCAACTTCTTATACAGATCGTGTTTTAAAAACTATATAGAAATATAAAATGTGAATGATAATAAAAACGACAAGAGATCATCATGTTCACATTGAGTTAAACACAGCGCCAAAATCACGTGACATGCTAAATGAACCATATGAAATGAACGAATCGTTCATGACCGACCCATCACTCCGAATCACTGATTCGACACAAAACATTCGACACATTTTCGAAGATTATTAAAGTTTTTTTTAACTCCTGCAAATAATACATATCGTGAATGAATTAAGTGAGCGGTTTCTGACGCATCAAAGTTTTTTTTTTTATTTAGTCATGGTTGAGGGATTTTCTCTTTCTGCTGTTCATTGCTTTGCCAGAAAAATAAGTCATTGCATCGTTCGCTCAATATCTAAGGAGCAAAACACAACTGCTGGGGAACCCAAGGATGTCATGGACATGGAACAGTCCAACCGCCCTCAGATAACCCGCTCGTTTTCAAAATTGGTGGGTGTTGGTTCCCAAGTTTTTTCGAGATTTGTGAAAAAAGACCACCCATTCCCATTTCACCAAGAGAAGGTAAGTGGCTTCATTCATTATTATTTATCTATCAATGAATGATATTAAAATATCTGACACACAAGTCAACATTTCCATGTATGTATAACATTGACTTCAATGAATTTTCAAAAAATTTCATCCTCGAGTAGTTTTCATAAAATGTCGCTCTAATGTAATGTATCCTCCCTGAACTCATTAATAGACTTACATATATTTTAGTGAATTCCTCTGACAACATGCATGTCACAGTTTTAATTCTGTCCTGGATGTCCTGGAACGAGCACATTCAGGTGTTTCTGTAATTCATCTTCTCCTTGGTCTTTAAAAATGTCTGACTTTAATTTAGTGATCAAATTTAGCTCTCTAATGGAAATATAATAATATTTTGTTATTATCATTTAAATCTGACTCATTTATAATTGTTTGTCATAAATCAACATCTCATAAAAATGTTATGGGGTTTCTAATCAAAATATGACTTTCTTTTACAAAACAGGGCATTGATTTCATACATGTCCACTGTCCAACATGTCATGTTTATGATGCATTTTGGGAGACACAACAAGTCACATTGAATAGGGGATAAAAATATATTAATAATTCGATTATGAAATATTAGATATGAAAATGTTGCCAATTATGACTGCCATTATTACACTTCTTTTTTCATTATCTACATGTTGCTTCCCATTTATAGCCATTTTACCCACACATTGCATAAAGTAAAATGGTATATCAGTTCATTGCGTTGCATTTTTCATCTTTATAGAAAGTTTGGTTAAAAAAACATCTTAAAAATATCTGGAGATTTGTGGATGAAACAATTAGGCCTATAGACAACAATTATAACAATTATAGATCATTGTTCGTGTCTATACATGTCATTTCATGTCTTTTAAATTTTTTTTAACAACCGAGTCCGTGTGTCCACTACAGTGGACATATCATTAGAAATAAATAATTTTTTTGTTTCTTCCAAAAATGTTTTATTTTTCACATTTATTTCTTATGCTCAATCCAAACAATGTAATGACATGAAAAAATATGTTTATTCTGGGTGGTTTGGTTTCTCAGGAGGTTTGTTATTTATTTTGTCATGATTATTACTCACACAGATTTTTAATATTAATGGACATGGAACATTTGACATTTAACTACTAAAGACAGCATATATGTTTAAAATTAATAAACTCATAGTCTATCTAATGAAAAGCAGTGGTCCATAAGCACAGGGAGACAGTGATTTAGCACACTTGTAAACCAGATGTGGTTGAGAGAATGATTTGCTCCATTGACGACAGACAGTTCAAGCACACTCTAACGTGAACATCTGCTCTTTAATTTGGCCAAGAAATGTTTACAGGATGAGATCTGACGTTTCTGGAAAAAAGTGATTCGTATAAATCATTCAGACCTAGTTTCCTTTCTTTTGGATTGTTTGCCGCTGTGTAGTCATCATTTTAGATTTAGTGGCCAGGTTAGTGTTCTCTTCATTCACTGTGTGTCCGTGTGTTTTAATCTCGGTATGTTTCTGTCAGGTATTTTGTTTATTTGTGCTTCTCAAGTTGTATTTTTTTACTATTTTATTTCATGTTGCCATTAAGGTTTGTTTTAGTTTCAGAAAAATCTGTCAACCATACAAAATTAGCCGAATGTATTACTATTATTAAAATTAATTGTTTGGATGATTGACCTGGGATAGAACCAGCAATACAAAATATTTCTCACATTGTACTTGCACCATTGATTTTAGTTGGTAGTGTTTTATTTTTAATTTATTTAGAATATAGAATTTTAACATCAGCCATGACATGAAAATCATTACTTGTATAAATCTTTATTTTGGTACATATGATCTGGTCAAATTACTTTTAAAGATTGATGGCCTGATCATTTTGATTATTTCTCTCATCATCTGTTTGATAACGGTTGATTTTTCTGGCTGTAGAGCCTCATTGTCAGATGGTCTTGAAGAGGCCAGAGACGATATAGTCAGTGTGACCTCCATCCAGCAATCCGGTGCCGTTATTGTGTACGAACCAACAAGGCACTTGCTCTCCTTTCTTCACATCTTGTCTGAAATCTCTCTGCCAGCCCCTGTTGACACAGAATAATGCAGTCTAATGTTAATCGACCCCTCCATGATCAATGAAAGGGTTAACTGCACAGTGACTAAAATCACCTGGTAACTACAATCTCTTGTCCCTTAACAAACATGATGGCATCTGGTTTCTTTGGATCCGTTCCTGGAAACGATTCACTCACTTCAAACTCCAATCCATGGTAGAACTGACCTAAAGAGCCGAGAACACAGTTCAGAGAGTGTTGCTTGATAATGCACGACATAATGAATGTTTCGCACTCTACAGGGATATTTCAGGATTTAGCATTATGCTTTGTATTAGTAGGAAACCTGTAGTATTTTCAAATTACCGTGCTTTCCACCCTCACATCCCCCTGAGACAGGAGATTTATGTATTTTTTTGTCCGGAAAAAATCCTCCAATGACGCAAAAATCAATCATTTTGCGTCATCTGAGGATGTTTTGTTCAGAGGCTAAAGACTACAGTCAGTAGTCGGGTCGGTCCCGCATGTCCTCAACCCGCCCATAGAGGGCGATCTCACTCACAGAATGAACACATAGTGTCGGCCATCTTTTTTTAGAAGCTAAGCTAGCAGGCTCTTGTTCTGTGGAGAAAGCTGAGTAGTAGGGGTGACCGTCCTCTTTTTCCCGGATATGTCCGTCCGTCGATGGGGGATTTTCTTAGCAATGTTTAAACGCACATCAACCGAACACTTGTTTAGCGTTCATGTAAACACTACATTCAGATTCACCAATCGGAACGCGGCCCTCACTCGTTCCGCTCGTCACAGTAAACATGACTCGCGCCGTTTCTTCCGGTAAGTTCTCCCCTTCCTTCCTTCCCTCACTCGTCCCGCTCGCCATAGGAAACATGATGAATGGAGACTGTTGAACACAAAAGCCCAATCCCGGACGTTTTGGGCGATCTCAAAACACATTTTCGGGCAGACTCATCACGGAGACTGACTAGTAGTCTAGACTTGTTGTTTAATGACTGCGCTCTGGTACAACCCTCCCTTCCTTCCTTCCTTCCTCTCTCCCTTCCTTCCTTCTCCTTCCTATCCCTCCATCCCTCTTTTCCTCCCTCCCTTCCTTCCTTCACCATACGTTCCTTCCTTCCTCTCTCCCTCCTATCCCTCCCTCCCCTCTTTCCTTCCTTCACCCTACCTTCCTTCCTCTCTCCCTTCCTTCCTTCCTTCCTCACCATACCTTCCTTCCTTCCTTCCTGCCTTCCTTCCTTCACCCTACCTTCCTTCCTCTCTCCCTTCCTTCCTTCCTTCCTCACCATACCTTCCTTCCTTCCTTCCTGCCTTCCTTCCTTCACCCCACCTTCCTTCCTCTCTCCCTCTCTTCCTTCCTCACCATACCTTCCTTCCTTCCTTCCTTCCTGCCTTCCTTCCTTCACCCCACCTTCCTTCCTCTCTCCCTCTCTTCCTTCCTCACCATACCTTCCTTCCTTCCTTCCTTCCTGCCTTCCTTCCTTCACCCTACCTTCCTTCCTCTCTCCCTTCCTTCCTCTCTCCCTTCCTTCCTCTCTCCCTCCCTCCCTCCCTCCCATCCCTCCCTCCCTCCCTTCCTTCCTTCCTTCTTTCCTCCCTTCATTCCAACCCTCCCTCCCTACCTTCCTTCCTCCCTCCCTCCCTCCCTCCCTCCCTCCCTCCCTCCATTCCTTCCTTCCTTCCTTCCTGCCTTCCTTCCTTCACCCCACCTTCCTTCCTCTCTCCCTCTCTTCCTTCCTCACCATACCTTCCTTCCTTCCTTCCTGCCTTCCTTCCTTCACCCCACCTTCCTTCCTCTCTCCCTCTCTTCCTTCCTCACCATACCTTCCTTCCTTCCTTCCTGCCTTCCTTCCTTCACCCCACCTTCCTTCCTCTCTCCCTCTCTTCCTTCCTCACCATACCTTCCTTCCTTCCTGCCTTCCTTCCTTCACCCTACCTTCCTTCCTCTCTCCCTTCCTTCCTCTCTCCCTCCCTCCCTCCCTCCCATCCCTTCCTTCCTTCCTTCCTTCTTTCCTCCCTTCATTCCAACCCTCCCTCCCTACCTTCCTTCCTCTCTCCCTTCCTTCCTCTCTCCCTCCCTCCCTTCCTCCCTTCCTTCCTTCCTTCCTTCCTTCCTTCCTTCTTTCCTCCCTTCATTCCAACCCTCCCTCCCTCCCTTCCTTCCTCCCTCCCTCTCATCCCTCCCTTCCTTCCTTCCTCCCATCCCTCCCTTCCCTTCCTTCCTCCCTCCCTTTGATTGAGCTTTACTTGTAACATTACCTGGAAATTTCTTTAATATGACATATACCGTATATTGTAGTAAGTTTTTTAAGTGTTTTACCAAGCAGGCCATGGACATTGCTTGAAAAGAGGTGACTGTCCAGAGTGTAGAACCCGAGGTAGTCTTGATGATACGGATGTTTCTGCCAGACTTTGTGCAGGATAATAAGAAACTTGACTGAGTTCCTCAGGGTCACTGTTAAACTGCGATCTTTGATCACCTGCAGATCCATGCTGGAAACAGAAGGACAAAGTTCTGTGTGGAGGTTTAGTCTTTTTCAAACTCCTTTTGAAGAGTACACATTTTAGTTAGCTCACAATGACCTGACTTGAATAAAGTGAAAAGTGTTGTGTGCCTCTCAAACGGAAGGCTGTATCCTAGGGAGGCTGTGTCCTTCCTAGTCCAGGCTTGGAGAAGTGAGGCTTGTAGGCTATCCTCAGCATTAAACGCTGGAATGAATTGATCTATTAAAGGTGCAATGTGTATTTTTTAGCAACATTTAGCGATTCTGTTGCGAGTTGCACTAATGGCTCCGCCCACTGCTTACTCCTCCCTTTCGAAGAATCTATGGTGGCTCAAACGGGACAAACATATCGTCGTCTGAGACAGCAGAGAATAGCCAGAGTACGTAACATTGTCACTCTGAACCACAGTCCATTATAAACCACATCATGGATAAAGTGTACAAAGTTTACAGTGATTCCTGCAACGTTACTGTTTTACGGTCAATGACTAAAGTACTAATCACGTACGTAACCAGCACATTTATCCCCATATAGCAAAGCCATAACACAGCGAGGGAGAAGAACTAAGTTACATGAAACAATCCAACTACATATTTTACACCACTGACAAGGGAAAAGTCACTACTCGCGGTGTCTATGGCTATCTTCTAGCTTTCTGCGGCTTCTGTTTCAAGGTAGTGATGAAACGCACTCTGTAGCGCTGTGTATTAACGTTTTCGTCCACGGTAGAAACATGACGTCACATTACGTCAAACTTCACAGAAGGGGGTGCCCGCGGTTATGTAAATGTCTCATTCTAAGGTAATAAAAACATTAAGGTTTATTAAGTAAGGTCTTTATACATCACTGAAAACATAGTTATGGAAGGCATTTTGCATTTCTGTTAATAGATGCTCAAAATTTATACACATTGCACCTTTAAGTGTGCAGGGCTACGTCACACATGTTCCTGCCCAGCACAGCACAAAATGCTATTAATCTTGGAAAAATACTTTAATTTAAAAATCTTTATATTAATGCAATACAGTGAATGACAGACGTCTGTGGTCGCCCAGTTTAGTATTAAGTGATTCATTTATACCCAAAACAAAAGATAACATGTATGCCTTCATCTCTGAAAACATTATACTGTATTTATAATTCAGTATAATGTTTTACATAATGAACCTTCATAATTTCGTAATGCATCTTACTTGGGCCCTTTAACCGTGGCAGTATCAGTCCAGAAGAATTTTGCTTGTTTGCCCTCATCAGACACTGAGATCTCTTTTGTGCTCACTGTCAATCTGATTCCAAACTTCTCATGAACGATTCCAAAGCGCCCAAAATAGGTGTTTACTTTTTCCCCAGGGATGACTTTCTTATCGCCAATGGTTTGGCCATTTACCAAAATACCTGTGGAGCAGCAAAGAAACAAATAAAAATACTAATATCCCAATGTGCTTTGCATGGGACTGCATTAGGACAGTAAAGCAATGAAGTGTTATCTGATTTGAGTTAAAGGAAAGACTTGTTAGTGAGATTTCTATTATGTTTTTTGTTGTGTTGGATTTTTTGTTGTGAAGAACGAAGCTTGGAAAGCTGCACTTGACAGCTTGGGAGAGCCACAATATTGAACTGTCACCGTCCCACAGGTGGGACACTTGCCATTATATTTTTAAAACAATAATATCTTAGAAAAGACCTTAAGTAATATTGACAAACTATATATCATTTGAAAGCTTACAATCTCTAGTTTCCATATTTGGTGACTGATTTTCAAAATAATTTACACACGAACCATAATTTATCAATTTGCAACAAGAATATTTTCATACTCATAAAGCGTGTTCAGACCTTTATTTTGAAATAGCAATGAACATGAAAAATCATGAAAAAAAGTTAGAAACCTCAGTTTGATTTCATGCCAAGAGTTCAAAAGATAGCATCCATTCCATTATTTTAGAAAAAAAGGTCTGAAAATGTTTTAAATATTACGAAAAAAAAAAAAATAGATTCACCATTTGTGTTATGGCAATAAGCTATAACGCGCATGCGTGTGCTTTGTATGTGATTCCTAGAGGTTGAATTCATATCAAAATCTGCCAAACTACCCATACTACTTCTGAATAGGATTTCTACTTCATAAATTGTGTGAAATTTGTGAAAATAATGGTTCAGATCACTCAAAACACATATGGAAATGGAGACGCCCTTATATGGGCAGTAATGGAGTCTGGTTGTGCCCTAGTGAAAAAGTTTGGTACTGCGCCCAAACTAAATCTCACTGAAAGCTCATTTTTTGAGATATCAACCTAAAATTTGAAACACAACTTGTTCAGATTTTTGGCTTTGATTTTTCTGCAGTTTTAGAGTAGCCCAGGTTTTGAAAATATATATTTTATATAAAATATGAATAATTAATTTTTTTACATTGTACATTTCTATAAACTCAAACTTCTATAACTTTTTTTCTGTTTCACTTTCCTAATTTATTTCACTTCGAGAAAAATCTGCCAAATGTCTTCTTTAAAACGAGACCAATCTTAAGTCTATATTCCAAAGCTTCCTTGAATTACAACCATTTAAGATTGAAATGAGCATTTCCATGTCTATTCAAAAAAGGGGGGGTGACAGTTAAGAAATGAAACCTATTAGATTTAATAATATGAATCAATAATGCCAGGAGGGGGGGACATGTTTACGATAGAAGAACTGTGTTCTATAAACCTATATCTGAGGAATGTTAATGTACATTTCTGTTAAAATAGCAGGTTGTTTTTACCTGTAAGCGGGTCTCTCACCAGGTTGAAGATGGTACCAGGTTTGTCATCAATGTTAAAGCACAGAGCATCATTCTTTTCTGGAAGCTCAATGACGAAGTGTGGATCTCCATCAACTTTTACATTGACAAATTGTAAGAATAAGACATGAATCTTTACCTACATTTCACATGGCCTGTGCATGGTTTTAACATTTACCATAATATGTAGGTGGCGCATAGCTCCCATATGAGTGTAAGTAGCTGGCCGGTATTGCACCTGCAAATAAGATCAAATAAATGCACCAAAACAGTTCACTTGGGTTTTAAATAATGTCAAATACAAAAGAAAGCTTTAAAACTCTAATTTGCACATTAGTACACTATTCCATGAAGTATTTAAATAATTCATAAACAATTAATCACTGCCTGGCCAACTAGATTGTGATTGTATTTTAGTTTAGTTTGCTTTGGATTATGAAGGAGCGGAAACTAATAGTTATGTCAGACTTAACCAGATTAATAAGTGCTAGTGTAATGGCTCACCAATTTTCCTCTCAAGTGTTCTTCGTTCCTCTGTGGATGAGAAAAGATTAAGAGTCATAAAACTGAATAAACATTAACAAAATCATTGAGAACACTGGAAGTCTGTTTGTAAATGTATGGGCTTCTCCTCTGATATTTATGTGCCATTTCCATGAGTTTTTGCAAACCTATGTTTGCTATTTGACAGTTTATTCATACCTTCAGTTAGCTTGTCGGCAATGAACATGTTGTTTTTGGTCTCATCTTCAGGTTTAGTGACGACCATGGAGGTAAGCGGCGTAACAAAGTTGTACTTTAATGAAAGGCTTAAAGCATCAGCAGTGGCATTTCCTTTCTCCTCTGGTGTACCTATGTCTCTGTCAGGGAATATTGTATAATTTGTATTATAATAATTGGACTTATATCAAATCTTCTGGTTGAAATATTATGAATAAATTCAGATCCAAATTAAAATCAGTAAAAATTAGGGCTGTCAAATGATTAATCGCGATTAATCGCATCCAAAATAAAAGTTTGTGTTTACATAATATATGTGGGGGCACTGTGTATAATTCTTTATATATGAAGAGTTCAGATGCAAAAGCCTCTAAATGCCATTTGAAATTTTTTTCTTTAATGATGATTTTTATCAAACTTGAATATTTAAGTTCAGTAATTTCACTTAAATGACAATTAATAGGTAATTATAGGTCATTGCCATTTAAGTGAAATCACTGAACTTAAATATACAAGCTTGATAAAAATGATCATTCTAAATTTCAAATGGCACTTAGAGGCTTTTGCATCTGAACTCTTCATATATATATATATATATAAATACACACACATGCTTGTATATATTTAAGAAATATTTTCATTTATTTACTGTATATAGATTTTATATATAATTTATATTATATAAATATTTTATATATAAATCATTTTTTTCTTATATATACATGCATGTGTGTGTATTTATATATACAAAATAACTATACACAATGCACCCACATACTGTATATTATGTAAACACAAACTTTTATTTTGGATGCGATTAATCGTTTGAAAGCCCTATAAATAATTCAGACAAATGACATTTATACTAGTCATTTTCACATTAGGTTAACTAAGAAAACTTGTTGATCTTTGAGAGTTTTAGGTTAGGAACTGACTTCTTATCCAGGAGCTCCTGGATGGTCAGATACGCCCAGAGACGCTCAATGAAGTCCCCAAAAATGTACTCTTCATCAGGAAATATGGTTTCCCACTTCTGAGCATTTGTCTGACCTTTCAACTCAAAATTATTTTCAAACTGTTGCAAAAAACAAAGCAGGATTAGTCCCACAAACAAGCTCACCACTGAGAATGATGGAAGTTCACTGAGAATGATAATATAATTCAATTGTTAGATATAATTGCTCCTCTCCATCTTAATATGCCGCAACTTTAACAAGCCTGACATAGCAACAATGGCTCAACCAATGGTGTGAGTTTGGGGCAGAGCTATCTGTCTATCTCCAACCAATGGCTGACAAGTGTACCCCTTAAAATGATCTGCATCAGAAAGGCATTTAAAAAATATTTACACTTACAGGGAGATGCTTTTGGCTCACATAACAACCAATGTCCACATTTAAAACAGATTTCTATACAAATTACAATTACTAAGGACTGTGTGTGTCTGGAACTATAGTTTATTTACTCACCCCTTGTGCGGACACTTCAATTGCAAAGTTGTTTATGTCATTTAAATCATTAAGTCGTCCAGCAACCATGATCTCCGAGCCGTTGAAGAGATGTTTAAAATGGCTTCTTGTCAATGAGTTAACATTGTTGTCCGGATAGTGAATATTCACCTCTGCAAGTAGAGGACTTGACACTTCTTCATAAAACCCCTTGGTAAAAAATAATAATAGTGGTAATATATGAAAATATTTCATAAATGGAAGGATGTTTTTAGGACTTTATGATTCTTAAAGTTATTTATGAGATTGTTTGAATGAAGATAGTTGTTAACTTGAAAAAAAAAAAATACTTTAAAGGAGTAGTTCACTTGCTGATAATTTACTCACCCCCATGTCATCCAAGACGTCCATGTCATTCTTTATTCAGTCGAAAGAAATTAAGGTTTTTGATGAAAACATTCCAGGATTTTTCTCCATATAATGGACTTAAATGGGGTCCAAACGGTTCAAGGTCCAAATGAGAGTTTCAGTGCAGCTTCAAAGGCCTTTAAACGACACCAGGCGATGAATAAGGGTCTTATCTAGCGAAATGATCTGTCATTTTTAAAAAATAAATAAGTTTTATGAGCTCAAATGCTTGCCTTGCTCTGTTCTGTGATGCGAGTTTGTGACTCTCCTGTTCGAACTCGTTCATCAAAATGAACGAATCTTTTTTTGAGTCGTTTGGTTCAAAGTGACTTGAATGTTCATTTAGATGAACAAGTTTTTTTTAATTTATTTTTAAAATGACTGATGGTTTCGCTAGATAAGACCCTTATTCATCGTCTGGAATCATTTAAAGCCCTTTGAACAGTTTGCACTTAAACTCTCATTTGGACCTTGAACCGTTTGGTTCCCATTGAAGTCCATTATATGGATAAAATCCTGGAATGTTTTCATCAAAAACCTTAATTTCTTTTCGACTGAAGAAAGAAAGACGTGGACATCTTGGATGACAACATGGGGGAGTTATTACACAATTATTAACTCCTTTAATGATTTAAAAGGAATCAGTATTTTGCAAAGGCCACAGTTTTGATACCTGTAGCTGAAGCGGAGCATCGGAGTCCTCATAAATCCTGCGAACAAGGCCATTGTTCTGCTTGCTCAATGTATCCAAAAATCCATAGTTTGCATCCTTACCGAAGGCCAAACTGAACAGAGTGATATTCCCATTAATTGCATTACGAATGCTCTCTTGGATCTCAGGAAGTGTTTTTGGCCCTTAAAATGAGTAAAATTTATGATTAAAATTGACCATCACAGATGACAAGACAGCTACAAATAACTGATTAGTTAATCTATAGTGTGCTCCAGCTTTTTTTGACCTAGGGTGCTTTCACACCTGCCTCATTCAGTTGGATTGAATCGCACTACAGTTCGTTTTCGCCCTTGGTGCGGTTCGTTACCAAACAAGCGTACCGAGATCTCCTCGAAGAGTTTCAAACGAACTCTGGAGGTTTGTTTTAGGGATGTTAACTGAAGACCGTTTGACCGATGGTTGAGCGTATCATTGTTAACCGATGAAAGTTGGCGGTAGTCGGTTAAAAAAAAGAAAAGTGATCTCTAAATTAGGCTATTATAGACAGTGGACTAAACGCTACTACAGTTAGCCATCTCATTCCAAGATATTTTTGTGTGAAGTGAACAAATCTGTCACTCAATTTTTCATAACTCGCCTGTTTATACTTAATAAACCAATAAAAACATTTGGGCGCGAGGTCACAGCGTTTGGGTTTGCGCGCTCACAAGGTTTGCAAAAAGTCAAGGCTACAGGCTAAAACCCTCGAGGTTAGAAAAATTCAGCTAAAACCAGCCTAGGCTGGTTGGCTGGTCTTAGCTTGTTTAAGCTGGAAGTAGCTGGTTTTAGTTGGTCACCCAGCCTGGCTTAGCTGGTCAAGCTGGTCTCCCAGCCAGGCTTAGCTGGTCAAGCTGGTCTCCCAGCCTGACCAGCTAAGACCAGCCTGACCAGCTGAAAAAGTGTTCAAAACCCCTCTAAAACCAGCCTGATAAACCAACTATAACCAGGCTGGGAGACCAGCCAACCAGCCTTGGCTGGTTTTAGCTGGATTTTTCAGCAGGGAGAGCAGACGGCAGGATGAAGCGTGCAAAGAAAAGTAGTGTGTGGGACCATTTCACCAAAAAGAATGACACAGATGTGTGTTGCAACTTGTGTGATACAGTAGAAGCACATCATCTTTGATGTATCACCTGAAAACGCGACACCCACAAGCCTCTTTGAGTGAGAAAGGTAGCCAAAGCCAACCTACCGTATCATCTATGCTAGCTGGTAGGAAATGTGACAAAAACCGCTCAGAGACTATTAAAGTGTGTGTGTGAGCGGGAGAGATGCGACCGAGTTGCGAAATTGCAGGCACGGCTCGAAATGGCTATTATTTCAAATAGCGTATCATAATTTAACACAATCGGTTAACCGGTTTCAACCGGCTAACGAGGCTCGGTGGTCGGTCAAGAAAATTTTTAGTTTTCGCCATCCCTAGTTTGTTTGGACCCATCAGACCCATCTTCCAAAGAACTGTGCATTTTTGGACTAAACCAGCTACCGTAGTCAAACAAAACTATTATTTAGATTGTCAATAGCGCTCCCTTTAAGCCATGACTTACGTTCTGCACTATCATCATAAACACTGAAGATGTCTTCACTGCACAGTGAATCTCTCATTCATATCGCGTCTATACTTTGTTGTTTGAATGAAACCTTTATTGCCCCAAAGGGGAATTTGTTTTACACTCATGGGAACCATAATAAACATAACCACAAAAAACATAGAATAAACATAAATAAAGAAGAATAAAGACAAAAGTGACATGGAATATATCAATTTGACAACTTAAGAGATCCGTAAAAAAAAATATATATATATTCAGTAATACCCCAGTAAAAAAAAAAAACTCTAAAATATTCCGCAGCTTAAAAGAATCAATAAATAAATATATATGAGGGTATAATATATATATATATATAATGTTTATGAGGGGATTTGCGAAAGGATAAAGCTTGTGCTGATTCTGAACATTCATTGTGAGCGAATTCTCCGCATGTCTGCCAGATTTTGCTCCTCTTTTTTTACTTCCAGGAGTTCTGTTGAAATTTTCCCACACGTTAATTCTGACCAATCGAAGGAAATATGTACAAGACTCATCTGGCCAACAAGTGATGAGGAGGTTGTCACGCGATTGCATTTTGGTTCGTTTCATTAACTGATTCGTACCAGAGAAATCAGTGTGGTGTGAAAAGGAACCAAAACACCTCAAAATGATACAAAGGATAATTTTTGGGATAATTTTTTTCAAAAAGCCCTTGGTCCGGACCAAATAAACCAAACTACAGATGTGAAAGCACCCTTAAGGCCGTTGCACACTAAGTCCAAAATTCGCATCCAAAATTTTCGCACGTAAAAAAAAAAAAAATCGACCTCACGTTATGTCAATCACGCTTGCACACCGCCTCCGAAACTTTCGTCCGTCATAAAAAAATTCGGATCGGGTTCGATTTTCTGCGTTTTTCGCATCCACGGCCAGCATTTCGAGAGGTTTTTTCGACAATTCAGGGCCGGGGGGAGCTCGTTCCGCACATCATCGCACATATGCACAGTGCTTTCAGTTTCGGTTTTCAATTCGATCACGTATGTTCTCTTCTCTCGATTGGATTATGAAAGGAATAAACCTCCCCTTTCAATCAGATTGAAATTTTGGATCGAATAAGGTGTGATTGAGCAGCCAATTCGATAATGTATTATTTGGGCACAATATATATCAGCCTATACACTGCCAGTCTCTGTTCAGGATCGATTGGTTCACGGAAATCGGTGGTCTTGTTTTTAAAATGTGGCTCTAGAATCGCTAGCAAAGCATCAAATTGTCCCACTGACATTCTGAGGTAAATTTTTGAATCACTCGGGATAAATTCGCAACTCATTGTTAAGGAGGTGCTTCCTCTCGGCGTAATTTCAGGATTGGATGGACGTAATATTTTCTCTTCTATTTTTAATAAGAGAGAGGACAACAAAATCACCCTCACTGCTTGACGAATCGATTTTGTACTTTTACGTTTTTTCCCGCAAAGGTTTAATAAATACGCATGTGTGCACGAATTTTTAGGCTGACGAACACGAAAAAACGCATACGAAAATTTCGTACTCAGTGTGCAATGGCCTTTAGTCTGGAAACATTAAATGGTTGTTGGTATGGGCATACATACATTTGTTAGGTTCCCCATCAGTCAGCAAAATGATCATCAGTACCATATTCTCTGGGGATGTACCATTACGCTGTTCTTCATACAGCATCTCCACACCATGAATGACAGCATTATGCAATTCTGTACCTAAGACAAAAACAAAAGGTGCTCATGTCACACATTTGATTAGTGATGTAGAAATTTGGAAGTAAAGGTTTTCCATTTTTCTTTTAAGTCTAAAATAATGACTAACACACTTTAGAGTAACTTTGGCGATTTTCAATCTGCACTGAATTGTTACAATGTCGGTAGTAACATGTTTATTTGTCAGTAAAAGTCTGCTGGATGATGCTTTTTCTGCAGTATGTACACAAAAGACCTATTTCTCTCAAATATTGTTCACAAATCTGTCTAAATCTGTGTTAGTGAGCACTTCTCCTTTGCCGAGATAATCCATCAGCCTATCAGAAGCTAGCACTGTCTGTTTTCAGGTGTGCTTTATAGTTTCGTGGTCGATGAAGTCACCCGCCCATGACGTCTCCTCTCTCCATTGGACTGATAATACACATGCTTCACGACGCAGGGGCGTTCCCACAGCGTCTCGACGCAGCGTCGCGTTCCCTCTTCTGGGGCCTCATTTATAACCGTTGCGTACGCACAAAACAGGCCCTGAAAGAGGCGTACGTAACTTCCGACGAATAAGTTGTGATTTATAAAAACAAACTTGACGCGCACCTGCACCTGCACGCAAACTTTGACCCATGCGTACGAACGTTTTGGAGATGGAGCAGTTTGGCGACACCGATGGTGAGCTCGAGTTAAATGTCTTTTTGGTCACTTTTAGACAGAAAATCTAAGGAAATTATACAGAAAGATAATACAAATATAATTTCACTCACCAAACCTATCACTTGAAGCAAATATCCATCCCTTCTTAAATATCCACGCCAGCGAGCGCGTTGGGCCGTTTAGTGAAACTGACGCACATATAGCCTATAATCTAACGGCAGATGAAGTAAAACCGTAAATCTTCATTATGAGTCCATCATAAATACAGTGCATGTTCACAATAACAGTTTAAATACATAAATTAATGATTTAATCTATGTTTTACTTCTGATATAAACATTTAGATTAAATATGCCATTCTCATTAATGGAGTTAAACACTTAAACATGAAATCATTACTGAGAAGTTACAACATTTTTATATTCAATAAATATAAATATTTGTTGTGGATGTGATGCTTTTGAACACTTTTCCTCTGGCATGCGGTGTGTGTTTTAATGTGTTAACTACATAGATAATTGCTTATCATGATAGCAGATTGTTTGAGAAAATGGTTTCGTGCAAATAATGCACAACAAGGTCTATCTGTTTCCATTAAAAATATAAATCAATTAAAATACTATTTGGCCAGTGGAAAAGATTGAGAAAAACTTTCTCTGAAATGTATTTTGCACTATTTTATTTTATTTATTTAAAAAACAAGGGAAGGATGGGCTACTAAATCATTTTTATTAATGTAATGTGACGGCACATTCGTATTTCATATTTTCCTAACGTCTTGTACCTTTAAACATGTTATCATGTGGATGAATAATCATATGCAAATGATATGCAGATGAGGATATGCATAGTAAAACTAGGCATTGTAATCTCCATATATGGTTATTTCGGGGAGGAGACGCATGTGCGCACAGTCTTCCGCTGACTGGGATTTATAAAGTGAATTCTGCGCAGGTTCTGGCGTACGCACGGTTTTATAAGTCTGAATATTTTTTTGCGTACGACATTTTTGGCTTTCGGGCGTACGTACCCTTTTAGTGAGGATTTTACGCACAGTTTTATAAATGAGGCCCCAGGTCACTTCAGGGATACACACATAACCGGGGACGTTCTTTAACAAATACAAGATTAAATTTCTGCTTTTAACCCTCAAATGGCTCCTTTCCTAGTCCTGGTGGATTGTACTGTTTTGTTTCTTTTAATGTTTTTATATGGATTGCACCAAATGAATCTTGTTTAAAATTAGTTCAGTGATAATTTCAGTTTTTTACATTTCATACTCATACTTACCACCAATAACTTCAATTGTTTTGACATATTCCTGGGCTGCATGCACATTTTCCTTTGTTGCTTTACTTAAATATGGTCGCCATACAACAAAGTCGGTTGAGAAGACGATGATCGCAAAGTAGTCATCCTCTGGGAGTTCACCCAGAATGGTCACTAAGGCCTCTTTGGTCTCATTTAGGAAACAAACAGACAAATTAACTGTCCACAGTACTGATAAACTATTGAAAAATCACATTTAACAGACATCATAACTCACCTGACTCATTTTGTTTCCCACCATAGAGTAGCTGTTGTCTATCACGAAAACAACCATCTTCGGTACTCGTGGAAGACTGGCTGGTGCAAAAAAATGCACAAAGTGGCCATTGACAACCTGTAGATGACACACACACACACACACTTATTTATTTATTTATTTATATTAAAGAGAAAAGTACAAAGAGTAAAGGAGATGGAAGAGAGAATGTGCTAATGACTGAGATATAAAGGTGCAGTAAGCGATTTCTGATTCCAAATGCTGTTGAAAGTGGATCGGACCAAGCAGCACAACACACTTGTTGCCAGTCTGTCAGGGCATCGTGTCAATTGACCTACGCCCTCAAACGCGATGAGCCAATCACAGTGCGAAGCTAACCCAATCCACTCGGACATTCTCTGCTTCCACGTCCATTGAAATGCATTGCAGTTAGTCAGTTTTAATTTGTTTTTTTTTTTCTTGTCATTTTAAGTTTAAAATGGTCAAACCATGTGCATGGGGTACATGCAGCTCCGACACTAGGTATCCCGAGAGGCTGAGCAACGGTGTGTATTTTTTTTTAACCTTTCTCAAGCCACATCTCAACCGAGATAAGTGTCTGCTCTGGATAAAGTTATGCGTTAGACCACGACACCAACTAAACGTGGATAAATTAAATAAGGATGTCTACATCTGTTCTAAGTTAAGTCAACAAAGTATTTGAACATTATCTTTAAAATCTCTAACGTAACGTTAGGCTAACATTAGAAAACGTTAACGTTAAGCCCTGTTCACACTACACGCGACCTAGCGATGCGATACCATTCATTATCAATGGTGAGCGGGCGACTTCCGGCGACACGCGCGACAGCAACCGTTGGCGACTGGTGGGGCGTGTCCAGCGACACGACAAAGTTGAGAAATGTTTAACTTTATGCAAATTAAGTGCGATTTTCGCAAGCGACAGCCAATAGAGAGTGAATTCAGTGGAGCGGGTCACTCTTCAGTGCTGGGTCTGACCAGAGCCCGTCTAACGGAGAGCCTTGGCACTTCCTATTAGCCCCGTTGTGTATCATCTTGGTTGCAGTTCCATTAGAATTCCACTGGAGGTGATCATGAGCGAGAGCAGAATGAATGGGAGTCTATGGGGCAAAAATGTGTCTCTTTCACCTGCTTGTCGTTAAATTAACATAGATTTTTTTGTTGATTCCACAAGTTTAATATAGATTATAGGCCAAAAGTCGAATGAACGAGTACTTATGTCCTTTTGATTTCTTACAGGTTAGGCCGTTGTTGGCTGGAACACGCTAGCATTCTGCTATTGTGTGACGTCATCACAGTTTTGAACGGATTTTTAGAACAGATAAGTGAACTTAAAAATGCAATTTTCAGCTGAGTGTATTATCTTAGCCCTCCCTTTTGAATGCAACTTTCAAACATGTCACTCACAAACATTACTAGGCAACCAGAAGTGGGGAACGCCCTCCAGCGCAGCCACAGGCGACCTGCGGCGATAAAGTTGCGTGTAGTGTGAACGGGGCTTTAGCTTCTAGCTGCGTTGTACATCATGTCACTTAGCTTCATTAACGTATCTGTAAGTAACCGAGATGACAAATGTTAACAATGTTGTGCTGAATGATTGATGTAAATACTGTAGCACCAAACGCTGATGGCAACGATAAGTGGTTTATCACGTTTACACTGTGACCTGTACATTTCTGCATGGAGCTGAAGCTTTTCATCGACCTTCTCAACAATAAAATTATTACAGTATAAATCGCTTGTATAGGAACTGTTGTGAGATGCACACAGAGTGACTACAACAGCTCACTCTTCTCAACATGGGCGGGGTTCATGTAAATTTTAGGGTTAGTGATGTCTAGGGTTGGGTATCGAGAATCGAGTATCGATTGGAACCGAGACTAACTTTTAATTTTTCCCGGAATCGTTCAAAAGTTAAAATTTCGATTCCTAGTTTCGATATTCACAGTCCGCCGACCGGAAGAAGAAACCGCTGAACAACACCAACGAAGAAGCGTCTACCGGAAGTGTTGGCATAACCGCGCGAGTCGAGCATGAGTAGCTTACGTCGGCGGTCCAAAGTGTGGCTTCACTTTTCTAAAAGTAACGAAATCTCGGCAAAATGCAAAATTTGTGACAAAAGGAGTATTTCCTTCAGAAAGGCCGTTGGTTAGCAAGGTTAGCTAAACTTTTTTGACCCTGCCTCTTAAAAGAATCGGAATCGAGAATCGTTGGGAACCGGAATCGAAACAAGGAATCAGAATCGGAATCAGAATCGTTCAAATTCAAACGATACCCAACCCTAGTGATGTCACTAACGCACGTGTAGTTCCTCCCAGCCGTTTGTTGTAGTCCTTAAAAAACGATTTCTTTTAAAGGAAATGTCTTCCTTTGCTTTGAACTTTGAGCTTTGTAACTTTGCAGATGTTGTTTATGCCACATATATAAAAAATATAAAAAAGCAACTGAAATGAATCCACAAAGATTTCGGTTCGATTGTTGAAGCTTTTTTTCATGCATGTCTTTATAATCATAATGAAATCTAACCTGAATGTCACCAATGTCATGAGCACGGTTGACGTCATACTTAATGAAGAAATCTCCGTCAATGAGTGTCCCGTCACACTCCGAGCATTTCCTCTGTTGATCCAGTGTTGGAGAGAAGGACACATGGGCCTGAACACAGGTTAAAATTTGATATTATTATCGTTATTACCATTATTACTGTCTAGCAGAGATTCTTTTTTAGTTATTATTGTTTGTTCACACCGCTGCCGACTTGAAGTCATTCATTGTCAATGGAAGCTGGCTTTTCTCAGCTGCAAGGAGCGTCAAATCCATCGGCATCGCGCTTTGGCCGTTTTAAGCGTCAATCAGAAAGTTGAAAGAAGCTCAACTTTATGGTAATAAGATGTGATTCGGTTCAGCGGCAAAGCGCCAGCAACCAATGGGAATATAGACGTCCTTCGCGCCGGCTGATTCCGGAGAAACATACAATGTAAACTTTCATTCCTACCAAAACATTAGTTTTGAGAAAGTGGAAGAGAAGGTAATCATCGCCGTTGCTGTGTTTCCTACAGGTTTTGTAACATTTATGACATGACATTGTTTGCTTATAGGGACTGCATAAGTGCAACTTTTATTTGAAATATTTATGAATGCTAGTTTTAAAGTGGGAATGCAATTAATTTGCTCACGGTGACACCGATTTGACCGCAAATAATAATAATAATAATAGTTTAAAAAACTATTTTTTTCCCAACCAAATGTGACCAAAACATTTTTTATTAAAATGCATTTTTATAGCATTTTTTATTAAAATGTTGTCAGTATAAAAGGTTTCTTCAATGTATTACTTTTTTTCCTGTGTATTACATTTCATGTTGTGACACTTCTATTCTCCCTGCAACGTCAGAGCGCAGTGTTGTAGTACTCGAGACTCGGACTCGTCTCGGACTCGGTCTCGAGACCATATTTTAATGGTCTTGGTCTTGTCATGGACTCGTGTGCATTTGGACTCGGAATTGATTCGTACTTGAACATTTTTTTTTTAGGACTCGGACTTATTCCCGAGTCCACTCGAGTTCAATTCAAAATATTTTTCATGATTGTTAATGTATGTTAATAAAATATTTCTTTAAATTGATTTACACACCCAGTGATTGGTGATTTTCTAGTGCGCAACTGCGCATGACAAATTGTAATAAAATTACTTTTAACACCACCTACTATGCGGCCTTTTTACCCTAAACTGATCATATTTTTTAAACTCTAAGTAAATTCAGCAAAAAAAAAAAAAAAAAAGGATTTCTCTAAGTAAATAAAAGTAAATTAGGTAATCAACCCTCACTGGTCTCGGTCTCGACTCGGACTCGACCGTCTCTGGTCTCGGTCTCGACTCTCTATGGACTCGGTCTTGACTCGGACTCGACTCTCTCTGGTCTCGGTCTCGACTCGGACTCGAGTGAGGTGGTCTCTCTCGACTACAACACTGAGCGTTCAAAGCATCCAAAGCGTCAACAAGCTTCCCCGTACTTTCTGACAAACGTCCTTGATAAGGCGGCCAGAGCTTCTTTGACGCTCAAGTCGGCGGCGGTGTGAACATACAGTTAGTTAATATACTAATAATGCTTTACACTAAGTGGCATCCATTCATCCAATGTTTTTATTAGTCACCTTCTTATCACTGACAGTTTTCTCCACTAGAGGGAGCAGCTCATTGGTGATGAATGTGCCATAGGCGTCCACAAATGCAATTCCTTGAGGCTCATAGATATCTACCACAATCTGAGGATGAGAGACAGGACTAATTATTCATTTATTTTAGCTTTTAATTATAATTGCATAATATGAATTTAGTCAACTTCATTGCTTAAATGCTATGGAATGCCAAAGCTGACTTAATTAAAAATAAATAAATACATAAATAAATATACGAAGAAATATAAAAAAGCAAAAATACATGAATAAATACATAAATAGATATACAAAAAAATGTAAGTAATAAATGAGAAAGAAATGTAGAAAAAATTTATAAATAAATAAATAAATGTTGACATAAAAACGTAAAAGACTGTAAATAAAAGTGCAAACAAATAAATGTATAAATAAAATAAAAAATAAATGTGTGAAAAAATAAATAAGGAAATAAATACTCATTTATTTGTACTATTTCTTTGTATATTTATTTATGTATTTATTTATTTTTAATTAAGCCAGCTTTGGCATTCCATAAATGCAAGGTGTTCAGATTAGAAGTTATTACTACTAAAAGTTGTGGTAACTTTACAATACGGCTTTTATTTGTTAACATTAGTTAGTTAGAATTATAATACTTCTACAGCATTTATTATTCTTAATGTAAATCTCAGCATTTAAAAATATATTTTAAGATCAAATGTTAGTGTGAACTACATGAACATTAATAAAGAAAAGCATTAATAAATGCTGTAAAATTGTTTGTTAGATGTTTTAGATTTTAGTTTTAAATGGCAAGACACTTTACCAATGGCATGCATAATAGATCTACGTAACATTAATAGGCAGATAGTTGACGAGTAACAGTTTACTTATTAAAAATATATAATGTGGCTTCTCAATTAAAATCCGCAATGAACCTCAAAGTGCTGAACCAGCTGTTTGGGTTTGACTCTGATCATGAGCTCATATTTGCCAAACTGTCGCTGAAGAAGTTCCTCATGGGTGAGAATAAAGATGACGCTGCTGTCTGCTGCCACGTTCACAGAAACAGAAAACGTCTCCATTTTTCTTCCTGAAGCCCTGGAATACCAGAACACCAATTAGGTTAGTAGGATTTGAGCAAAAAGCAAGTGACCTCCTGTTTTATTCTTCTCACTTGACTAAACCAGCGGTCTGGCCAGACGACACAGCCTTCTGATACTGTTTATTGGCCTTCTCCTTTTCCTTCACTTCACCTGTGTATGTCTTGCCATCAATCTCCCTGAAAAAAAAAAAGATAAAATAAAAAAAAATGTCACAATTTAGTAGCAATAATTTATAAAACCGAAATGCAGATTCTTTTGGCTCATGCCGAGTTGGGAAAGGACTGACATGGTAAAGTTGGTGATGAAGGACTTCTTGGGTAACTCCACCTCGAAGGACACTTCCTGTGAGACATTGGCCTTATTCAGAGCTTTCGTGGTCATGACAGTGTGGGCGAAACGTGATGTGACTTTACAGTCCACCTTCACGCTCTGTACCTCTATCTGAAAGAACAACAAAAAAATGCAACGAAAGGGCGAAATACTTTGTCGTTTTAACAATGACAACAATTATTTCATATTGTACATTGCTTGGCAACTGATGTATAAGCTTCTTGTTGCAGCAATTTCTGAGTAGTTTAATCAGTCCCTTTCAAAGGACATTTCCAAGGCTATCTGACCTCCACAAATCACATGACGTTTAGTGAAAGGGCAAAACATGACTGTTGCAACCGCTGTTGTCTATTGACTTAGACTGCGGTCATTTCAGGATAAAGGTTGAGCTTTTTGAGGTCAGTGTCATCTACACTAAATTTTCAAATAACCTATATTGTGTAAACTACATTTTATTGAAGTTGAATGTCATGAAAAACCACATGCAGAAATATGAACACACAGCAATATTAAAGGGATAGTTTAATTGTCATTAATTAACTGATGTCGTTCCAAACCCGTAAAGGCATACACCTCCCCTTTCAATCAGATCGAATTTTTGGATCGATTAAGGTGCAGTTGAGCAGCCAATTCGATAACTACAACCAATAGGCTGTAGCGGTCGATAGGGCGTCTACCTATATGATTGCACGCGCCTGATCTATCCAGCATAACCCCGCCATTTTTAGATAGTTTGGCCAGAGATAGTAACTAAACTAACTACTATTATCATGGCAACTCGGAAGAATACGCCGTGGTCAAACGAGGAGGTGCAGACTTTCCTTTGTTTGGTGGCAGAAGAGAGGATCTCGCAGGATCCTCTCTTCTGCCATTTGATAGGGCAACGAGGAACGAAAGGCGTCGCTATGACGACCGGGTACTATTTGTGGCGGTACTGTGTCTGCTGGTAAAGCGAGCTGGTACTGGTAATGGAAAAGGGCCATTAGATAAGGAGGTGGAGCTCTCCTTCCTCTCGGCGCAATTTCAGGATTGGATGGACCTGATATTTTCTCTTTCTTTTTCTCTTTTTAGGGCAACAAAATCAACCTCAATACTTCACGAATCCATTTTGTATTTTTTGTGTTTCTTTCCGCAAAGTTTTAATAAATACGCATCAGACTCAGTGTGCATTTTTAGGCTGACGAACACGAAAAAAAAAAAAACGCATACAAAAATTTCGAACTCTTGTTCGTCCTGAGAACACAAATGAAGATATTTTCAAATAAAATCTAAAATATTTCTGTCCCTCCATTAACAGCTACAACACAACTGACACTGATAATTGACCCCAAATGTTTGAACTAGTGTGTAATGTTACAAAAGCTTACTATTTCAGATAAATGCTATTATTTTGAACAATGGTTTGGGTGTAATGTGACATTTTTTTGTATGACATTAAAATTCTTTTTATAGGTTAAGCAAAACAAATGTGTTTATGTCTGAGAACCTTTTATTCACATAATTACAGACACTGAAATGACAAACACTGTGTGTGTGTCCCTATAAAGAACTGAGATTGTCCCGTATTTTCCTTCTCTGAAGTTGGCAGCCCTTGTTGCTGTCAATGGAGGGTCAGAAAGCTATTCGATTTTATTAAAATATCTTCATTTGTGTTTCGAACAAGAAGAAAGTCTTACGGGTTTGGAGCGACAGTGTGTTTTTTGGGTGAAGTAAATTAATTGAATAAAGGGTAATCAAATATAATTCATTAAATGAACTGCATTAGAAGTATTTGTAAGGGTCAAATCAGGTAAAGATAGCTCAGTAACTGCCCACGTTCATTTCAAATGGACTTTCAAATAACAAAGTCTTGATACAATTGTGAGATATAATGAAGATTTCCCACCTTAGCACTGCTCACACTTCGCTTCTGTTAGGAGGCAACAGGAAAATTAATTTTGTATGCCAATTATACACTGTCAAAAATATTTTCAAGATTTGTTATCACAACATATTTTCTTTTGTCAAATCAACTTTATAATAATTTATTTAGTTCAGATAACTTATTATTTTGAGTTTCTGATGATTAAATTAATCTCCTTCATTGTATTAACTCACTTTTTCCAGTTCAATCAACTTAAAATTTTAAGGCAACCAGGTTACTTACTTTTTTAAGTTAAACCAACAATATTTTTTTACAGTGTATGTTTAGAAAGGTTGTAAAAGGTTAATATTGTCACACTAAAACACACAAAAAATAGCCTACTTCATGTATTGTGAATTATTTGACTACTTTCAACATCAGTAGTATATCAGTGGTTCTCAGACTTTTGACTTAAAGGCTTTTTTATTATTGGCTTGGATATTTACTCTTACAATTAGGTGTCAAAAGAACTGTTCAATATTTTCAAGATTTGTTATCACAACATATTTTCTTTTGTCAAATCAACTTAAATAATTTATTTAGTTGAGATAACCTATTATTTTGAGTTTCTGATGATTAAATTAATCTCCATTGTATTAACTCACTTTTTCCAGTTCAATCAACTTAAAATTTTAAGGCAACCCAGGTTACTTACTTTTTTTAAGTTAAACCAACAATATTTTTTTTACAGTGTATGCATATTCATGCAGCAGAAAGAGCATATCTTACATGTTCACAGCAGCATATCTTTGTATCTATTGGCAATCTATCCGCAAGTCTGTATTTGCTTTGTAGCAGAGCATTGTGTGTAGCAGATCGAGTCTGCCAAGACCAAATACATTAACATAACTATTCAGAGAGATGTCATGATTGAATATAAATTTGAAATGAAATTAAATGATTTAAAATGAAGTTTGTTTGTTGAGTTGGCCGCAGCCTCCTGATTGAGAACCACTGCTATATACTATATAATCTACTACTGGCACAACATTGCTGCAATACCTTTAGGAGTCTGGCCGTGCTGGTTTCACTGTCCTGGAGGGGCATAAGAGGACATATAACAGGGATTTGATGCTGTATTGACATTGAAAACATACTGTAGCTCAGAATGTTACTGATCACCGCTAATGTGATAATGATCATAGGGCACTTTATTAGTGCAGCAAAACATAAATTAGTATAGCAAAAGTGGACCTACCAATTGCCCATCGCCTTTTGTGATGACCAGGGTCTCAAAAGACACTGAAGTATAACATACACACACAAACACACAAAATATCCACCCAGCAGACATGGTGCACTGTCTCCTCAATCACATTCAGGACTTTTTGAATACTCTGAACCCTTGTGTACTCTTTAAACCAGAGCAAATGTGAGTGGGAGTTGGGGATTTGTGATCTTTGTTCCTAAATTATTGCATTGAGTGCAGTATTGATCATTTGTCTCAAGGTATTTTTGTATTAGACTTTGAGGATGCGAATTACGATGGACAGCCCACCTCCCCGATGACAGCAAAACTAGATTTGGGGAGTCGGATAGAAAATGGCCAATACATACTGTATAATATGGAGCTTTGCTTGTGAATATGTAAATTGTAATTTTGGGAGCGCCCTGAAATGGGTCATACCATTGATATTACCTAAGCAGTTGAAGTAAATATGTTCTTTTTTTTTTACCACTTTGAATTTTTATTGGAATTTTATGTCAACACCAAATAAACCAAAAAAGGGAAAATAAAAATGAAATAACTAACATACAATGAATAAAATTAAAGGAGGCCAAGGAGGAGGTACCTAGTACAATTGAAACAAAAATAGGTATGGTTGTGCTCATCATAATCCTTCCATTGTACACTACGTCTACCATCTTTTGCATGAGTTTACCAGAAAACCAATCAGTAGGATCACATACTTAACAAAATATACAGTTATGCAGATTCTAGGGCCAGAAACCTGGTCCATTTTCTCCATTTTTCGTTAAATGCTGACTCTCTTAGCCTTATAATGTAGGTTAATTTTTCCGTGATAAAAATACTTTGAATTAAAGTAGTATGTATGTTCATTCAAGGACGCTCATTTATTGCTTGAACAGAGCAAGAACACCTACAGTAAGTGTCTTAAATGCATGTACTGTGTTCAGTTGAGTGATAAAGTTTACCCTCGTTAAATAAAGCTGTTGAACTGACCGAAGCGATATTAATAACAACAGTAAAATGTGTTGAGTGCTGTTTATCTGTTAGTCAGATGCACATTAAAAGTTTTGTTTGTTACAAAACCCTACACACTTTCTTTCAGAATCATCATTGGTCGGTAGAAAGAAATATTCAATATACATAAAAGCTTTTTAATTAAAAAGAAGATAAGCAAAAGACCCCCTGTGAGGTACAGTATAATACTACTACAGCATGTATAAATATTAGTTAATATTATTTTCAACATTTACTAATACCTTATTAAAATCAAAGTTTGTATTTGTTAACATTAGTTAATGCACTGTGGATTAACATGAGCAAACAATGAACAGCTGGATTTATATTAACTAACATTAACAAAGATGAATAAATACCCTAACAAATGTACTGCTCATGGTTAGTTCGTGTTAGTTAATGCATTAACTAATGTTATTAATGAACCAAAGGGTTACCGGAATAATGCAATGAAATTTCAGGGAACTTTCTTCCCTCAATGAGTTATTACGTGGTTTCATCTTGGACTTTGTTCAGTCAATCAATTCCAACAAAAAATAGAAACACAAGGAATGTTTAGATGGGCGTTTTATTTCCTAGCCATTGAATTTCTATAAAGTATATAAAATTACTATCATAAACAGCTTTGTAATGCAGCATTGTCAAATATGGCATTATATTCAAATAAAAACCATGTACTTAAGACTACATGAAAGCTAACATGTACTTGGTCCGTAGTGCAAAGGTCGGTTGAGCGACAGATGTTGTCTAGATTGTCTTAAAGAGACCAGAAACGATGTAATCTGTGTGAACCCCATCGAGGAGTCCGGTGCCGTTATTGTGAATGAACCAGCAGGGCACATTGTCTCCATTCTTTACGTCCTTTCGGAAATCTCTCTGCCAGCCCCTGGAGTCACGTGGGATTCAATGAAAATCTGCATGAAACTCTTCAAGCGCGAATTCAACATTGAATATTTACGTTCAATTTCATTTACCTGGTAACCGTGAGCTTGTTTCCTTTCACAAACATAATGGCATCTTGTTTATCAGGGTCTTTTCCTGGAAACAAGTCACTGACCTCAAAGTTAACACCCTGGTAGAACTGACCTGCAGTAAAAATAGAGAGCAAAAAAGCTATTGTTAATGGAGTGGAAGTCGAGTGTTTTAGAAACTGTGTACTACTTATACATTCAAAACTGACTCTGACTCGGGCCATCATGAGCATTTCCCCTAGTTTTACATTTAGATGATCTGTGATGTCATCTAATGCGCAAGGTTAATATTTAAAAATGTTAATAATTTAATGTGTTCAGTATAAACTGTTGCATATCTCAACATGAATATCCATTTTACAGTCAAAACTCGTGTTCTTGAAAGTGAACTCAAAAGAACTGAAGCCTAGATAAGGAAAGCAATTCATTATTTATTTATTTATTTTTTTAAGTTTGAGGCAATTTATATTGTTATCCACATGCATTCTGCGCAAAAGTTCAGTTAGCTATACGAATGTTGGCCTAATAGTTAATTTACTTTTTAATTTAAAACTCTGATGTAGGCCTTTTATTTATATAATTAGGCCCATTGATTTGTTGAATTTTACATAATTTGTTTTTGAGCCAATTTCAATTTTAATAGTACGCGCTGCGCAAAAGTTCAGTTGGCTTAGCAAAATTCTGACCAAATAGTTTATTTACTTTAAAACATTTATGTATATTGTTTTACATTTTTGTTTATATCATTTTTAGCTATATTATTAGGCCCATTTATTCGTTTAATTTTACAGCAGTTTGTGTGTACAATGGATAAGCCAATTTACATTTTTATTGTGTGCGTTATCGTGCGCGTTGAGCAAAAGTTCAGTGATCAAAATTCTGGCCTAATAGTTCATTTACTTTTAAAACTTTTATGTATATTTTTGTTTATTTAATTTTTATTTATATTATTAGGCCCATTTAATTGTTTATTTTTACAGGACTTTTTGTGTAGGCTATATTCCTATTCAAATTTGTAATTTGAAAACATTTCTGTTTAGAAGATGTTGTTGTTGGTCTTTAGTTCTTTGGGAGGAAAGGCTGTGGTCTAAAACTGAAATTCAAATACATGCAGATTTTTTTCCTTTTTTGGGACGAGCGGGACCGCGAAGTGGAGCGCGAAGCAAACTGCGTTGAGCGTAAATGAGCGGAGCGGCCCGGATTCTGAGATTCTCACGGCTCAACTCTGCTCATATGCTTTGGTTCATCATACTATACCTTATAATGTTATGGTGCCCAAATTTATTTAGACAACACCCCTTTTCAGTTGGTAAACATGGTGACGTTTTTAGTGGGCGGAGCTTAGGTGGAGGCAGAACGATCCCTCTGGCCGCTTCACTAACGCTAGTTAGCAAGTTTTATTAGCTTGTTTTTTAACAATGACTGGAGAAAATCCGATATTATCTTAATGTGTAAGGTCACTCAGTGTCCAGGACCGCAATTGTTATTTTCCAAAAGTTATTTTAACGGACAGAACCAGATTGGCCGACCCGTAGTTGCCTACACGCTCACTCAATGCATGGACGATCTGACAGGATTATCGGACTTCTACACCTACCTTATAGAGAAACCGATCGTAAAGAGAAACTGAGGGCATATAAATCTTTAGATGCCTATATGGTCCTGTACAAGACTTGTGTGTACGATCCGCAGTTGTGCCGAGACGACGACAATGTAAAGAGTGACATTACGGTGCGATTTTAATGATGTGAATATTTTCTAGACATAAAAATTCCAGTTACAGCATATTAATTTTTCAGCAATTCTTGCACCAAACAACACAACAAGATGACATTCAATAATAATAACAATAATTTAAGCTCCTTAATATGTAGCCAAATCTGTGCTGGTTTGTATTGGCCGCCTCCAGTTTTCACTTTGTTTTGCCTCCAGCGAGCGCCGTGACGTAACTGTGACGTCGGCGCAAAAGTGGTCTATATTTTAATATCAGCCATTCATCAGTTATCGGCATTAACATATATAGTCGGTATCGAAAATGAGCACTTAAATTACCTAGATAATGCACTTAATTAGGTTCCCATATGTTAAAGCAGCTATAAGTTTTTCTGTTAATGTTTAAGAACATCTGATTTTACCGAGCAGGCCGTGAACATTGTGTGAAAGATGGTGACTGTCCAGGGTGTAGAACCCGAGGTAGTCTTGATGATACGGGTGATTCTCCCATATTTTGTGCAGGAGAATAAGAAACTTGACTGAGTTCCTCAGGGTCACTGTTAAACTGCGATCTTTGATCACCTGCAGATCCATGCTGGAGAAAGCAAAAGATGGAGGATTTGAGCTCAATTTGATTCTCATTGAAGGATACTAGTTTATAAAAAAACATAAAAATTCTGCCTTTATCACAGACTGATATCACAGCACAGTTTCATGTAAATGTATCGTCACTTACTTCAGCCCTTTTATAGTCCTGTTGTTCGTCCAGGACAATGTTGTCTGTTTTCCCTCTTCAGACAGTGAGATCTCCTTTGTGCTCACCATCAATTTGATACCAAACTTCTCATAAGCAATTCCAAAGTGCCCAAAATAAGTGTGCATCTTGCTCCCTGGGGTGACCTTCTTATCTCCAATGATCTGGCCGTTCACTATAATGCCTGAATATTCATTTTTTTTACACAGATATGATGAAAATTAAACCTAGCTCCAATTACCCACATCAAAACATCATGTTTCTGTTTTTTTTTTGACAGAATGAATCACCTGTAAGCGGATCGCTAACCAAGTTGAAGATGGTTCCGGGTTTGTCATCAAAGTTGAAGCACAGAGCGTCATTCTGATCTGGCAGCTCAATGATGAAGTGTGGATCTCCATCAACTGCCAAACCCAAAGAACAAGAGACAGACGTAACTAACAGGTAAGAAATGTTTTTTTCTTTACTAAAGTAGTTCTCTTTAAACTGTATTCAAATTCACACCACAAAAATGACATCACTTCTTCTCACCAAGATATGATGAGATTAGATTTTGGTGTTTTCTGGCAGAGAGTAGACCTTGGGGTCTCATGGCGTATACTCTGAGATGATTGTGAGCACTGCCCATCAACTGATGTGGAGCATGAAGTGCATCTATATGTTCAAGGGTAGAATTGTGCGATGGAGATGGAGACAGAGACAGAGTCTTCATTCAAAAGTTTTTGCATAATACATTGTGTATAGAGAGCCTAAGTCCCTCCCCTTCCGGTCGACCACCATGGGACCTTATTTCGGAAAAATATTGAATGGTAGTCAATGGCGAGAGACAACAAATATTTTGATCTGGTTTGAATTGTGCCCTGAATTACACATATGATGTTTGTCAATTTAAAAGATACATTTTAAAGTAAAGAAAGTCGCAGTTTGATGTAAAACCGTTGAGGTATAAGACTGTGAAAATACGTAATTACAAAGACTACAAACCCCAAAGGTGCACATTTTCTCTCAATGAATGAAGCTAACTTTACTGAGGCTGTCTGTCATTGTTTCTACAGTCGTACGTTATAATCGTAACGTTACGCCGTCATACCTGAGTGTTTTGTACCAGACTGCACACACACGAGCAGCGGATCTCGTTTCTCTTCCCGGGAGATGTAGTTCATAGAGCGATTTTCACATAAAACTAAATGTTGCTCTTCTGTTTTATGACAAACTGCGACGTTTTTGACTTTCAGAATTATCTTTAAAATTGACAAACATCATATGTGTAATTCAGGGCACAGTTCAGACGAATAAAAAGATAACTTGTTTCTCGTCATTGACTACCATTCATATTTTTTTTCCGAAATAAGGTCCCATGAGCCGGAAGCGGAGGGGCGGGACTTAGGCTCTCTATAGTAAGACATGACAAGATAAGACACCTCTTAAAGGAGAACTCCGGTGCAAAATGAACCTTTGGTCTAATTGCATATTGTTACCTAGTCAACCGTTATCTGAGATTTGTTTTCATGATTGCCGGATGTAAATAGTTTTATCTCTAAAACCAGTTTAGCCTATAACGCTATAATGGGGCATAGAGTAATGACAAATAAAAATCGCTTGTTATTACCACACTAATAACACTAACACAGTAGCATAATAAGGGTCCCTACATTCAAACCGAAGCATTGAGAACTTTGTCAGTGTCCAAACAGTTTAATAAGAAGATATTTTATACACACAGTCAACTTCGCGAATACAGGAAGAAGCCATCTTTGAAAAATAGTCTCTACCAGTCGATCTACGAACGCCGATCCATGTCCACCGGTGAGATGTGAATAAGGTGATAAGGTGAGCCCGAGCAGTAGGCTATGTGTACATATTGAAGAGAAGAAAATGGTTCGTGTTTGTGTTTCTTCCGGAAACAACGGACCATATGAGATTCTGCACAGTTCAGCGCACTTGGATCGGCGTTCGTAGATCGACTGGTAGAGACTATTTTTCAAAGATGGCTTCTTCCTGTATTCGCGAAGTTGACTGTGTGTATAAAATATCTTCTTATTAAACTGTATGGACACTGACAAAGTTCTCAATGCTTCGGTTTGAATGTAGGGACCCTTATTATGCTACCGTGTTAATGTGGGGCTATTTTGAGCCTTGTTAGTGGTAATAATAAGCTTGCGATTTTTATTTGTCATTACTCTGTCCCCTATATACTAGCATTATACTAGCGTTATAGGCTAAACTGGTTTTATAGATAAAACTATTTACATTCGGCAATCATGAAAACAAATCTCAGATAACGGTTGACTAAGTAACAATGTGTAATTAGACCAAAAGTTAATTTTGCGCCGGAGTTTTACTTTAATGTTCACAATGATGGTTATATATAAGGTTAGTTCCTCTTACCAAGTTCTGTTGTGTCCTCTCGCTCCTCTGTAAATTAAAAGAAAATAGTATTAATGTGTCACACAAGCACCTTTGCAGAAAATTGTAGCTTCAAAGAGTCACATTTTTTGAGCCATCAGTGTTGTATTCAAGACATTTCTCTATTGCTTCTTTCCTTTGAATTTTAAAACCACTTTATTGTGTAGAAGCCAATCTGATTGGCATCTACACAACTTCAGGGATTTGGAGGTGTATAAAAAGAAAGGTAGGTTTACAAGGTTCTAGGCTGGTGCAACAAATGGGTCCATGGAAAAAAACTAGTTTTTGGATTTGTTTAAGTTAGTGAGGTTTGTGGAGGTTACAGTTTGATGTTAAGAAATTATTATGGCATTCATTTTTTTTAATTTACCCTCCTGTAAACTACACTACTAGTCAAAAGTTTAGAAAACCTAACACCTATCTCATTGGGCTAATATCTTTACATGGAAAAGCAAAACATACTAAAATGTTAGTTCACCCAAAAATGAATATTCAGTCATTAATTACTCACCCTAATGCCGTTCCAAAACCCGTACAACTTTAGTTCATCTTTGAAACACTACTGAAGATATTTTTTAGTTTAGTACCACGTTTGATCTTCAGCAAGAACCAATGAGGTTCATTCTCGTGTTACGCATCACGTTTGATCTTCAGCAAGAACCAATGAGGTTCATTCTCGTGTTACGCATCACGTTTGATCTTCAGCAAGAACCAATGAGGTCCATTCTCGTGTTACGCATCATGTTTGAGCTTCAGCAAGAACCAATGAGGTCCATTCTCGTGTTACGCATCATGTTTGAGCTTCAGCAAGAACCAATGAGGTTCATTCTCGTGTTACGCATCACGTTTGATCTTCAGCAAGAACCAATGAGGTTCATTCTCGTGTTACGCATCACGTTTGATCTTCAGCAAGAACCAATGAGGTTCATTCTCGTGTTACGCATCACGTTTGATCTTCAGCAAGAACCAATGAGGTTCATTCTCATTTTACGCATCAAGTCTGATCTTCAGCAAGAACCAATGAGGTTCATTCTCGTGTTACGCATCACGTTTGATCTTCAGCAAGAACCAATGAGGTTCATTCTCGTGTTACGCATCACGTTTGATCTTCAGCAAGAACCAATGAGGTTCATTCTCATTTTACGCATCAAGTCTGATCTTCAGCAAGAACCAATGAGGTTCATTCTCGTGTTACGCATCAAGTCTGATCTTCAGCAAGAACCAATGAGGTTCATTCTCGTGTTACGCATCACGTTTGATCTTCAGCAAGAACCAATGAGGTTCATTCTCATTTTACGCATCACGTTTGAGCTTCAGCAAGAACCAATGAGGTTCATTCTCGTGTTACGCATCACGTTTGATCTTCAGCAAGAACCAATGAGGTTCATTCTCATTTTACGCATCACGTTTGATCTTCAGCAAGAACCAATGAGGTTCATTCTCGTGTTACGCATCACATTTGAGCTTCACCAAGAACCAATGAGGTTCATTCTCGTGTAACGCATCACGTTTGATCTTCAGCAAGAACCAATGAGGTTCATTCTGGTGTTACGCATCACGTTTGAGCTTCAGCAAGAACCAATGAGGTTCATTCTTGTTATTAATCAAGTAAATGATGACTGAATCTTCGTTTTTGGGTGTAATATGGCTTAAAAACATTACAAGTACCTTCAGTCAGCTTGTCAGCAACAAGTGTTGCTTCATCCTCGGTCTGTGGTTTGGTGACCACCATGGATGTAAGTGGTGTGACAAAGTTATACCTTAGAGAAAGGTCCAGAGCTTCAGCCGTGGCATTCTCCTTGTCCTCTGGTGCGCATTTCTCTCTGTCAACAAATTTTATTGGACATTGTGTTATTTTTTTGTAATTCTCAGGTTGAATAGGTTGAATTATATGAGCGCAAATGTCTCACGCTGACATTTTATCCAAGAGCTGCTGGATGGTCAGATATGCCCACAGTCGCTCTGTGAAATCGCCAAAGATGTACTCCTCCTCAGGGAACACACTGTCCCAATCTTCAGCAATGGCTGAACTCTCGAACACAAACTGGTCCTCCAACTGAAATTGGATGTATGGCGCTTATGGAACAGTACAATCAAACTGATTTTTATTAAAACCAATCGTGCTTCCCTTACCCCATTTGCAGATACTTCACTCCGAAGTTCGTCAGTCTCAAGGTCTTGTAGGCGTCCGGCTACCACTATCTCGGAGCCTTTGAAGAATTGCCTGAAGTGACTTTGTGTCAAGTCGGTCACAGCATTGCCAGGATAATTTAGGTTCACCTCAAAGAGAAGTGGGCTAGCCACCTCTTCATAAAAACCCTAAAGAAAAGGAAATCATTCAAGACCCGGCTATTATCTGGATCAGGCTGCATAATGTTAAATATAAGGTATTGAGAGTACACAGTTGTAAGTTCTACCTGCAGTTGAAGGACAGCATCTGAGGCCTCGTAGACTCTTCGAGCGAGTCCGTCGTTCTGCTTGGCTAACTTATCAAGGAGACTGTAGTCCACATCATAGCCAAAGCCCAAACAAAAGAGACTAATGCTTCCATTAATAGCTTTATGGACATTTTCTTGGATTATGGATAGTTGTTGCTGCCCTTAAACACACATTATTCAGTGCAGATTGTTAAATCTATATAATTGAATGTTTGAGTTTTCTAAAGTAGGGGTTTTCAAACTTTTTGTTGCCATGGACCTACAATATAACAATCTACTTGTAAAAGGGAGCCTTCCTAAAATATTAAAGTAAATCTATATTTTCATAAAAAAACTATTTATACTACCTAAATTAAAGATACAATATGTAAAAACTTTGTAATGAAATATCCAAAAATCACTTGCACAGTGTAATATATTTCCTGCAGTTGTGTACTTACAATATCCCAAAACTCTACAAAGATTTTTTATTTAAAAAAAATTCCAATTTTAAAATAGTGTCCGTCCCGAAAAAAAAATGTCGCGTCAATGACACACTCTCCTCGCGGATTATCCGCTCATACTGCCATAGCATGACGTAACCATGGCGACAGACGTGGACAACTGCGTAGTGCGTAACATTTAGCATCAACCAGTTCTTGTTTCTTTCAAACATAGACCATGGCAAGCAGACTTTGGGTCAAACAAGAGTACTAAAATGAGGATCAATATCAGCGTGTCGTTTTTGAGATGGCGAGAGCTAGCGTCTGAGACTAACTTGGACTCGTCAGAGCTTCACGAGTCACGACTTGACAGCTTTATTAGACAGGTGAGCAAATGTATATAAAACAAATCAACGTTATAACGTTAGCTCAACATGATGAAATGGTCAGTATGTCATTCTATTGTTGATCTAGCTTAATGCTAGTTTCGTATAGCAAACAAACTAACACGTAGTATAACATGATAGTGTAACGTTAGACCAAGTTTAGCAGCGCTGCGTTACCTCACAAGTTTAATTCGTCTAATAAGCTGTCCTGTGTGAGTAATCAGCACTTGTTAGAATTAATTGTCCTTATTACTTTATATCCTCGGGACTCGCGTGTGATATCTGTCTCTTTAGCATTCGCGATCTGCTTCATGTTCAAAAACATGAATGTTTGCACTCATCGATAAACATTATTAGATCCATTAGCTTGACAGCAAGTCCCATCATTCAGATCATCACTGCGTCATCAACCTATGCCTTTGTTATTGTTGGAAACTGCGCCCTCTTGTGGTGAAAAAAATCGTACATATTGTGCTTTTAAATAAATTGCGTGTTTATTAGGGCTGGGAATTGCCGTAGACCTCCTGATTCAGTATTACAAAAATATTTAGCTGCCGATTCTGCATGTATTTCATTTTTTGTATGTATTTAGTGTTTTAGCCCTTAGCTTAAGATGCCAAGAAGTGGACGGTGTTTTTCTTTTTCTCAACATTAATAATAAAGAAATAATGAGCATAATCAACATCAGCGGCAGCTCGCTTTATGCTACATTTACCACTGGTATATTAGTAGTTTTTCCCTTTCTGATTACAATCCCTTAATCAGTTCACCTCACACTAGTTTCTTTTGCTGAGACGCCTGACACATACTTGAAAAGTTGAACTTATTTTAACTTGGCACATAATCTTATGTGAGCTGTGAGCTCATCTATTTTTCCTAATTTTTTGCCCCTATAAGGCCATGGCACTCCTCCGTACCCAGTTTGAAAACCCCAGTTGTAAAGCATTTTGAATAGGCCAATATAGACAACACATTTTAAGCTAAGATTACTTGATTATTACAAATTAATTAATCTGAAGAAAAAAAGTTTAAAACAGCCTTGTGTTCACAATGCAAAGCCAATACACACCAGAACTGGGTCGGCCATCAGTCAGCAGGATGATCATAGACATGTCTGGGAAGTATTCACTTTTCTCTGAGGTAAGCATGTCCACGGCAAACAAAATTCCCTCATTTATATCAGTCACTGATGGGAAATTATGAGAGAATGTTTTAATACAATTATTTTGGCATTTAATGTATGGAATGCTATGCACTGCCGTGAATATATTTCCTCTATAAAAACAGTAATTTACTGTAAAATAGAGGTGTTATGCTGTGTTGCATGAGAACTATGGCTCTAAGAGTACTAACAGCTACAGTAAGCTGATTTCAACCTTGTGCAGGGTTTACAGTATGATGTTTCGCTTCATACTTACTGTGTCTTGCTTTAATAGTTTGGACGAATTCTTTTGCTTCTTTCACATTTTCTGGTGTAGCTTTGCTAAGAGATGGTCTCCATGACTCTATAACATCATCAAACGTGACCAGCCCAAAGTAATCCTCTTCATGCAGTTCACTTAAAATGGTCATCAGAGCTTCTCGAGTCTGCCAACAGATAATTGGCCGATGACTTAAAGGAGTAGTTCACTTTAAAAAAAAAAAAACTTTTGCTGATAATTTACTCACCCCCATGTCAACCAAGATGTCCAAGTCTTTCTTTCTTCAGTCGTAAAGAAATTAAGGTTTTTGATGAAAATATTCCAGGATTTTCTCCATATATTGGACTTCAATGGGGTCCAAATGGTTCAAGGGCCAAATGAGAGTTTCAGTGCAGCTTCAAAGGGCTTTAAACGACACCAGACGATGAATACGGGTCTTATCAAGCGGAATGATTGGTCATTTAATAAATAAATAACAAAGTTTAAGTTTTATAAGCACAAATGCTCGCCTTGCTCTGTTCTGTGATGCGCGTTCCTGACTCTCTCCATCAAAATGAACGAATCTTTTTTCGAGTCATGACTCGAAGGGTCCTTATTCTTCGTCTGGTGTCGTTTAAAGCCCTTTGAAGCTGCACTGAAACTCTCATTTGGACCTTAAACCGTTTGGACCCCATTGAAGTCCATTATATGGAGAAAATCCTGGAATATTTTCATCAAAAACCTTAATTTCTTTACAACTGAAGAAAGACATGGACATCTTGGATGACACGAGGGTGAGTAAATTATCAGCAAAAGTTTTTTTTAAAAGTGAACTACTCCTTTAAAAGTGCGAACTAGGAAAGTGGATAAAGTATTTGTTGGACTTGCCTGTTTCATCTTCTCTCCCTCCATGGAGCCACTTCGGTCTATCACAAATACCACATTCTTAGGCATTTGTGGCAAATTATCTGGAGCAAAAAAGTGTACAAAGTAGCCATTTACAATCTGAAACGGTAAGAAAAAACACCATCAGAATAATGCATTGGTAAGAAATTCATTGTAAAAAATGGCTTAGCAGATATTGTACCTGAATTTCACCTATCTGCTGTGGGTGGTTCACATCATACTTGATGACTAAATCTCCATCGATCAATGTCCCTTCACAGTCTGAGCATTTTTTCTGTTGATCCAATGTAGGAGAGAAGTACACACGTGCCTGAGGACGAGCGTAGAGGATCAGTGTTATGAGGAGCAGGAAGTGTTTAGACATTAAAAATGTGTATTTTTGAAAATGAGGTGTTTTTAGACTCCTTATTAGTAAAATGAGATGCTGTGTGTGTTCTGGTAGTAAGATCGTAGTTGTATTCACTGGATCAAAATGCTTATCACTAGAAACTGTTGCTTGGTTAGGACTCCTGGGGCCATGTATTTTCACTAGTGCAACAGGTATTAAAGGAGTAGTTCACTTTAAAAAAAAACTTTTGCTGATAATTTACTCTCCCCCATGTCATCCAAGATGTCCACGTCTTTCTTTCTTCAGTTGAATAGAAATTAAGGTTTTTGATGAAAACATTCCAGGATTTTCTCCATATAATGGACTTCAATGGGAACCAAACGGTTCAAGATCCAAAAGACAATTTCAGTGCAAACTGTTCAAAGGGCTTTTTTAACGATTCCAGACGATGAATAAGGGTCTTATCAAGCGAAACGATCGCTCATTTCAAAAATAAATAACAAAGTTTAAGTTTTATAAGCTCAAATGCTCGCCTTTCTCTGTTCTGTGACTCTCCTGTTCGAACTCATTCATCAAAATGAACAAATCTTTTCCTGAGTCAACTTGTTCATTTCGTTTGTTGAATGAACCAAATGACACGAAAAAAGATTTGTTCGCATTACAGAACGGAGCGATGCGACCATTTGAGCTTATAAAACTTACTTTTTTTTTTAATTAAACGTACAGTATGTAATTTTTGGCCACCAGGGGGTCACTCAATCAAAATAATCACAAAAGACGTACTTTGATGACATCAGGAAAGAGCGTGGGCTCACAGGAGTTGTTATCGCTGTCAATGACAACCAACCAGTTCATTGGAACACGCGTGCTTTCATTCCCCACATTGCTCACTCATTCTTAGTGTTGACAATCACGTCTTTTCAAACAGCGAGATGTATGAATTATCAGACCCATATTAAATCAATATTCCATCTAGCTAGAATTAGAGCCCGACCGATAAAGGATTTTGAAGGCCGATACCGATACAAATTTGTTGGTTTAAAACCCGATATTCCGATATATCGGCCGAAATTTTCTTATTTTATTTTTTTCAGGAACGCACAACAAAACATTAACAGATTTCCCTAACATTAGTTATTTGTAGTTATGTATGAGTTTTAATTAAAATAATATGATAATACATTTAAAAAAAAAACTTGTTTCTTTTATTGTCGCAACAGAACAGAGGAGGAACCAAAGCTCATTAATTAATTATCAAAGCTCATTAAATTCCCCTGATGCTAGTGGCATTAGCTAGATTTTTGGTTAGCTAGAATGTGATGCGCGTTATAAACGAGTGTTGCCAACAGGAACGGTGTAGAGTGCCCTCTGGTGGACAAACTATACAACTCCAACACTCATGACATAGTTGAAGCGTGTTTCGTCCGTTTTTATTATATTTTTTAAATATTCATTTATCGGCTATTATAACTGCCGATATCGATAGTTTGGAAAATGCCTAATATCGGCCGATAATATCGGTCTGCCGATATATCGGTCTGGCTCTAGCTAGTATTAATAGATGTGTAAAAACACAGTCACCTTTCGTTAATTATTATAATTACGTTTATACTATGATATTGAACAAGATAACGTTAGTAAACTGCATATGAAGCTATTTTCTTATATAATTGTGGTCCATAACTATATATTACAGACTTATATAAATATTTCAGTATAAATATAAATATTAAATATAAATATAAATAATATAGAAAGTATAAATATTTCATATAATAGTCTCAGTCAAGTTTGGTGCAGCTGCAAAATGATACCAGCTACTACTTTTCTTTTTGTCGTCGTTTTATTTGCTTTTATTGGTGGTAGTCCGGTGTTCCCCTTTGCGTTCGGCGGTTTCGCCGGGTTCCACAGGAAGCTAGAGAAAATAGAGGAGTCAAAGGTTATATGGCGCCATAGACGGGCGACGAAACGGAAATAAGGAAATGTCCCGTGTCTTCGAATTAAACTATAAATTTCTTCGGATTTGAAAATTGGTGGAAACTGTCGGGATAATGTAAGTACACATCTAATAGAAATATATAACATAGATACAGTTATTTTTGCTATTTTTAAACATATTGTGCCTTTAAATGACCAATGGTTTTGCTTGATAAGACCCGTATTCATCGTCTGGAATAATTTAAAGCCCTTTGAACAGTTTGCACTGAAACTGTCTTTTGGACCTTGAACTGTTTGGTTCCCATTGAAGTCCATTATATGGAGAAAAATCCTGGAATGTTTTCATCAAAAACCTTAATTTCTATTCGACTGAAGAAAGAAAGACGTGGACATCTTGGATGACATGGGGGCGAGGAAATTATCAGCAAAAGTTTTTTTTAAAAAGTGAACTACTCCTTTAATTCTACACAGGACTTGAAATGCATTTTACGTCCAAACTAATCTTTCAACTTGGTCTACTTTCAGCTGCTGCAATCGGCAATTTAAGAGTGTTTTTTTTTTTTTTTTTTTTTTGTGAAACATCAAGTTTCAGTTTCGAGAAAGTTGCAATTACAAGAAATAAAGTAGCAATTTTGAGATATACTCACAATTGTGACATAAAGGCACAACTAAAAACTAAATTGTAAGATATAACCACAATTCGAGAAATAATCAATATCCCCTTTCACATTTTCTTTATTTTATTTTTTTTGTTTTGTGTATTTTTATATAAGATAATAAACAGCCTTCCATATCAATCCAGCAATGTTGGGGGATTGTTTGAGCGTTTTCATTCGAACCTTTTTTTCAGCGACAGTTTTCTTCACTAGAGGAAGCAACTCATTGGTGAAGAATGTACCATTGACATCCACAAATGCAACTCCGTTAGGTTCATAGATATCTACCACAATCTGTTGATGAGAAGACACAGGCCTGATATAACATACTTTACAATATTTAAATAAGTTTAGTAAAAGGGTTTGAGAGAGAAACTGATAATGAACCTCAAAATTCTGAACCGGCTGTTGAGGTCGGACACCTATCATGATCTCATATCTGCCAAGATGGCGCTGTAGCAGCTCTTCGTAAGTAAGCGTGAATGTGACGTGGCTCTGGGGTGGGATATTCACAGAGACCGAGAACTTCTCCATGTGCCTTCCCGAAGCCCTGAAAAAGCAAAAACAACTCTGATATGTGCTCATTGAGATTAGCAAATACCAAAAAGCAAATATGTGTACTCTGTCAGCGCTCCAGAGCTTTGCCGTTGACCTGTACTCACTTAACCAGACCGGCGGTCTGGCCGGACGACACGGCGCTCTCATACTTCTGCCTGGCCTGCTCCTTTTCCTTCACTTCACTGACATAAATCCTGCTCTCAATCTCTCTGAAAAACAAACACAAAGAATTTCATTAGGTCATAGTGGGTGTAATATATTTATAGCTTGTGTAAACAAAGGAGGACTAACATGCTAAAGTTGGTGATGAAGGCTGTTTTGGGTAAGTCCACCTCGAAGAACACTTCCTGTGATGCATTGGCTGTGTTCAGGGCTTTGGTGGTCATCACTGTGTGAGCAAAGCGAGACGCGACCTTGCAGTCCACTCGCATGCTTTGCACTTCTATCTGAGAGAGAGACTGAGAGAAAGTTAAGGAATCTGCTGTACTGTACTTATTATTTACACAATCCTAAAGGATTATTAGGAAAACCCCACTAATACTGTGTTTGACCCACTTTCGCCCTAATTCTACGTGGCATTGATTCAACAAGGTGCTGAAAGCATTCTTTAGAAATGTTGGCCCATATTGATAGGATAGCATCTTGCAGTTGATGGAGATTTGTGGGATGCACATCCAGGGCCACCACATCCCAAAGATGCTCTATTGGGTTGAGATCTGGTGACTGTGGCGGCCATCTTGGTACAGTCAACTCATTGACATGTTCAAGAAACCAATTTGAAATGATTCCAGCTTTGTGACATGGTGCATTATCCTGCTGGAAGTAGCCATCAGAGGATGGGGACATGGTGGCCATAAAGGGATGGACATGGTCAGAAACAATGCTCAGGTAGGCCGTGGCGTTTAAACGATGCCCAATTGGCACTAAGGGGCCTAAAGTGTGCCAAGAAAACCATTACACCACCACCACCAGCCTGCACAGTGGGAACAAGGCATGATGATCCATGTTCTCATTCTGTTTACGCCAAATTCTGACTCTACCAACAGAAATCGAGACTCATCAGACCAGGCAACATTTCTCCAGTCTTCAACTGTCCAGTTTTGGTGAGCTCTTGCAAATTGTGGCCTCTTTGTCCTATTTGTAGTGGAGATGAGTGGTACCCGGTGGGGTCTTCTGCTGTTGTAGCCCATCCGCCTCAAGGTTGTGTGTGTTGTGTCTTTGCTGCATACCTCGGTTGTAACGAGTGATTATTTCAGTCAAAGTTGCTCTTCTATCAGCTTGAATCAGTTGGCCCATTCTCCTCTGACCTCTCGCATCAACAAGGCATTTTGGCCCACAGGACTGACCCATACTGGATGTTTTTCCCTTTTCACTCCATTCTTTGTAAACCCTAGAAATGGTTGTGTGTGAAAATCCCAGTAACTGAGCAGATTGTGAAATACTCAGACTCAAAATGGCTTAAATCCCCTTTCTTTCCCATTCAGACATTCAGTTTGGAGTTCAGGAGATTGTCTTGACCAGGACCACACCCCTAAATGCACTGAAGCAACTGCCATGTGATTCGTTGATTAGATAATTGAATTAATGCGAAATTGAACCGGTGTTCCTATTAATCCTGTAGGTGAGTGTATGGAAACATATTTTATGTCAAATATCTTATTCAGGACAGTACTAAATAAAAAAAATCACTTTTTTCACAGATTCTGTAAGGAGTTCACAAACTTTCAATCACCACTGTATGCTCTATATGAAGATTTGAGAAAACATGAAAGCATCAAAACACAATGTAAAATCTTACCCGTTTTGCTGAATTATTGTTTTGATCTCTGACGGCCGCATTGTCTTGAGCTTTAGCAGTAAGGATCACACTGATACACAAACACATCCACAGCATGACTCTCACTGCAGACATGGTGAAGCCTGGTCCGAACTGACCTCAACTCCGCTGTAAATGCTCTTAGACGAGAGTGAGTGAGGGAGAGAGAGAGATGAATGAGTGCCTGTGTGTGTTGTGCGGGCACTGTAAGAGTTGCCAAAGGGGTGTGTGAATGTGCCCAGTAATCCAGGAAATTCTCCACTGCCTTCTCACTCCATCCACCCAAAAACTGCAGAGTTTACTGATGACCAATGATGGCCAACTACATTATTTTGGGCATATATTACCCAATCAATAACGTTCACAACTTTTTGCAACATCCACATCTGTCTGTATCCTATCTTTCTATCTATATACAGTATACAGTACCGGTCAAAAGTTTGGAAAGATTGCAATTTGAATGTTTTTAAATGAAGTCTCTTAATTAGGAAACAGGGTTTATGCATGTTTATGACTACGGTCATTAAGTGTCTTTCGCTCAATAATGACATTTTGAATGCAAATATGACATTGTTTAAGATGTCTTTGTTATGACACCTTGAAGTTAATCTGTCATGTAGTTGGCTTTGACATTGGCTGTCATGAGGAATTATTACTGTGTCAAGAATATTTTTCGTGACCTCAACTACTGTGGTACTAATTGAATTTGTCATTAAACAGTTATAATGTCTTCATGACAGCCAATGTCAAAACCAACCGCCTGACAGTTTAATGTAATGCTAACCAATAAAGCTAGGTGCTTTCTTAAGTTTGATCATTAATCTGCTATGTCATGTTTATGACAGGTTGTGTTGTCTTAGTAATGTCAAGCTGTCATGACAAAGACATCTCAAACAATGGCATATTTGCATTCAAAATGTCATAACTGAGCGAATGACACTGTCACAAACATGCATAAAACTTCCTTCATATTCATAACATATGTCATGGTTATGAAGGTGTCATGTTAGTCTTATGCACATCTGTCTAAGAGCTATTGTTGGTGTTTGCCAAGACCAATATAAAAACATAAAAAAACATATTTTTTTGTATATCATTTTTTTTTGTAATTATAATAATAATTGTATTATTATTAAATATTTAACCCTAACTTTTGAACTTTGCATTTAATTGAAATTGTAAAATAAAAATGCTGTAAGAAATAAACACACACACACACACACACATATAATTATCCTTGCAACGCAGAAGCTTTTGAGTACTTAAGCTTTTAAGCTTTTTTCCAGTACAGATTTTTTGTGGTGTGACGAGAAACTCTTTAGACCCTCAGTTTGCTTGAATAACTCACACAGAAGCTCTCATTTATCAGAAGTGCCTCTGACATACAGTGTGTTCATAGAGAGAGAGTTAATTTGCCGTAAGTTGTGTGGAACAGCGGCCAAATGTCCAGTAATCAAAGAGAGAAGAGAGAGTGATCGAGTGTGTCAATGCGTCCGTTCATGGTTTTGGGGACTTCAGTGTGTCTGCTCATTGCTAGGGTGTGTGTGTTTGTGTGTGTTTTGCTTTTCTCTCCACTCCCTGTTTAATAAGGCTGAAGTCAGATATGATGTCATTTCTCTAACGTTAAACATAAAGTCAGCTCTTCAGAAACACACCTCAAGGATGAATGCAAACATATCTGCATGGGATCTACTTCTAAGTTCTAGTCTAGTTTTTTTGCATTATATAGCCAACATCATATAGACTGACGGTGTTAAAACCCACAGGGGCCACAAGGGGTTGCTAGAGACTGAACAAAACAACTGAAAGGAAAAATGAATATATAACGCTGTTGAAGTTAAGATGTGTACTAATAATATTATACTGAATATAATATACAATTATAATATAATACTGTTATAATATGTATTGTTGATATTTCATAATATTGCAATTTAATTATGTTTTCTAAATATTAAATAATGAAGTTCTGAGATTCATTGGGATAAGTCTATTGAACACACTAGTTTTTAACAGTAGGTAAACAATCTGTATGTGGTGTCAATTTACAACATTAAAGCAAAATAAAGTAAAATCACACTTAATATTTTTTTATATAATGAATGGTCTTTTTATGTTAAAATTCAGCTGCTCTTATATTTTGGGAAAAACATCCTTTGGAAGGGGATCATAATATTTTGGGTTAGGCTGGTCTTTTCATGTCAAAAAAATAAATAAAACTCTTTTTGTAATTCAAGATCATATAGTGAGAAAGTCAAAACTACAAAAATAAATACATTTGAAAAAATTAACAATTTAAATGTGGGATTCAACCTTGCTAAATAATACAATCATCAGCATTAGTTTAAGATCTAAAGAAGTTAATTGCGACTTCTTATCACACAATTTTGACTTTTAATCACAATTGTGATTTATAAAGTCAGAATTTATAAAATTCAGATTTATAAAGTCAGAAAAAATGACTTTTTTCTCGCAAATCGGACTTTTTTCCTCACAATTGTGAGTTCACAGTATCGCAATTATTATTTTCTCATAATTGTGAGATATAAACTGTGATTGCATTTGTGAGTTATAAAGTCTAATTCTGTGGAAAAAAGACAGTGTTAAAGGTAATTGCGAGTTAAAAGTCACAATTACCTTTTTTATTTGTTTTAAGTGGCAAAAACAAGCTCCCCCATCGAAGACCTGTATTTTTTTTTTCAGTTCAATTGTTGATGCTGATAATATAGTGAAACAATTTGTATTAAATTAGAAAATGCTTCGTGGTGACAACAATACTTTTTCATCTATGCTCTAAATTTATTTAGGACATTCTATTTTGGACATTTTTAACCCCAATAAGAGCATTCTGAATCAGGGTTTCGTCAGTAATGCATGTAATGTCCGTGGGCTGTAATGAAGATTTTATGAAGATCCTGCACGTTGCCACATAATGGAAAGCAGTGAGGGTGTGCTGGCAGAATCTCCATTTATGAGGTGACATCATTGCCATGGAAAAAAAAATACAGGCAATGAGGAGTCAGATCCTACTGAATGTCGGTCCTTTCTAAAAGAAAAAACTAGACTGAGAAATTTAAAGGAGTAATTCACTTTAAAAAAAAACTTTAGCTGATAATTTACTCACCCCCATGTCATCCAAGATGTCCATGTCTTTCTTTCTTCAGTCGAAAAGAAATTAAGGTTTTTGATGAAAACATTCCAGGATTTTTCTCCATATAATGGACTTCAATGCGTCCAAACGGTTCAAGGTCTAAATGAGAGTTTCAGTGCAAACTGTTCAAAGGGCTTTAAACGACACCAAACGTTTAATGAAACAAATCTTTTTTTCGAGTCATTTGGTTCATCCAACGAACAAAATGACTTGAAAAAAGATTCGTTCATTTTGATGAACGAGTTCGAACAGGAGAGTCACGATGATCACAGAACAGAGCAAGGCGAGCATTTGTGCTTATAAAACTTAAAGTTTTTTATTTATTTTTGAAATGACCGATCACATCGCTTGATAAGACCCTTATTCATCGTCTGGAATCGTTTAAAGCCCTTTGAAGCTGCACTGAAACTGTATTTTGGACCTTGAACCGTTTGGACCCCATTGAAGTCCATTATATGGAGAAAAATCCTGGAATATTTTCATCAAAAACCTTAATTTCTTTTCGACTGGAGAAAGAAAGACGTGGACATCTAGGATGACATGGGGGTGAGTAAATTATCAGCAAAAGTTTTTTAAAAGTGAACTACTCCTTTAATTAAAAAAAATATATATATTAAATGTTGCACTCATGTCGCAAGATGCTCAAAAAACACTGCCTGCCAAATATGTCTGCTAAACACAAACAGAATGTGTTCGGTGTAAACGTCCACTTGTCTTTTCTCTCCCCAGAGCATGAATATTAATGAGTCATTTCAGTTTGATTGTCAGAAATTAGTTTTGTGTGTGTTGAACCCTCTAACTTGTGTTTTGCCGCTTTAGCCTTGATTAGATGTCTGAAGTGTATTTCCTCGAGGGCGAGGGCCGAAGATTTGACCCGGATCATGTCGGAAGTTCAGGAGTTGAGCTTTATTTGAAGGAGTCTGAGAGGCCAGAGGGAGACTGGGGCGGCGGAGGCCCGCTAACTCACAACAGATGTGCTTTTCACAGCGGAGAGAGGGATAGATGTACGGCGTCCATAGATGTATGCTCAATGTAGTCAGTTTGACCTGTTTTATAGAGCTGCTCTACATTGTGTGAAGAGCTGTGAAACCTGTATCAAGTGTCATTTATCTAGATCAACCCCACAGTAAAGATTTCCATCATGTCATGGATGCATCGTGACGGTCCCGGGGTTGAACACAGGATGGCAGTAGAGCCACAATATTGATCTAGATGTGTTTGGCAGCACTAGATGACTGTTATTGACATTTGAAAAGATGCTTTTCTTTGTTTTGTGAGTTTTTCTTGACAGATTTACATTTATTTGATTTCTTAATCTTTCCTTATATTGCATTATACAAATATAGCCTAATTAACGAAATGCAATCTATATATAAATATTGATACATACATCTTGATTTTATCCTCATATTTATTTAATCATAATTAACAATCTATTTCAGGAATTAAAAATATTATACAGACAATATTTAATGCTTTTTATATTCCACTAGACACATATATATTTGTTAATCTTGTTATACTTTCTTCGCAGTGTTTAATATTGTTTGACAGGCAATATTTTTTTAATTGTGTTGGCTTGAAAATCCAGCTCAGATGAATATGTGCGCTGTGTAATTATGTAGATTAGGCTTGTTCACCAAAAACATAAATCAAGGTCATTAAACCTCACATCTCTGTTATCACAATATCCTAATTTTAATTTAGAATAATAATAAAAAACAATCTCTACATTTTGTTTCAGTTGTCATGGTATCAGTTAAAAAGCCTTTAGTGTTCAGATTATTTTCTCGAAACCTCGACCTTAAGTGACTTTCATTTTATTCCACTGTGTGGTTGAACTATTCATATATACATCACAATATAAGCACATCTAAGCTGTTTTCCTTTGGTAAAGGAGGCTGGGTGGATACAGATTTATCTTATTTCTTTATTCTTATAGTGTCCTGAACTATTTAACCCTTAAATGCAATCATCAGTATAGTAACAGTGATTGATGTTTTTCCTTTCTCAAAACACCTGAAGTCATATTGTAGCAAATCTCACTGATACACAATGTTAATTAGAGGAGAAATGGGCTTATTCTAGTGAATATTTCTCAAGAGTACACTCTTAGAAGAAATGGTTCTATTTAGAACCAGAAATGGTTCCATCCCCCGCTTCATATATGGAACTGCAAAATAGTTCTTTATAGAACCATTTTTTTTTGGTAAAAGGTTCTATTGGCCAAGTATGGAACCCCAGGGGTTCTATATAGAACCCAGAGGAACCCTTTTTTTAAGAGTGTATAGAACCTTTAAGGGAAATACGTAGCGCTGATAGAACCTTTTAAGCTTCTATATAGAACCTTTTCTTCTAAGAGTGCAGGTTTACCTTAAAACCCCATTTCTGGGTATAGACCCATCTCGCCTTGGCTGTAAAACCCCACCAGTGAACATGTCCACTGTTAAGGTCATGTTGGCCTTCCCACACTATATTGGATGAGTTGTCACATTGGGCCAGAGTACACAGCTTTATTACTTTAGTAAAAGTACAGATACCCCTTGCTAAATTTGACTCAAGTACTATAGTCAGATGTCTACTTAAGTAAAAGTACTGAAGTACTTGTTTTTAAAAGTATTTGAGTATCAAGAGTACATCTTCTAAATATTGCATTAGTACTGCCAGAGTGCTTACATTTATGGACAGAAACGTCCTACGTGGAGTTATCAAAAATGTTAACGTTAATACCTAGTAAAATCAAGTCATTTTCATCTTCTTACCATGTTGCTTTATTTAATATTTAAGAAAATATTCAGAATATTCAAAAAATGGAAATAGTCACGAGTTGGGACATTCGCGAGACGGACCGGCTGCGTCTTCATCCATGGTTTCGTCTCCTATCTAAATCTGACCATGGTGTTGACTTTGGCGGAAGGTGATTGCTGATAGGCTGTCCCAGTCAGTGGCGCCGGCACAATCCAATCACGTTTGAGAGGGAAACAACAAATTGAGGGTTTCCGAGATTTTTCTACTAATAATATATTCGAATATTCCGACAATATTTGCCTCTCAAATGTACTTGAGTAAAGTCATGAGTACTCCCCAAAAATGATACTCGAGTAAAGTACAGATCCCTCAAAATTGTACTTAAGTCCTGTACTCAAATATGTACTCCGTTCCTGTCCGGCTCACATTAAATGGCCTTTTGAATGCTTTTCAGCTACTCCTCAGCTGTAAAATAAATGTGAATAAAACATTGTCTCTGTATTTGAAACGCTAGAAAACAAAAAAATTAGTGTAAACTGGCGTTTGGATATAGCCTGTGTAAATATAGCAACTCTATGTGACTGACAACGAGTTTCAACTTTTTAAAATGGTTCTCTAGTCTGTCTGTACTGTAATATGTCGATTTTTAATGTTGCTCAAGTCTGTCAATATTATATTAACATTGCTGTTGACAGTATACTGTATTCATAGCATTTTGCTCTTGTTAGTATTTTAATGTCACTCTCTCGTCTCAGATGTAATGTCAGTATTTAATTATGATCTAGTCTTTATGTTTCAGTGTCGCTGTCGGTATTTAACGTTGCTTTAGTCTAATATTCTGTCATCATTTATTCACCCTGGAGATGTTTCAGAGCTGTATGAATTTCTTTCTCCTGCTGAACACAAAAGAGGATTTTCTGAAGAATGTCAGTAACCAGTCAGTCCCATTGCTTCCAGTATGGAAAAAATAATATGGAAGTCAATGGGGTCGATCAACTGTTTGGTCACCCATAATCTTCAAAATATATTTCTGCAGAAGAAAGAAATTGATACAGGTTTGTAACAAATTGAGGTTGAGTACATTTTGTGACAGAATTTTCATTTTTTGGTGAACTATCCCTTTAATGTTTAATGCTCTAGTCTAAAAGTCTTATATATATATATATTATAAGTATAATATAGTTATAGCATTTTGCTCTGTTTATATTTTGGCGTCGCTGGGCTCTGAAAGTATGTTGGTCTAGTCTGTCAATATTTTAATATCAGTCTAATAGGCCTGCACAATATTGAAAATAACTGCAATATGCAATAACTCGTTAAATAATGCGATGATTCTTAAAGTGTGTAAAATAAATGTATACTAAAATATGTTTAAAAAACTGAAGATGGCACATTTCACATTCTTTTTGTGAGAAGAAAGCATAACTTGTGAAAGTGAACAGGAGTGTTTCGTGGCATTACACAAAAAGTAAGTTTCCTTTTAATGTCAGTGTAAACCAGGGGTTTCTACATTAGGATTATTTAACAACAGAAACTGAATAAATATAAAAAACAAAAGTTCACTGTTTGAGTCTTCACTGTTTGAATTAGATTTCTTATTAATGTGTCTTGTCTTTTGTTGTTTGATTAACATAAAGCACACAGGTGCCAGCAGGTTTATTAGGATGCTGTCACTTTAAGAGGGGCACGTATCCAATGTATTGTTACATGCACAATTTCTTTCTTACTGAACTTTTACTTCACTTAAGACATAATTGACTGTGTTTACATGAATACTCACCAAGACGGGCATTTTAACATAATTGTGTGTTTGGCAGGGCTGTACTCAACCTAAGAAAATCTTGGTCGACTGAAGTCCTGAAATTTTCGACTAAAAATTGACAAAAAATGTTTATTAACTTAAAGCTTTTACTCTTAATAAACACAAAAGGCACGTCCACTTTAATAAAAAAAAGAATATTTATTAAGCAAACCAGATCAAGAGCAGAAACTAAATAAAGTGCATAACTGAAATGCCAATTGTGAAATGTTCATAGCCTAACCTAACACAGAGAAGTTAGCCAACCGCTTTTAGATATGTCATTTTTGTCTCTAACTTTGCTCGCAAACTTTGACCTTTTTCCCGGCACAAAATGCTGCCACACTGCCAATGTCTTTGTTGACTATTAAACGCTTTCACAATTAAATAAATAATATTCAGCATCAAAACTTCAATAGCCTACTTATGTCTCTCTTCTCCAGTGGGTTGGGCTAATCCAAAAAAAGTGAAAACAAGGGGGGTGCTCTGGAGACAGACGGTTTCCTGTGGAGCAGGGGTGCACCCCCATTAGCAGTTAGTGCTTTCCACCTGATTAAAAAAACGCGGCAAAACTGATTAAATGATTGCGACAAAAAATCAGAATTTTGGTCGAACCAGAACGTAATGACCAATTAATCGACTAATCGACTGGGACAGCTCTAGTGTTTGGCCATATAAGCTGCAGAAGAGAACTGAATGCATGTCTGAGGGGTGGCTTCCTGTGTGTGAGTACTTCGCTTATTGCATTTAATAACATTAAGCATGTCACACGTACAAGATGCAGGTGTCTTTGTTTCCGCAGTATTTTCAATTTTGATATTTTTAGGTCAAACCGTTATTGTCTGTCAGTCATATAATGGAGGTCTATGGTCACCACCTCAAAGAGCATGCACAGAGAAGTCCAAATTAAACATTAAACGAAACGAGCGGTTTGTGTGAGAAATCGTTTTTACCTCTTGTAACCACAGCCACGTGCAACTGATCTGAGGGCGCGGGCGCTTCGGTCTGTGCATGTGCCGGAAGTGATCTCTCGCGCGTGTACGTCACTCATTGTTTACGCAGAGGTTTCGGAAGTGTTACCTTTCACTGTGAAGATCTAAACATATTTAGATATACAGGAAATCATAAAGGAAGACGATTTTGATACATCAACAGACAACGTTGAAGTTTTTTTACAACCATATTTAGATTGCGCAGTGATTGCGCAGACCGAAGCGCCCGCACCCTCAGATCTCAGACCCTCAGATCGGACGTGGCTGTGGTTACAAACGCTATAAATACTGTTGGTTTTCTCACACAAACCGCTCGTTTCGTGTCTTAGGCCATCAATGTGTACTTACATTTACGAGTCATTAAATCATGTTTAATTTGGACTTCTCTGTGCATGCTCTTTGAGGTGGTGACCATAGACCTCCATTATATGACTGATAGACAAGAACGGTTTGACCTAAAAATATCAAAATTGAAACATGCGACAGAACTGTGAGGCTTTGGGGTGTTGATGGACGTGTTTTGATCATCGTTCTGAATCAGATGCGGATCAAAAAAATCAGATATTCATACAACAGAATATTCTGGGAGTCATGAAAGTTTTATAAAATGTATATAAAAAAAAAAGGCAACTGTGAAAATACTGAGGAAATGATGATCTCGTCGCGTTTTGACGTTGGTCTAACATCGCTCTAGTCTGTTAATATTTTAATGTGACTACTCTGACAGTACATTAATATAATTTTGCTCTCGTTAACATTTTTAACGTCGGTCTGGTCTGTTGGTACTTTGTCTCGATGTCGTCCGAGTATATTAATATCGCCCTTGCCTGCCAGTATAAACGTTGCGCTGGTCTGTCAGTACTCTGTGTCATGCTTGTCTGCACATGTCATATGTAACAGGATCTGTTTCATTATCATTCATCCGGCTGAAATACTGAACGTAATGAAAAATCTAAACACGGCGTGTCACTGAACATGACCTATGACCTAATTTCTCTTGAACTGTATCTAATGGTCTCGACCCTAACCCCGAAGGGTCCTCGGCCCTCGCCGCGGGCCGCCACGATCGCCTCACACCCCTCCTGTGCTGTACCTTTGTCCCTGTTTGAATATTTCACATTGCTGTTGCCGCTGGTGCGTGATGCAGGACTGAGCTCTCATTGTGTGCATGCGTGTGGGAGCGCTGGTATGCGGGCCCTTGGCGTGTGGTGCGACAGGGCATGCGTGTGGCCGCTGACGCCAGTCTGCCCGCCCGTGCCCGCCTGTCTGTCTCAGCACGCCGTGTTTGGACACACCTGACCGAGGCTGGAATCACCCACATGGCCGCCCGGGTTTTTATCGGTCGTACGTTGACTCTTTCGATCTCTGTCCTTGTTTTTCCCCGTGCTCCTTAGTGTGCTCTTTGTATTTTACCGTCTCCCTCTTTCACTCATTTTTCTTTCATGTCTGGAGTGGTAAAGAAAGAGTTCATTTATTTCTCGCGTCTCTTTCTGAACCTTGTGAATCGTATCATGTGATTTTGGGCTTCATTCAATCAGATTTGCTTGAATTGCTTACACTCTAAAAAATGCTGGGTTGTTTGTTTCAACCCAAATTTGGGTCAAATATGGACAAACCCAAATGTTGGGTTAAAAATGTCATTGAAAATTTGAACCCAACTTCAGCTTTCACTTTCAAGTGTCATTTTTTTAATTACATTTTTAACCCAACATTTGGGTTTGTGCATATTTGACCCAAATTTGGGTTGAAACAACCCAGCATTTTTTAGAGTGACACTGTAAAAAATATTTTCAAGATTTGTTATCACAACATATTTTCTTTTGTCAAATCAACTTTATAATAATTTATTTAGTTGAGATAACTTATTATTTTGAGTTTCTGATGATTAAATTAATCTCCTTCATTGTATTAACTCACTTTTTCCAGTTCAATCAACTTAACATTTTAAGGCAACCCAGGTTACTTACTTTTTTAAGTTAAACTAACAATATTTTTTTTACAGTGTAGTAATCACAACATTTTTTCTTTTGTCAAATCAACTTAAATAATTTATTTAGTTCAGATAACATATAATTTTGAGTTCCTGATGGTTAAATTAATCTACTTCATTGTATTAACTCACTTGAACTTAAAATTTTAAGGCAACCAGGTTACTTACTTTTTTTAAGTTAAACCGTCAATATTTTTTTACAGTGCTAGTACCTTACTAAAGTTTATTTGGACGTCTGAAGCATTTTAGAGCTTTAAGCTTTAGATTTGTCCAAGATTTTAATATCTTGCTTTGCATTTTGCACCCGAGGAACATTTAAATATGAATTCTCTTTACCCAATATGGAAATTAGTGTTGCTCCATCCAACCATGATCGGTTTCTTGTGTGGGGATTATGGGGGTTTCACACTTCCATTATCTGACAAAGTTGAGTTACGTGGTCTGAACAATAATACACATGTACATTCGGATTTTGCATGCATGATCGAATTGCTATCAATCTTTTCATGATCTTTTCACAGTCTTTTCAACTAAATGCTGTATTGAAAAAAACAAGTAATGTGAACATGATTGTTCCACATGACTTAAGCATGAAGTTTAGCATGAGCCTTCCTCATTTTTTTAAGTTAAGTCAACTGAGCTCTTTTTACTTTGTAAAAATACATGACTTTAATGTATTAACCCTCTCTGTGGATTTATTTTTTGGTAGATTGACAGACTATAGGTCTCCATTTGCTTTAATTGCATGTAGTATGAAAGTCATACAGTACATAATACAACATAAATAAGAGCAGTACTTGACATCCATCATGTTGAATGAAACGTTATACCTCGCAGATGATCCCGGCGAGAGAGGTTCGAGTGTAAGGTCACGATATGTTCATTGTTTCTTGATGTGTCTCACACCGCACTATACCAGGGCAACTCTACCAGTTTTGCATATTTTTTTTTTAAGTTTCCTGTGATGATAAGATTCTGTACATATTTCAGACTTATCTTATTGATTTGTTTGTTTGTTTTCACATGCTGGGAGTCCTCGTACTGTCATGCCTGTCAAATCACAAGTCCATCTGAGAATGTGAGAGAGAAAGAGAGACAAAGTGGTGCCCCATGTTTATCTCAACCATGGAGTTGAATTCCAGATGGCATGATAAGGAGAGAAACAAGCAAACAAAAACTCTAAAATAGAAAGTATGGAAGTAAAAGACAGGGCAGACAGGCTGACGACGGGAGCCCTGGTGCACTCTGGGAAAATTGTTTGAGAGTGTTCTGGTCGCCGCTCTTTTGATTTGAGACGGAGTGCATTAAAGTTTGTCATTTCACATTCACCCACACAGCAAAATCCCCAGTGTTAAATTAACACTAAGTGTGTGGATATAGTGAATAATTGAGTGATAATTGAGCATTATTGAGGACTCCTAACAAGCAGGATTCCTGAAGGAGAAAACCGCAATTTCATGTCACCATTATGGTGATCAGTGTTCACTTTAGTTGGGCTCTTGACCCTTAAATCGTTAACTTTATATTGTGTTTGGCTGCTGTACATGAGTTACAAACAGCCAGATGAATAAACAGAAAAGGTGACACCATCAGGTGTCTTCGATAATACTCAATCATCACTCAATTAATCACTAATTATCTCATTAACTTTAACACTGCTTTAGTGTTCATTTAACACTCCGTTCAGAGTTTATATAATTCACACTTTCAGTGTTAATTTAAAACTGGGGTTTTCGCTGTGCAGAGACACTAATCATGTCTGAATCAACAAGATGATTTTAGCAATGTGTGGCATATAAATCTGGAGGAGTGTGTGCTTTCTGTAGCCCGCCCTTAATCCTGTAATTGTGGACAAATGTGGGCACAGATGTGATCCTAATTTTTATTTATTATAAATGTTATATCACTGTCTTCGATAAAGTTTTGTCTATCCATTTATGGTGTTTTTGTTTTATTTTGGGGGTATTTTTGAATTTATTTACTTTAAAAAGTACCATATTTTCTATGTAAATTATGCTTATTTTTATGTTTTATTTATTTTTTATTTTTTTAACTACATTAAAATATCATTCCAATAAGTTCTTAGAGCTAAAACCTAAAGATAAAGTGACTTTGCGGTCACCTGGTGTCTTATTTTGGCTTATTTTAGGTTGCTCTAAATTACAGTTTTTCCCATTCATTTCTATGGGTGCCCATTTTTGACCCAAATACAAGATTAACCCACTTAACATTGTAGAATTGAGTCAAAAAAAATAATTTGTGTGTGTTCAGGAGGCAAACTTAGGAAAAGTAGATCCAAGTCTTGCACCGTTCAGATCAAGGGAAGTATTTTTTTTAAAAATAAATCAAAACTATTTTGCCCACATTTGTCCAGATACGGTTTTAGGGTGTAGTTTCTGCTTTTCATTCTCTGGTCTCCTGAATGTGAGAGTCAATGACATGACATATTTTATTTGTCCATTTCAGACCTGTTCAATTATTTCATACACACACTTATTCTGTAAAGACAAGGATGCATTAAATTGATTAAAAGTGACAGTTAAGACTTTTACAAAAAAAAAAAAAATATTTGTCAACTTTGTTAATCAAAGAAACCTTAAAAAATGTATCATAGTTTCTACAAAAATGTTTTTAACATAGAATACTTGAATATCAAATCATCATATCAGAATGATTTCTGCAGGATCAAGTAAGTAAATGCAGGGAATCTAACTTTGCCGATAGAATAATTAATGACATTTTAAAATGTTTTGATGTATCTTTGAAATGCAGCCTTTGAGAAAATAAGATACTTCTTTCAATTAATTCTAAATTAATTAAAAAAATTAACAAATGCCTGAAATTATCAAGAAAGACAGACTTCTCAATTGTATTATAAGTAGTGCATAGCTTAATTTTGTAAAATATTCATATTTGAGAAATGTGTCAGTCAGTGTGGTGTAACACAGGAAATGACATAAAACAAGCAATGATGTCACAGATTGAACCCCTGCTGATTGGTCCGCTATTTATATGACATTGTTTATTCAGTGACAACATTAGTTAGTTCAGGTTGTCATGTGTCAAATATCATCACCCAGAGAAAGATTTGAAAGTGTTAACATTTGCATATATTAAATATTTTATTTTATAGTACAAAATAGTATTTTAAGTTATTTAAAAAAACAACAACGTCAATACAAAGAATACGTTTCTGGCACATGCATTCTTCACTCGAGTTTTTGTTTCACGATCTTAGACATCTTTTGTTGTCCTTGACCCTTAAGCGATCGATTTTGCATTGGGATTTGCCTGAGCATTTAAAGGTTAGGCTGTTTCCACAGGGGTGGCGTCCGCTAAATAGCCCTGTCTCATGCTGTGGTAGTATGACGAGCTCGCTTCCACAAAGAAAACAGGACATACACTTGAGCTAAAGCCACATAATCTCCACTCTGAAGGAGAGAAAATAAGGTAAAGGTTCTGAACGATGCATTATTCTCCCATCTGTTTCGCTTTTTGATGGGTTATGATGACCTGGACATGACCTTTCGGTTCACCCTCCTTTGTCCCTTCCTCTTGCCGGTCACCTGACCTCATGGAGTGATTGCATGAAACAAATTGAATACAAGACCTAATTATTTGTGCTTGATGAATTCGCCAAGCCTATGGCAAATTTAGATTATGGAAGATATTTATGGAGGGGGCAAATCCTTGAGGATCCAAAATCAACACTGACCCAATACCCTGGCGTTCCCTGAACTTGTTAGAAATGCCCCCCAACCTTTTCCTGTCAGAGATTGGCTGAACGTGTGGGAGCAAGGAATGCTAAAAAAGTTAGTGTAATCGTTATGCCGAGTGGCCTTGAGAGACGTTTTTCAGTGACCTGTGCGTTGCCGGGTCATATCAATAGTACCGTTTTAAGTGTCACTTCCTGTTTTAGGAGGACAGGCTGTGCAGATCTGAAAACGCATGTCTGGCCAACGGGATCAGAGGATGTGTGTTTGCTTTCGCTTGTTAAGAAAGGGTAGGGGAGCGCTGTCCTCGTTTGAGAAAAAGTCCCTCTGCCACACACACACACTCAAATAAACATAAACACACACTCATATTAAACACAGCTTCCCCAAAACATCTCCAAAAAATGTATTTCAAATAAATGTTTTCCATTCATCAAAAAATCCTGAAAAAAAGCACAAAAAAATGTTTTCCAACATTGATAATATTAAAGAAATGTTTCTTGAGCGGCAAATCAGCATTTTATAATGATTCCTGAAGAATCATGTGACACTGTTTCCATTCCATTTTTGCATAAAACGTTGAACGGAAACGTCAAGATACGCATCAATTGTAAAAATGCGCATAAAAATCGTACGCGCTCAATTGAGATGGATACATTTTTTATCTGTTAACAGAGTTTTGCTGTTTTTGTTATCTGTTTTTATCTGTTCATAAAATTCCCTCGATGCGCAACAATAAACTTGCCTGAACAGAGGAAGCTAACTGGACTAACCAGAGGACCAATCACATCACAGCATCTCAAATGTTGGCTTGATCATTCTGAAACACGAGTCAAAGTTTCCTATGATTCCCTCTCTCCGAAGTGACTCACATCACATGATTGAATTCCCAAACACCAAGCATCTGAGCGTAAGATAGCGTGACCAACATGACATCATAATTTTTTTGTAAACATACACACCACTTTCAAGTCAAGTGCCGTGTTATCTATACACATTTTGAGCTATCCACGTGTATATCTACGCGTTAAATGTCTAATTGATTCCGCGTGTATGTACACACCGTTAAATGTCCAAGCGAAACGAAGCAAAATGTAGATCTACATCTGGGGAGTGATGTTTTTTTCCTAGGATGGTAAGGAAAGACTCATAAATGCTATTAACCCCAGTGACGGGTAGGTTTAGGGACGGGGTTGGGGTAGGTCATATATTTATATATACAGTAATGTAACGGCGTTCATAAACACGCTGAAAAGCGACTATGCATGTTGATAGCACGCCAAAAATGCAAATACGAATTGCCGTGTCATACACACGCAATTTCATGAGATCAGTCTGACGTGACAATGTTTATTGCATTTCGTCTGCGTGCTTTGAGACGCAAGTAGGTAATGATGTAGGAAAAAAGAAAAAGTGCGACAGTGGTTTCGTCGATTGCAGCAACTTCCATTTTTATCACAGATATTGTTAATTTCGCAGGAAGTGTTCTCTTGGGCACATGGGAGGGAAACTGCTTTATTCGCAAAATTTCTAACTTTATTTCTAACGTTACTTTTCGTAACTTTGGTTAGAAACACAGCGGAGTTTCCGCTAGAAAAAAATGGTGCTGGTCAAAGTGACGTTTCGTTTTACGGACACGTTGATGAAATGCCGGTCAAATATCGCCTCTTAATTAGTCAAGTTGAGGAAAACTGGAGGCAGGATATGTAACTTAAAAAATCACATAATCAGGCCGTATAGAATGCAAAATGTTATTTGCCTAACTTTCAAATAGACGGAAAAAAAAAACGTCCGATTGGCGTCAATCAACACCAACTGTTTTTTTTACTATAGTTTCACACACATTCACTTTTTGAAACATTGAGGCACCGATGTAATACAAATAAATAAAACATCTACAGTTAAAGGATTAGTTCACTTTTGAAAAAACTTTTGCTGATAATTTACTCACCCCCGTGTCATCCAAGATGTCCATGTCTTTCTTTCCTCAGTCGAAAAGAAATTAAGGTTTTTGATGAAAACATTCCAGGATTTTTCTCCATATAATGGACTTCAATGGGAACCGGATGGTTCAAGGTCCAAAAGACAGTTAATAACAGTTTCAGATGCAGCTTCAAATGTCTTTAAACGATACCAGACGATGAATAAGGGTCTTATCATGCGAAACGATCGGTTATTTCAAAACTTATTCCAAAAATGTAACTTTTCTAAGGACAAATGCTAGCCTTGCTCTATTCTGTGAGGCGCGTTTGCAACGTCACGTAATACGTAATTACGTTCAAAAGGTCACGGGCGACGTAGCCGAAAGTACAGAGTCAGTGTTTACAAGTTGAACGCATAGGTTGAACGTGCAAACTAGCTCAAACACCGTATACAAAAAAATTAAAAGGAAAAACAACGATGTCGGACGATTTTGATTCTGTACTTCCGGCTACGTCGCCCGTGACCTTTTGAACGTAATTACGTAATACGTGACGTTGCAAACGCGCCTCAGAGAATATAGCAAGGCTAGCATTTGTCCTTAGAAAAGTTACATTTTTGGAATAAGTTTTGAAATAACCGATCGGTTCGCATGATAAGACCCTTATTCATCGTCTGGTGTCGTTTAAAGACATTTGAAGCTGCATCTGAAACTGTTATTAACACTATCTTTCGGACCTTGAACCATCCGGTTCCCATTGAAGTCCATTATATGGAGAAAAATCCTGGAATGTTTTCATCAAAAACCTTAATTTCTTTTCGACTGAAGAAAGAAAGACATGGACATCTTGGATGACATGGGGTGAGTAAATTATCAGCAAAAGTTTTTTCAAAAGTGAACTAATCCTTTAACTACTAGATTATTAATTTAGTTTACTATTAAATAAAAGATCTAGCGCTAAAATCTGCCATCAGTGTCATGGACGACGCGTTGCGCCAGTTGAGCAATCTTCACTCGGACGTGCGTCTATTCATTTCGGTGAAATCACATAATAAAATGCACACAAACGTGTCCCTGCTTGATATAGGCTGTAACCACTGAACATATTCAGTTTTGATGAGAGAGAAAACACTGTAGCCTACGAGCGCGCGGATTAGAGCCGCTGATCTATTATGAGACGTTCCTGATTCTCCATCGTCCGTCGCGCCTGCCTGGCCTCTGATAAAGCTTTTAAGGCTATCCTCGGCCTTGTACAAAAAATATACATTTTTAATCATACAAATAATATATCATTTTTGTTTTGTTTACTTCTCATCTATTCATTAATGCTGTGTTTTGGGAGATATAAAGTACTTTGTATCCATATACCACACAATTCCTCAACTACACCATTAGCTTGCATACACTCTAAAAATGCTGGGTTGTTTTAACCCAACTTTAGGTCAAATATGGACAAACCCAAACGTTGGGTTAAAAATGCAATTAAAAAATCTAACCCAATGGCTGGGTTTGTCCATATTTGACCCAAAGTTGGGTTAAAACAACCCAGAAATTTTTAGAGTATATGAAATATCATTTTTTATGATACATTGCATTTATGCTCTAGTAGCAGGCCTTCACACTCTAAAAAATGCTGGGTTGTTTTAACCCAACTTTGGGTCAAATATGGACTAACCCAGCCATTGGGTTAAATTTTTACATTACATTTTTAACCCAACATTTCGGGTTTGTCCATATTTGACCCAAAATTGGGTTAAAACAACCCAGCATTTTTTAGAGTGCATGTCTGTGTAAAAATTTTCAGATTTATGCCGGATTTTTTATTTATTTATTTATTTTTTGACAAATGAAGAAATTATATTTTGTTTTTTTCACATTTCCCATTCATTTCAATGTGGGTTCATATTGACCCCGAAGACCAGAAGTTTAAAAAATTTTTTTACATACACTCTAAAAAATGCTGGTTGTTTTAACCCAACTTTGGGTCAAATATGGACTAACCCAGCCGTTGGGTTAAATTTTTACATTACATTTTTAACCCAACATTTCGGGGTTGTCCATATTTGACCCAAAATTGGGTTAAAACAACCCAGCATTTTTTAGAGTGTACCAAGCCCAGTTTTTTTAATGTATGAAAAGTCACAAAATCTTATTCTACTGAGATGAAGGGAACCTTTTTTTATTAAGTAAAAGTCCCCATGACACGATTGAGGGCTACCATGTCTTCAAATGGAAAACCGCTATTTTAAATTGTAATAATATTTCACAATATTACGTTTTCTAGTGTATTTTTTTAAATCAAATTAATGCAGCCTTTGTGAAACCAAAATCAAAACATACTATCAAAACATGCCGTTTGCTTTCACTTGTTAAGGAAGGGTAGGGGAGCGTGGCCCTCGCTGTGTGCCACACACACACAGTCCCCAAAACACACTGACTGGAGCCTCCCTGACCTCCACATCACCCTGGATCCCTGGGAAAAAGCAGACAACCAAAGTGAACATTCAGACACAAAATCACAACCAGACCCGTCATTGAGCACAAGAGCCTTCATCCAGGCCAAACCACCCAGGGAGCCGGCCCCCTCATGCCCAGAGAGAGAGCCCTGCCCTGGGGCGACGCGCTCAGCGGCAGCCCTTGTGTCCACATGGAGGAGGGAGATTATTGCTGGAGACTTCTATGAAAAGTGACACTTACATGATTATGAAAACATGTTTTGAAGAGCATCACTGTTTGTCGGTAGCAGTCGTCAATAATAGCATTGTGGGTCCAGGGAGGATGAGAGAATTCTGGGAAGGCTGCTCCATATAGGTCATTGTGCTGACTTTGTCTGTCTAGCGATCTTTGCGTTGGCCGCGGCTGGTTTGGGATCCCATGATCGAGGTCAGGTAAAGGGGACAAGACACACGGACATGCTCACACACACTCAACACATGCCTTTTCACATCTCCCACAAGCCCCTGGGTGCAGAAGCCTGGCACCAGACAGTTATTCAAGCCCTCGGGCGGCAGAGCAACTACAGGTCACGCAGTCAGAGAGAAACAGAGATGCGGAGGAAGACCGAGGTTAAGGTTTGTGTATGCGAAACTCTGTATTTCATATCAACGTGAGGGTTTTTTTCTCCATGGGAAATGTAGAATTTTTCCGGAAATTTCTGTAAAAAATGATTTTTTGGTTAAGTAAATACTAGTGAAAAAACCCAATGTAATTTACTTGAAAAAGTTAGTTCAGGCAAGAATTTAAAAAACTAAGTAAATTCCATATCAGTACTTATTTCAAGCGAGTATAAATGAAAGTGTAATATCAACTCAATAAAATTAAGTAAAAATTACTCAACTTTTCTGATACTGGGGTTCCCATCATGCACTGGACCTTGAATAATTAATGAGGTTCATTTTTCACTGGTTTCCAGCTGTATTTACACTGTTTTATCATTGATTTTTGTTTTCAGTATTAGTAAATTGCCATTTTGTGACAATTTTCTTGCTTAAAACGACACATTCAAACACAAAAACGATCCATCAAATGTTACCACCATTGTGTATTGTCTACCAAGTATTGAGGTGTTTGCATTCACATAAGGCTTAAAGTCTGACATGATGTATATATAAATTACTTTGATGATCTAAGTAAAGAACATACTATAAATGACTAATAAAATTCAAGATAATTGTTTTCGTGAAATGTAATACAAAGGCAAAGGAAATCGGTATTAAAGCCGAGTTAAAATTACTTATTTTTTGTAAAGTTTACTTAATTCCACATTCCAAGTAAATTTAACTTAAAGATTTCTAATTAAAGCTACTGATAAATATGTTTAGGTTTTTACTTGGCAAATCTTTGTACATTTACTAGCATTTTCTGAGTGAGATCGTTAAGCAAGGTTTTTTCAAGTAAATCCTACTCTCAATTTTTTACAGTACCACATCTGTTTCTGTTGAATATGGATGTATATTTTGCAGTTTCACTAGCGCGACACTTGGATTGTATGTTTTGCCTAGTCTTTATTCACTGACAGGAGATTTCTCTGCCCCTTTAAACATTTAATGTTGTTTTGAGTGGAGATTTTTTCTCCTTTAAATATGCTAATTGAACATATACATAGCAAGACGAATAATTCTCCCTCGTCTGTTTTCCCCTTATATCTTTGTGCATGCAGTTCTGTTCTTTAAAATACAAAGTAGACTTTTTTCCCCCCCTCATGATCAGTAAATTAATTAGTTTTGCTGTTTTCGTTTTTAATTTGTGTCCTAAGCTCATGAAAAGAGCAGAAGGAAGCGGAGAGAAGACTCTGTGATTGGATTAAATGTTCCTCTCTTTGTAAACATTGTGACCTGAGTTTTTGACGCGCAATTTTTCGTGCTTTTAATGACTGTTTTCGGACCCTTTCAACATGCGCGTCTTCATAACAAGGGGAGCGGAGATGAAGGCCTTATTTAAAGTTGCTTTGAGTCTTTGTGTGCCGCATGGGGTGTGTTTTGCTCTGTTTTGTTCTGGTAAATCCTCTGTCTGTTTGCTTTAAGAAGAGCCTTGAGCGATTAGTAATATTTCGACTGAAGGAGAACATTTCACCCTCCTCCAGGTTGGTTGATTCTGTTGAATGTGTGAAGGTGTGTGTGGTGTGTTTATGAGTCAGACTGATTTACCACGGTACAGGTTGTTAATAGGGTAAATCACTGCACGAGTTATCCAATTTACATATTACATGTACCAGGCTTAGAAATAGTTGCACACTAAAATAAGTCAATTTCACAAAGGTTTTGGCAAACTTGTGACCACCCCCCCAGAGCAAGCACTTACAAAAGCATTTACCATGACAACCGTAGTTTAACAAGAACAAAATTAACTTAGTCATTTTTACGTACTATATTTTAACAATTGTATCTGTTCTGATTCGGTTGTGATTGGTCTACTCTGCTCTGATTGGTCAGATGGCCCAGTCTGTTGTGATTGGTCTACTCTGCTCTGATTGGTCAGATGGCCCAGTCTGTTGTGATTGGTCTACTCTGTTCTGATTGGTCAGATGGCCCAGTCTGTTGTGATTGGTCAACTCTTCTCTGATTGGTCAGATGGCCCAGTCTGTTGTGATTGGTCTACTCTGCTCTGATTGGTCAGATGACCCAGTCTGTTGTGATTGGTCTACTCTTCTCTGATTGGTCAGATGGCCCAGTCTGTTGTGATTTGTCTACTCTGCTCTGATTGGTCAAATGGCCCAGTCTGTTGTGATTGGTCTACTCTTCTCTGATTGGTCAAATGGCCCAGTCTGTTGTGATTGGTCTACTCTTCTCTGATTGGTCAGATGACCCAGTCTGTTGTGATTGGTCTACTCTTCTCTGATTGGTCAGATGGCCCAGTCTGTTGTGATTGGTCTACTCTGCTCTGATTGGTCAGATGACCCAGTCTGTTGTGATTGGTCTACTCTTCTCTGATTGGTCAGATGGCCCAGTCTGTTGTGATTGGTCTACTCTTCTCTGATTGGTCAGATGGCCCAGTCTGTTGTGATTGGTCTACTCTGCTCTGATTGGTCAGATGGCCCAGTCTGTTGTGATTGGTCTACTCTGCTCTGATTGGTCAGATGACCCAGTCTGTTGTGATCGGTCTACTCTTCTCTGATTGGTCAAATGGCCCAGTCTGTTGTGATTGGTCTACTCTGCTCTGATTGGTCAAATGGCCCAGTCTGTTGTGATTGGTCTACTCTGCTCTGATTGGTCAAATGGCCCAGTCTGTTGTGATTGGTCTACTCTGCTCTGATTGGTCAGATGACCCAGTCTGTTGTGATTGGTCTACTCTTCTCTGATTGGTCAGATGGCCCAGTCTGTTGTGATTGGTCTACTCTGCTCTGATTGGTCAGATGGCCCAGTCTGTTGTGATTGGTCTACTCTGCTCTGATTGGTCAGATGACCCAGTCTGTTGTGATCGGTCTACTCTTCTCTGATTGGTCAAATGGCCCAGTCTGTTGTGATTGGTCTACTCTGCTCTGATTGGTCAGATGACCCAGTCTGTTGTGATTGGTCTACTCTGCTCTGATTGGTCAAATGGCCCAGTCTGTTGTGATTGGTCTACTCTGCTCTGATTGGTCAAATGGCCCAGTCTGTTGTGATTGGTCTACTCTGCTCTGATTGGTCAAATGGCCCAGTCTGTTGTGATTGGTCTACTCTGCTCTGATTGGTCAGATGACCCAGTCTGTTGTGATTGGTCTACTCTTCTCTGATTGGTCAGATGGCCCAGTCTGTTGTGATTGGTCTACTCTGCTCTGATTGGTCAGATGGCCCAGTCTGTTGTGATTGGTCTACTCTGCTCTGATTGGTCAGATGACCCAGTCTGTTGTGATCGGTCTACTCTTCTCTGATTGGTCAAATGGCCCAGTCTGTTGTGATTGGTCTACTCTGCTCTGATTGGTCAGATGACCCAGTCTGTTGTGATTGGTCTACTCTGCTCTGATTGGTCAAATGGCCCAGTCTGTTGTGATTGGTCTACTCTGCTCTGATTGGTCAAATGGCCCAGTCTGTTGTGATTGGTCTACTCTGCTCAGATTGGTCAGATGACGCAGTCTGTTGTGATTGGTCTACTCTTCTCTGATTGGTCAGATGGCCCAGTCTGTTGTGATTGGTCTACTCTGCTCTGATTGGTCAGATGGCCCAGTCTGTTGTGATTGGTCTACTCTGCTCTGATTGGTCAGATGACCCAGTCTGTTGTGATCGGTCTACTCTGCTCTGATTGGTCAAATGGCCCAGTCTGTTGTGATTGGTCTACTCTTCTCTGATTGGTCAAATGGCCCAGTCTGTTGTGATTGGTCTACTCTTCTCTGATTGGTCAAATGGCCCAGTCTGTTGTGATTGGTCTACTCTGCTCTGATTGGTCAGATGACCCAGTCTGTTGTGATTGGTCTACTCTGCTCTGATTGGTCAGATGGCCCAGTCTGTTGTGATTGGTCAACTCTGCTCTGATTGGTCAGATGGCCCAGTCTGTTGTGATTGGTCTACTCTGCTCTGATTGGTCAGATGACCCAGTCTGTTGTGATTGGTCTACTCTGCTCTGATTGGTCAAATGGCCCAGTCTGTTGTGATTGGTCTACTCTGCTCTGATTGGTCAAATGGCCCAGTCTGTTGTGATTGGTCTACTCTTCTCTGATTGGTCAAATGGCCCAGTCTGTTGTGATTGGTTTACTCTGCTCTGATTGGTCAGATGGCCCAGTCTGTTGTGATTGGTCTACTCTGCTCTGATTGGTCAAATGGCCCAGTCTGTTGTGATTGGTCTACTCTGCTCTGATTGGTCAAATGGCCCAGTCTGTTGTGATTGGTCTACTCTTCTCTGATTGGTCAAATGGCCCAGTCTGTTGTGATTGGTCTACTCTGCTCTGATTGGTCAGATGGCCCAGTCTGTTGTGATTGGTCTACTCTGCTCTGATTGGTCAGATGGCCCAGTCTGTTGTGATTGGTCTACTCTTCTCTGATTGGTCAGATGACCCAGTCTGTTATGATTGGTCTACTCTTCTCTGATTGGCCAGATGACCCAGTCTGTTGTGATTGGTCTACTCTGCTCTGATTGGCCAGATGACCCAGTCTGTTGTGATTGGTCTACTCTTCTCTGATTGGCCAGATGGCCCAGTCTGTTGTGATTGGTCTACTCTTCTCTGATTGGCCAGATGACCCAGTCTGTTGTGATTGGTCTACTCTGCTCTGATTGGTCAGATGACCCAGTCTGTTGTGATTGCTCTACTCTGCTCTAATTGGTCAGCACTTGATGCACAGTGATACGAATGATGGAGTTTGGGTCCCGTATCAATTCCAGCGTGAGTCCTCATCCTCAAAGTAAAGATTGCAGTGCTCCAAACAGTGTCTTCTTGACATGTCGACAACACGAACCAAACTCTTACAACTAGTTTTTGAGGGCAGGTCAAAGTAGATGTTGTTCACGGCAGCCAATGAAGAGCATAGATTGGCAATATGCACAATTGTTACATTAGTTTGAAACAGGAAGTGAGACTGGAGTCTCTGAAGACTTGTTTCAGCAGTTCATTCTTCGTTTTTGAAGACAATAACTTTATTTGTCGTACAATGTACTTGCATTTTTGTAAAGGGAGGGAGGGATGCATGTTAAGACTAGACTACTGTTACTAAATAACTGCATTGGCTGAACTTGAGCACATTGTATATGAGCTGAATGATTTGCATTAGGAGCATGTTTTGGAAGGTGTGTTTCTGTAGATGGACGGTCAGGAGTAAAGTAGCGTGGTCTGAAAGGAGAGCGCAGACCTGAGGAGAACAGGGTCTATCAGGAGAGAGGGTCTATCAGCACAGGCATCAATGGAAATCTGAGTGGGGGCCATTAAGCAGAAGGAACAGTAGCAGAGTGGGGGGATGAGACAGGGAAAGAGGGAGAGAGAGAAAGAGGGAGAGGGACAGGGAAAGGATTGTTCGGAACAGACTGACTGTCCTTTTAGTCTTATCTCTCACAGCTTCTTTTACAGAAAGCTAAGGAGCGAGCGAGAGAGGAAAAAAGAACACTTTCTCTCCCTGCTATTTTCCCTTTCTCTGATTTCTCCTCTCTCCGTCTCACTCCATTTCATTCCTCTTTATTTCTTTTGTCCATTTCTCTCAGTCTTTTCCTCCACACCTCTTTTTGCTTCTCTGGGTCGTGTTGTATCTTCTCAGAGCTGAATCACGCCTCCGCTAAAGGAATATCCCAGCGTCTGGGGCCTGTGTTTTTGCTGCCACCCAAAATAATGTAAAATAACAAAAGAAACTGCAACAAATGCATGGGAAATGCATTGAAAGTAATTTACGTACAAGTAAAGTCTGTAGGGCATTAAGGAGTGTTTAAAACAGAAATGTGAAGCTCAGATTTTTTGCTATATTATATGTGCAAAAAAGTTTATTTTGAGCTGTAACATATTCTAAATTGTCCTATTAGCAGTAAGTTTTACGGACTTGGTTAGATGTAAACAGAACTTTTGTAAATAGTTTCTTTATAGTATCCGTCTGCATTAGATATAACTTAGTCATTTTAACACACTATACATATTAATACGGTATGTGTAAAGGTTTGGTATTGTGGCTATACGTTCTGTGGTATATACTTTCAACAATAGAGCTTTACTTGTATCCATGAATGGGGAGCATTCCTCTTAATTATATCGAATGTGTGTGTGTGCATAGTGTCCTTCAAATCTTAAAAGCATGACTAGCATTTACTATAAAGTACTTGAGTATTATTTTACCTGTAGTGTGTTATTTGATATTACATTCAAAAGTTATTATATTTTAAGTGCACTTAAGATGTGCTACTTAAGTGGACAATTAGCATGCACTTAAATATATTCATTTCCGTAAATGGTGTGCTTTTGTAAAGTGTTTTTCACAGTGGTCCTTTAAAGGTAGAAATGTGAAGCTTAATTTTTTTTTTAACCAGTAAAACTGTTTGTCATTTGAGCTGTAAAGTTGTCTAAATGTGACTTTTTTCAGTGGATGAACTGTCACAGATGTGGGGCTTATTGTGTTTATCCTGAAATATTCCTGTAACATCTGATCTGCTGCCTTTGTTTGTTCAGCATGGATTCATTCAATACCTGCTCAACTCCACAGCATGTTACCCATTCAGATATTTTACAATGAATATATGCCTGAAAGAAGCTTTGAGCTGCAATAACACCAGCGGTTTAGACTTAGAAACGCAGACATCCATAAATATCTTTACGTCAGGTCCTAAGTCAGGCTTCTCTCTGTACTTACAAGCGAATGAGAAAAGACCAGAAACGTTGTTTCATCATCATCATAAAAAAAAACACAGTATCAAAAAGAACTTTTGTCATTTGATGATAGTGATTTGTGATTTTTATTTTATTTTATTTGATTTAAACGTGATATTTGTGGAAACACTAATTAATTTGCTTGATACTGAAGATACTGTAAGATACAGTAAGATACGACTCTTTGAGTAAGATATGTTGCTGGTGTTTTTATTATTTAATCTTTTATTATTAAATACATTTTTAATGTAGTTTAGTTATTAGGGGTATAATTAGCTGTATGTTTCAGTCATCACAACAATGACAGATGTAAAGACTACCTTAAATTGTGCCGCTTGTTGAATTTATTTATATTCTTTGTATTTAGACATGGAAGCTTGTCTCCGCCTAAGAATAAAAAATAAAATTGAGAAATTTTATCTTTTTTCTCAGAATTGTGATTGAAACTTAGCCTGGCTAACGCCAGAACATGTATCATTAAGAATGAGAGGTGGTCTGGAAACCACATGTTCATTTTCTCATATTTGAGGTGTGGTTTACGAATGCCCAGAGCCGTATTATTGGGACTTATTGACCAGAGACTTATTGGTGGGATCTTTTTACTTAAGACCTAGCAACACCCTAGCAACCACCGTGGTAACCACCCACAACACTTTAGCAACACCGTGGCAACCACCAACAACGATTTAGCAACACCGTGGCAACCACCGACAACACTTTAGCAACACCGTGGCAACCACACAAAACACCGGAACACCGTGGCAACCACCCACTACACTTTAGTAACACAGTGGCAACCACCCACAATACTCTAGCAACACCGTGGCAACCACCCACTACACTTTAGCAACACCGTGGCAACCACCCACAACACTTTAGCAACACAGTGGCAACCACCCACAACACTTTAGCAACACCGTGGCAACCACCCACAACACTTTAGCAACACAGTGGCAACCACCCACAACACTTTAGCAACACAGTGGCAACCACCCACAACACTCTAGCAACACCGTGGCAACCACCCACAACACTCTAGCAACACCGTAGAAATCACCCACAACACAGCAACACCGTGGCAACCACCCACAACACTTTAGCAACCGTGGCAACCACCCACAACACTCTAGGAACACCGTGGCAACCACCCACAACACTTTAGCAGCACTGTCCGTGGCAACCACCCACAACACTTTAGCAACACTGTCCGTGGCAACCACCCACAACACTCTAGCAACACTGTGACAACCACCCACAACACTCTAGCAACACTGTGACAACCACCCACAACACAGCAACACTGTGACAACCACCCACAACACAGCAACACTGTGACAACCACCCACAACACAGCAACACTGTGACAACCACCCACAACACAGCAACACCGTGGCAACCACCCACAACACTCTAGCAACACCGTGGCAACCACCCACAACACAGCAACACCGTGACAACCACCCACAACACAGCAACACTGTGACAACCACCCACAACACAGCAACACTGTGACAACCACCCACAACACAGCAACACTGTGACAACCACCCACAACACAGCAACACTGTGACAACCACCCACAACACAGCAACACTGTGACAACCACCCACAACACAGCAACACTGTGACAACCACCCACAACACAGCAACACTGTGACAACCACCCACAACACAGCAACACTGTGACAACCACCCACAACACAGCAACACTGTGACAACCACCCACAACACAGCAACACTGTGACAACCACCCACAACACAGCAACACTGTGACAACCACCCACAACACAGCAACACTGTGACAACCACCCACAACACAGCAACACCGTGGCAACCACCCACAACACAGCAACACTGTGACAACCACCCAGCAACACTGTGACAACCACCCACAACACAGCAACACCGTGGCAACCACCCACAACACTTTAGCAACCGTGGCAACCACCCACAACACTCTAGGAACACCATGGCAACCACCCACAACACTGTAGCAGCACCGTCCGTGGCAACCACCCACAACACTTTAGCAACACCGTCCGTGGCAACCACCCGCAACACGTTAGCCTGGCGGTGGTGAGTTTTTCATGGATTGGATCCTACATTTTCTTCTGCAAATATATATTTTTTTATTGTTTGTCTTGAAGCGTGCCTTTTAAACAGTGACATCCTCATATGTTCACGCACCGTCTGTGTGTGTATGTACATCGGCGTAGCATGTTCAATGTCTGATAGAGAGCAGATGGGAGGGGTGTGTGTGTGAGGATAATTAGATATCAAAGGCAGGGGTGGGGAGGGAGGCAGAGGTCTTCTCTGATGCTAAAGCACTTATTAATGAGATAGGCCTTATCTGTCCTCCTCGGAGGAATTCTGCCTTTGATCGGCCCCACTTTGGACTTAATACATTTTTGATTGATAGGCGGAGATGACAGAGGAAAGAGGTGAGGAGAAGAGAGAGAGAGAGAGAGAGAGAGAGAGGAGAGGGCAGGCCAGTAAAGATGGAGATGCAGTTGTTTCAATGCCCTTCATTTGACAGAATAACCAGTGAAACAGGATCACGGTGAAGGCATTAATTCTACATCGCACACGCCGACTGGAAGGGAGAGAGATGTTGATGTCGATGACTCACGGACCACACAAGGGAGCGATGCCGTTGATGGCTAGCAGGAGGAATTCTGGGAAGTTATCAAAGGTGGGCACAGTAATAGATAACACACAGCTCTCAATAACACACAAACACACCACATACGGACACACAGGCGATGTGTCACCTTCACAGCGACTGAACGTGGCCATTAAAGCCGTGCGACTCCATGTCGTGTGTCTCTGTCAGAATGAGGAGCGAATGGGAGGGAAGGATAAAGCGAGAGAAGCCGTAACTGCAACTCTGTCACTGTCGACATGCGTTCATCATAAACATATACATTCAGCTCATTCTAGTTATAAAACAAGCCAGCCCCAACACACTCATGCTTATATCCTCACGTGACGTTCTTCATAAAGACAGGATATTGATCACCTCGAAAAGATCTTTCAGCTCGCCAAATAAATTGTTATAATAACAGAAGTGGAAGGTTGAAACGTCCCATCTATCGTGACATACAGTAGAAACGGCCAAACTATTTGAGGAAAATATGAAGCAAAGAACTGTTTTCAACATTGATAATAATAAGAAAAAAATAGTTTTTTTCTGAAGGATCACGTGACATTTAAGACTGGAGTAATGATGCTGATTATTCAGCTTTGATTACAGGAAGAAATTACAGTTTAAAATGTATTGAAATAGAAAACAGTTGTTTTAAATTGTAATAATATTTCACAATATTGCTGTTTTTTATTTGATCAAATAAAGGAGGCTTCTTACAAAAACATAAAAAACCTTTAACACTTCACAATAATGTTCTTTAGTTAACTACACTCATTATGATAAACTGCATGTATACAGCATTTATTATTCTTTGTTAATGTGTATTTCAATATTTACTAATCCTTTATTAAAATCGTGTTAACTTTACTAAAATGTAGTGTGAACTAACTTGAACATGTATTTTTATTAACAAAGATTAACAAATACAGTAACAAATTGATCGCTCTCACTCTAAAAAATGCTGGGTTGTTTCAACCCAAATATGGGTCAAATATTGACATACCCAAATGTTGGGTTAAAAATGTCTTTAAAAAATGTACAGTTGAAAGTGAAAGTTGAAGTAAATGATATTTTTAACCCAACATTTGGGTTTGTTCATATTTGACCCAAATTTGGGTTAAAACAACCCAGCATCGTTTAGAGTGCTTGATTAGTAACTAATGTAAACTAGTGAACTTATTTTAAAGTGCTACCAAAAAATCTTACTGGCCCCAAACTTTTGAAATGTATAGTTAATAAAAATGAATAAAAATGCATTATTAATATTATTTAGAATGCATTAAGATTGTCCGTATAAACAATTCTTCCACCATCGTATTCAGTACGTTATCAGTCAAACTGTGTGCCTATTTTAATAGTTTGTAGCATTAATGTTGAATGTGCATGTGTTGTTTGAATGCTTCAAACATGGCTTGTCCAATCAGCATTCAGAGCTATCCATTTAATCATTAAATCTTCACTCCAGCGAGGCCTTCAAACCCTGGTCAAAATAGGGATCCTTCTATTTCTCATGCAAAATATATCCACATTTGTAGAGACAGAGTAAGTTTGTCCCAGACTTGACAATCTTTATTTGGCTGATTTTCTTGATGCTGTGTGAAGAGTATGCGAGTGAATGAAATTCAAAAGGAAAGAAGAATGAATGTGATGACAAGAAAAAAAAGAGAGAGAGAGAGAGAAGGGGGGTCAAATCCCATTTCAGCTGCATGAGTGGTACTCCATAGATGGAGGACAGACAGGAAAAGAGCTATAAAGTATGGAGCGACAGCACACACATCACACAGACAGGCCTGCCGCCTGCTCAGCAGATAACACAGCCCGTCTCACACCCCTCTCACCCTATCAACACCATCCATCATACACCCACCCAGCCCTGCCCAGACACACCTGCGGTACGGGTCCCGTCTCCATCTGAGGCGACTGTCATCAACCAGAGAGAAAGATCTTCAGACGCAGTGTGCATCATCGATAATATAAACCCTCTTAGATTGGACGTATATGGTGCCATGCACTCAGTCATTTCTCTCCGCAGAGAAACTCTTGGAAATCTGAAGAATTCTGCAGATGGGAAACAAAGACTTTTGTGCTGTAGAACTATAGAAATTACATTGAGAATGTCTATCTAGATGTCTGTGTGCCTGTCATTCTATCTGTCTGTTTGCAAGGCCTATAAAAGTATTTTGATTTCTTTTTTGTTAAACCAGTTTTATAATTTTTTCCTAAACATTAGCGTTTTTTTTTGTAATGAGTTATCATACCCACAAACTAGTCACTAGCTCAGTGAATTTCGTCGTATTGTCGGGGTGAAATTGCAAAATAAAGCTCGGAAATGGAGATGTTCCTCCCTGCAGAACACGAAATCCAGGGGGAGGAGTTGGATCTAGATCATCCCTGATCCCTAATCCCACCCCTATCCCCCTGATCCCTAACCCCACCCCTAATCCTACCCATCTCCGCCCCCTGATTCCTAAACCCACCCCTAATCCTACCCCACTCCACCCCCTGATCCCTAACCCCACCCCTAATCCTACCCGTCTCCACCCCCTGATCCCTAACCCCACCCCTAAACCTACCCATCTCCGCCCCTGATCCCTAACCCCACCCCTAAACCTACCCATCTCCACCCCCTGATCCCTAACCCCACCGCTAATCCTTCCCATCTCTGCCCCCTGATTCCTAAACCCACCCCTAATCCTACCCCACTCCACCCCCTGATTCCTAAACCCACCCCTAATCCTACCCCACTCCACCCCCTGATCCCTAACCCCACCGCTAATCCTTCCCATCTCCGCCCCCTGATTCCTAAACCCACCCCTAATCCTACCCCACTCCACCCCCTGATCCCTAACCCCACCCCTAATCCTACCCGTCTCCACCCCCTGATCCCTAACCCCACCCCTAAACCTACCCATCTCCGCCCCTGATCCCTAACCCCACCCCTAAACCTACCCGTCTCCACCCCCTGATCCCTAACCCCACCCCTAAACCTACCCATCTCCGCCCCTGATCCCTAGCCCCACCCCTAATCTTACCCATCTCCACCACCTGATCCCTAACCCCACCCCTAAACCTACCCATCTCCGTCCCTGATCCCTAACCCCACCCCTAATCTTACCCCTCTCCACCCCCTGATCCCTAACCCCACCCCTAATCCTACCCATCTCCACCCCTTAGATCTGGATCCAACTCCGCCCCCTGGATCTCATGTACTGCAATGAGGTGCTACTGCGGAAATGGGAAATTGGCTAATTTCCCATAGACGGGAGACGTTCCCATAGACGTCTCTCAAACTGTCGCGAAGTAAAACATCTTAGGTGTGGCGCCTTGAGTCTTTTGGCCAATCGAAATCAAGATAACAGCATTTCTTTTTCTTTTCCATGGTTAAAGCCGGGTGCACACTGTGAGATTTTGGCCACGATTTGGACATCTGGGACAAATTTAACAAATCCTAAAAGATTCATCTGATCATAGGCTAAAATCTGAAGTCGTTGATTGTTAGTTTCCGTCAGCCAATTAATGATCAAATTTGGCGAAATTCTGCCAGTGTCAGAAGATTTGACTCTCAGTCCTCCATTGTGACATCTTCTACGACAACCGTCAAATTGTCCTCGATTTCAAGACAAACCATGACCAAAATTAACGTTAGTGATTTATTTGTAGCCACCATTTCAATCCCGCATGCAATCCAAACATGTCATTAATTGATGATGTAACACTCCGGGCGAGTTTTCTTGCGCCCGTCTGTTTTTAACGTGCCTTGGCGCGTTAAAATAGTTACTTTTCACGGTACTATATCAATTCTGAGCTAAGTTTGCTGCCTCGTTACCAACTTAACATTACATTACTATTTGTTTGCCAAATACTTTGTCAGTTAGTGAGTAAGTGTGTCTTGATAAATTATTCCTAACGTTTTCCCAACCTTTTGATAAGCTTGTTAGCATTTAAGCTAACGTCATATAGCGTCTATTCAGAATGAGTCGGAATACTTTTGCTGAGTTTAAGGCTAACTCCCACTGCATCCGTATGTCTTTCTGATTTTAATGTGCCATTGTCAAAAGTTACTAGGGAAATTTAAAGTTTAAGTGAAAGGGTGTCGACAAATGTTTTCCTTGTTTCAAATTCAGGAACTGTTCGTTCTCAATTCTGAATGACGCACAGCCCTAGTGTGTTCTCACATATTTTATATATACATATATATATTATTTACCCAAGACATTTCTTTTTCAAAACTTGGTTTGTATCAACCCTGTTACATCTAAATTATTTCAGGGTCCAGTGTGGAAAATTGACTTAAAAGTCGTATCATTCACAAACGCCAGCACATCCCCCACATTTATTCATGCATTAGATATTTTGCCTCATTTGATAAATGAAAGGTTCATTTAAAACATTTTACCATGTTGAAATCCACAACTTTCCCCCACAATCGGCGTAGAAAATGTGAAAAAAGTGGCCGCATATAGCCCACATGTAATAGTTTAACCACAGTCATAACAAATACTGCAGTTAGTGTGTCACATGAGAGTCTTGTTCATAAACCAACTGTGATCATGTTTATGTTATACCTTCCAGTATGCATTTCTGAAAGTTTTATGAAAGTCCTTCTGCCAAAAATGTAATTTGCACATGTGCATCAAACTCCTGGCGCCCCATTGTCAGAAATTACAATTATATATCCAAAGAGACGCAAATGACCCTTCAAGGCCACCATTGTTCTCTCATCACTCTGGGTTTTGTTTGCATATCTCCCCCGACTCGTGTGTCCTTGTTGCTCTGTGTGTGAGTTTGTGCTCGTGTGTGTGAGGGAAGTAATTATGCAAATGACAGTTGACGTCCCAGTAAGGCACAATGTCGATACGAACACCCCGTTAGCCACATGCGCCTGTGTGTTTACACACACACACACGCATTTCATCCCTCCGAATGACCTGTGGCCCTGCAGTTGCACGACTCTCTCCGTTCGGGAACGACAGGTTCAGAGGACGGATGACAATGGCTGTCATTGTGGCCGTTCCTGCTCCGTTTTATCTGTCTACGGGGAAGACCCAGAACCCACGGCATAAAAATACTTACATATTGAATGAAAGGAAAGGAGTGCTGTCAAACTCTTTATTTAAGCTGCCTGTCTTTTTGTCTGTCTCACTGTTTTATAAAGTCGTTTTTGAGTTATTGATGTGTTCCCTCGTTATTAGCCTGCAGAAAAGAAGTGTCACTTTCATTCAGGTTCAGATGATTGACAAGTGAAGCTTGAGAAGTTTCAAATGAGTGTGATGAGTTTCAGTTTTTGGAGTTATTAAGTGAAACATATTCAGATGGATGTGTGTGTGCAGACCCTTCTTTGTGCATAACACACAATTCAGAACGCTATAGCTAATGTTATCGTCACTTTTAGCTCCGCAGACTTTTAGAAAATCACCCCGTAGTGAGAAGTGTGTTTTATTTATTTATTAACAATATCAAACAGTGCATATTTATGCATTACAGATTTTTTTTTATTAAAGTAATGCAAATCGCCACCACAGTGTAATGTATTTTATTTGGTATTGTTGTGTGATAGATAAAAAAATTGCTAGAACAATTTTTGTTTACTTAAAATAAACTATGTATCCTAAATGCACACAAAGTGTAAAAGTGGTTTTCTTTGCACGTAATGAATATGTCTCATGTATTTCATCTGAAGAATGATTTTATTACTTATTTAGATGCAAGGTGAAAATGACAAATTTAATATATAATTATGCGAAGTTTAAATTACTTTCACACAATAAATAGTAAAATGATATATTCATTTCACTCTTTGCTATCATTATTTTAAACTAGTAATAATTCAAATTGTATATATAGTCAAGTCACCTTTATTTATATAGCACTTTTTACAATACAGCAGCTTTACAGATGACAGGAAAATAATGCATCAAAGTTTGTTTCTTTAGATTTTAAATCTAAATATTTAAAAAAAAATGTCAAAGTCAAAAGTTATTTGAAAATGAACATACAAATAATTTGTAAATAAAAGTAATAAATAAAATAAAAATAAAATAAAAATTATTTTTATTAGTAATAAAAAGTTTTTAAGTAAAAAAAATATATCTTTTTTTTATTACATAATGCAATTGAGCATAAGCTGAAGAAACACCAATAGCAAAATACCTAATCCAGTTTCATAGTACAAACATTAGAAATGGACACTGTCGCTTTGAGGTTTATTACCGCCAAAGTAACGGAAGAACACATTTAGAGCTGAGAACGAAATACTTATACAGGGACCGCGTGCTTGCAATGCACTTACAAGAGTATATTTCTGGGCCAAATTTCCTTTCTTCGGGCAACAATTTCAGTTTATTATCTGTCCAATTGAGATTGTAATGCTTCTTTTAACCAGCTAATGCAGCCAGTTTAAAAGTTTTCATTTGTGTGACATTGTTATTACGTTTTCGTAATAACAACATTAGCCAGTAGCAGCGGTGGGTTGACACACACATGATCTGGCTGTAGTTGTGGTTATTACTGTGATCCAGTGGTGGTGGAGTTATTTATGTTATTGTGGTTTTACAACCGAAGGGAATGCAAACGACTGCGCGGACTAAACGGATTACATTACACAGTCGTCTCTCCCTTTCTCCTCCCTCTCCCTGCGTCTCTCCATCCATACCATACCTGCCCGTCTCTCTCTCTCTCTCTCTCTCTCTCTCTCTCTGCCTGGGGATGGATTTGGGCTGGTTATGCATGTTCAGTAACAGGAGAGCCTATTGAAGGAGCCGTGCTGCTAATTTGCCATGGCCATGTTCCCCCTGAGTGAAGGAGATCTGCCTCACCACACACACACACACACACACACCCACGCACACACTAACATGGAAGCAAGAAGTTTAGTGAGAAACTGACATTAAGCAAACAGAGTCTAATATTCAGATATGTGGAATGTGATTTTGGGCCAATAAGATTTCACAGTGGGCGGGGCTACGCAACATAAAATCCGCCTACGTCTACTACATTAATCAGGATACGTTTAAAAACTGTGTTTTCATTTTAAAAAGCGTTTTCCGAAAGTTTCTCATACATGAAACGTTGGAAAATGCTAAATTCAACTTACATCGCATTTGTAAACCCTTATAAAGCTCACTGAGATGATACAGACAGAACAAGGCATAAAGTTGTCATGCTATTCTTCTGGCAGTATCATTTTATTTAGCAAAATATCTCAGCATTCACTGAAGCATCCAGGTCACCATATGGTTGGTCTAAAACGCTACTGCTCTCATGTTGTCCCGCAGGACAGCAAATGTGAGTGAATTTTCTGTCATCTTTGCAGGACTGAGATATGAAGAGTGTGCGAAGCAGCATATTTTTTAGAAAACTGTGAACGTGAATAGCACATAACAGGCACAATACCGGTATAAACATAAACATCGATCTGTACAATTAGCATGTCATGACTAAACATGCGTCATCGTTTTTAAATCGCTCGTTTTTGACCGTCCATTAAAAACGAATTGAAATTGAATACTATTTTGGAGAGCGTCTTCAAAAAGCTTAGTTTTCCAGCTGAGACGTTTTCAAAATAAATGTCTTAGTGTGGACAAGGCCTCAGGTTGGCAAAAAAAATCAAATCACTGTAAACATCATTCATGTTTAGGACACGTCATTATATATATTATTACCAAATTGCTATATTATAAATTGAATACTGTATTGAATAATTGTATTAATCATGAAAAATAATAATATTATTAATAAAAAGTAATAGTTGGTAACACTTTATTTCATTTTGTTAGTCCTCTTTAAGCATTCTAATAACTACTTTGTATATGTAACTTTGCAACTGCTTGTCTTTGGAGAATTAGTAGACTATTAGCTAATTAGCTAACTAACTAACTCTATGTCAACCTATTCTAAACCTAACAGTCTTTGGAGAATTAGTAGACTCTGCTTAGACTTTATTTTGTTGCTCCCCCAAAGCTATAACTAAGTAACTAAGTAACTAACTAATTAACTACTAAACTTCATGTCAACTTATTCAAAACCTAACAGTCGTTGGAGAATTAGTAGACTGCCTAGATTTTATTTTTTTGCTCCCCAAAAGCTATAACTAACTAAGTAACTAACTAAGTAACTAACTAAGTAAGTAACTAACTAACTAACTAACTAACTAACTAGCTAACTAACTAACTAACTAACTAACTAACTAACTAACTAACTAACTAACTAACTAACCAACCAACCAACTAACTAACCAACTAACTAACTAACCAACTAACTAACCAACCAACTAACTAACTAACTAACTAAAACTAACTAAAACTAACTAACTAGCTAACAACTAACTAACTAACTAACCAACTTCGTAAACTTATTCTAAACCTAACAGTCATTGGAGAATTAGTAGATTCTTCTAAGACTTTATTTTATTGCTCCCCAAAAGTTATAACTAACTAAACTAGCTAACTAAGTAACTACATGTCAACTTATTCTAAACCTAACAGTCTTTATTAGTATTAGAAAGACTTATAATACTATTAGTCTTTATAATATTAGTATTAGAATTAGTATTACTTACTAACTAACTAACTAACTAACTAACTAACTAACTAACTAACTAACTAACTAACTAACGAACTAACTAACTAACTACTAAACTTCATGTCAACTTATTCAAAACCTAACAGTCTTTGGAGAATTAGTAGACTGCTTAGATTTTATTTTGTTGCTCCCCAAAAGCTATAACTAACTAACTAACTTACTGACTGACTGACTGACTGACTGACTGACTAACTAACTGACTGACTGACTGACTAACTGACTGACTAACTAAATAACTAACTAACTAACTAACTTCGTAAACTTATTCTAAACTTAACAGTCATTGGAGAATTAGTAGACTCTTCTAAGACTTTATTTTATTGCTCCCCAAAACTAACTAACTAACTAACTAACTAACTAACTAACTAACTAACTAACTAACTAACTAACTAACTAACTAACTAGCTAACTAACTAACTAACTAACTAACTAACTAACTAACTACATGTCAACTTATTCTAAACCTCACAGTCTTTATTAGTATTAGAAATACTTATAATGCTATTAGTCTTTATAATATTAGTTGGCCTATTGGAATTAGTATTACTAACTAACTAACTAACTAACTAACTAACTAACTAACTAACTAACTAACTAACTAACTAACTAACTACAAATTAATGAGAGTCAGTTGACTTGTAGAATGTCTAAATTGGACTATTGGAATAAATTGTAACCAAATTAGTCAGTCAACTTTAATTAAGCTTAATGCACAGTAGTTTATCACAGTGCGGCTTGCCACCTTTTTAAGCACAACAAGCAAATCCAGGCCATGCGTTACACTGACTTTACCGCAGTTAAGGTGATAATCTGGGGGCACTGAGACGTTTCTCAATCTAGTGACACATTCTCACCCTTCACAAAAGAAAAGGGGCAGCACAGAGAAGTCCCTCCATTAATGCCCCATTCTTCCACTTCCTGTTGAACAATAAGACTTGAGCAAGTGTGTTGACGGTGGGAATCCCGTGGACCCTAATTTGAGAGCTGACCCCTCCGGTGGCTCTAACAGCTCCAGACACAACACTTTCTGTGTGTGCGAATCATGAGCTGGGGAAAGGAAACAGAGGTCACTAATTACTCAGGGAGCAAAAGCTCAATCATTAACAAGGAGGGAAATACTAATGATGGCTGTTTGAGTGAGACAAAAAACACTTTTAACCTTGAATAGTTTAACTGAAGGTGCTCTACCATGTGGAATCGGGATAATTGCTTTATTAGTCGATGCAAATTGTGCATGCGATGCGGCCTAATTAACATTTGATAAAAGTTTAATCATAACAGGAAAGTTTTGCCTGAAAGTATGAACATTTTTAAGAGTTATTATTATGCATTAAGAGTTCCTAAACCCTAAAACTACTCCTGGTAAAAATCACAACCTTGTTGTAAGTGACTAATATTACATGAAACTTAAGTGTCTGATTATTGTACACGTTTGTGTAAAAAACAACACTTTTGTTTTTGCTCCTATTTTTCGTGAGCTGCAGATTTGTCTATGTACACATAAGGCCTATTTCTCTCAACTATTGTTCACAAATCTGTTTATATCAGATACTTGGAAGTTAGATACTCAGGTACTTGGAAAAAGTCTTTGAGTTTAAATGGGGGCAAAAACAAAAGTGTTGCGTTTATCATTTTGTTCAGTGTATATATTTATTAAATAAAAATGTAATCATTTAATTTTCACAAATAATGTGTTAGTTCCCTAACCTCACCTTTTTACAGTATAAAAAACTGTATCCTTTTGAGTTTATGTAAATGCTTGAATGTCACCAGTGTGTTGCTGTGAGATAAAGAACTGGAGATGTGTGAAACCAGCAACACTGCAATGTTGCACATTCTCACATGACACTGACGTAACTGATGATCTTCTTATCTGATTATCTTGTTATCTTTGATGTAATTGGGCCGGGAGCACTTGACGTAGTGTCACCTGGATGAAGTGTTACCTGTGCTCACCCGAGAACACACTGATATTTGCAGCATGTGGGTGAATGCAGACGAACTGTCTGTCACTGTACGTGCTGTTTTTCCACATTTCTGCAGTTGTGAAATGTCGCTAAAACATCCCAGTTATGACCCTTACACACTCCACAGACCAGTGGAGAGACTCTCTGTGTGTGTGTGTGTACTGTATAGACTGTACATTCAGCTATAAAGTAAAAATTTACAGAATTTTGACATTTACCATTTCATTTTTAAAGACTGTTTGGAAATCTTGAAATGAATCATAATTATTTTATTTAATCGACAGACATGCTTTTATTCTTAGGTTTACACATCAGTAATGGTGTTTTTTTTTTTACATGTTATACTTTTCTATCTTTTCTATAAACTGTAAAAATGAATATGCTTTATCCAATCAAAAAAAAAATGTGGCAACAGATTACAAGCAAAATTATTAATTAAATGTAACAAATTAGAATTGAGTAATAATTAATCAAATTAATTCCTTAAAAGTTAACCATTTAAAATGAGTAAAACTTACAACAACAACCAAAAAAAACGTACATTTAAGTCACCATTGTTGTGATCGGTGTTTGTTTTAGGTTTGTTTTAAAATTACGGTTTTCTTTTTCAGTGATTATGTTTGTTAACATCAGGTGTCTTCAAATGTTGGCGATATAAAATAAAGAGTTTTTAATTAATCTTTGACGTCTGTCTGTTAGTAAGATATTTTTGTAAAATTTTTTGGTGTAAACTTTACTCTTTTAAAATGATTAACTTTTAAGGAATAATTTGATTAATTAATTATTCTAATTTGTTAAATTTAATTAACATATAATTATACAGTGTATATAATATAATAATTTACAGTGCACACTGAAAAAAATATGCTTTATCTAATCAATAAAATTGTGGCAACATATCACAAGCAATATTATTAATTAAATTGTACAAATTAGAATTAATGTTAATTTGATTAACTATTACTCAATAATTAATTAATCTTTGACGTCTGTCTGTTAGTGAGATATTTTTGTTAATTTTTTTGGTGTAAACTTTACTCATTTTAAGGAATAATTTGATTAATTATTACTCATTCCTAATTTGTTAAATTTAATTAATAATATTTCTTGTAATCTGTTGCCACAATTCTATTGATTAGATAAAGCATATTCATTTTTACAGTGTACATCCATACATTTTTATAGCTTCCTCAGAAGGGAATCCTCATATATTTGGGGGTTTGTGGCATCTAAAGTTTAAACAGTCCCTATTTTAGAGCTCATTAGCTTGATAGCATCTTCAATGGGATGACATTATGAAATCAACAGCATTACAATCATGTGATTGTATCGAGTGCTATAACCTGGTTGCAAAGAAGTAAAAGGCAACATGCCCACACAGCATTCCCCATTTATCAGCAAAGCTCTTCGAATACCCTCGTCATATGCAGAGCGTTATAGATTTACATATACATTGAGTGTGCAAACTTCTGCCCTGACTTTACATCTCACAGTAATCATCTTCCACCAAACTTCGGTTGTTCGATAAAGTTGTAAAACAGAACGAGGTGTCCGATCGGTGAACTGTTGTCCAGTGGTTGTGTGTGTGGTTATATGGGTTAACAGTCGGGTTCGAGTTGCATGTTAAACAAACAGCACTTTTGAATGCTGAGCTGCAGAGGCAAGTAAATTAGTGTAAATTTGCACAAGTAACCTAATTTTGAGGGAAAACATATGCAGGAATTTTAATTGGACACAATGGAGCTGGAATCACGCAGCAGCCGAAGACAAATTAGCCGAAACCGATGGGAAGACTAATGGTTTGTGTAGGCTGCTGCTGCTGTGGAGAGAGAGAGAGAGAGAGAGAGAGAGATACAGTTACAGTCTAGTCAACCAAGCATGAAGGAATGGGTCAGTGTGTATCAGGAAGTTATTCTGTCGTGGCGGAAAAAAAACAAAAGCTCTCCTACTCGATATAAATGTGAGATTAAGCAGCTTGATGTTGTAAATCCCACCAATAGAAGTTCATTTCAGTGTCATTTTTCTTCAAGTTTGACATTTCAAATGTTCATTAGGTATGTGGGGTATGTTTATGTAGCTTGTGTTGGAGAGAGAGAGAGTGCAAAAGAGAGAGAGAGATTTGTTTATAAACCGGCTGTGACGGGGGGGGAAGCCATCTGACATGTTTAAACTAACCTGCCATGAACCGGTTGCCAAACTCCTTCACAACTTCTTCAAGTGTGTGTGTGTGTGTGCATGTATATGTGGATTACAGAGGTTAAACCGTGGTTTTTAATTGACATATGCTACCCCTTAAAACAGCGCTTTATGAAAACAGTGGCCAGTCTCCGATCAGATAAACTCTGAAAATGGGAACGAGAGAGCGAAAGACGGAGAAAGAGCAAAGGGGGTAGTGGAAGAGGAAGGCAATAGAGAGGGAAGAAGTGAAAAAACAAGGAAAACTGAAGATTGTTGTGATTGGTATGTCGTGCACATAAAAAGATAGTTCACCCAGAAATGAGTATTTTGGGATTTGTTTCTTGTTTTAAACCTGTGTGAACACACCGAAATTCTCTAACAAAGAATCATCCTCTCCAGTAAGCTGACAGTCTCTGTGACCGGATCATTGAGTCAGTGAGAACCGAATCAATTCAGTTTGTGATAGAATCAATAGATTCATAAAAAGAGTTCACTCAAAAGAAACCTGAAGAATCGCTTATTTACTCATGAAGTCTCACAGCTGGTTTTAATGAATAATGACTTGCATTTTCTGAACAGACACGATCGCTTTACTGTATTTGATTAACAGATATAATTTAGGCTTTTATTCACATATAAACATTCATTAACTAACTCATCAGCTGTGGTACACGGAAGCTCAAACATGTTCGCTTGACCTGTGAGAACCAATGAGGTTCATTCTCGTGTAACGAATCACGTTTGAGCTTCAGCAAGAACCAATGAGGGTTCATTCTTGTGTAACGAATCACGTTTGAGCTTCAGCAAGAACCAATGAGGTTCATTCTCATGTAACGAATCACGTTTGAGCTTCAGCAAGAACCAATGAGGTTCATTCTTGTGTAACGAATCACGTTTGAACTTCAGCAAGAACCAATAAGGGTTCATTCTTGTGTAACGAATCATGTTTGAGCTTCAGCAAGAACCAATGAGGTTCATTCTTGTGTAACGAATCACGTTTGAGCTTCAGCAAGAACCAATGAGGTTCATTCTCGTGTAACGAATCATGTTTGAGCTTCAGCAAGAACCAATGAGGTTCATTCTTGTGTAACGAATTACATTTGATCTTCAGCAAGAACCAATGAGGTTCATTCTCATGTAACGAATCACGTTTGAGCTTCAGCAAGAACCAATGAGGTTCATTCTCGTGTAACGAATCACGTTTGAACTTCAGCAAGAACCAATGAGGTTCATTCTCGTGTTACGCATCATGTTTGATCTTCAGCAAGAACCAATGAGGTTCATTCTCGTGTTACGCATCACGTTTGATCTTCAGCAAGAACCAATGAGGTTCATTCTCGTGTTACGCATCACGTTTGATCTTCAGCAAGAACCAATGAGGTTCATTCTCGTGTTACGCATCACGTTTGAACTTCAGCAAGAACCAATGAGGTTCATTCTCGTGTTACGCATCACGTTTGATCTTCAGCAAGAACCAATGAGGTTCATTCTCTTGTTACGCATCACGTTTGATCATCAGCAAGAACCAATGAGGATCATTCTCTTGTTACGCATCACGTTTGAGCTTCAGCAAGAACCAATGAGGTTCATTCTCGTGTTACGCATCACGTTTGAGCTTCAGCAAGAACCAATGAGGTTCATTCTCTTGTTACGCATCACGTTTGATCTTCAGCAAGAACCAATGAGGTTCATTCTCGTGTAACGCATCACGTTTGAGCTTCAGCAAGAACCAATGAGGTTCATTCTCTTGTTACGCATCACGTTTGATCTTCAGCAAGAACCAATGAGGTTCATTCTGTTCATGAGCTTCTGTTTATGTTCGCTAATCAATGTTTAAATTTGAATAAAAACCTGAATCTTTTCATCATATAAAAGGATCGAGTCTCTTCAGATAAATTGGACTAAACCGCTCAATTCAAACGGATCTCTTGATAAACTTTTAAAATCAGATTTCATAAAAAAAAAAAACTTTCATTTGTAATTTAATGTGCATTTGGTTTTGTAAACACATGAGGGTAAGATTATGGGTGAACTGGTCTTTTAGCCTCTTTTAAATGGACAACTTTCGATTTCTTTCCCCACGTGTGTATGTATTTTCAGGGAGTGTGCAAATGAAAATACATCATGGCACCGTTTTCCTGCTTCACATCACTTGCACAGGAAATGTGAAAAAATAAAGTGCTTTTAATACTTGTTCATTCTTTCTTTTTAACTCTCTCCGTCATTTCCTTGGCTGTTATTTCTCTCCGTTTTTTGAAGATTGAGGAACACTGCCGTGTTGACTGAAAGAGACTTCGTCCCAGATCAGCTCGATCTCTTCTTCTTCTTTAAACGCCCCCCCGCCACTTTCTGTCACTCCGGGAGCCGAGCGCACGTTGCTTCTTTCCCCCTTCCTTCTTCCCCACTGGCTGGCTGAAACACGGTTCCCCTTCCTTTGAAGTGGCTGCGTGCAGAATGGAGATTCTTTGCATGGTAAATTCGCCCCAACGCCCGCAGCATATCCATTACACAAGTTTAAAGAATGCTGGAGACACGTTCGTGAAGGCGGCCTTTTTTCCCCACTTCACAACCAATTTCTCTGTGTTTTGAACTTGGGCACTCATGAGCCATGTAATCTATAAATTAGGCCCATCTTGGGCGCGCAAACTCCACCAACCATACCGTGTTTGAAGTGCAATTATTTTGCTCATTACAAGTTCATTTTATTGTTATAGTTTGCAAATGTTTCCCGGGGTCACAATGTTAAAAGTTTGAGGAGAAGTGCGAAAGAGGAAATTAAGAAGTCTGTTGAGCAAAAGCGGCGGCTTTTGAAGGATTCAACCGGGTCCGTCTTTAAGTGTGTGAAGTTATTAAGCAAAATGACACTATCGGCTGAGAACTTTGGGAGGTGATTTGGAAAAATTCAGTTGGTTAATTCACCTTTTACGTTTTCTTTAAATGGAGATTCGTTACTTTGAACTCATCTTAAAGTGAACCGGCACGCAAGTATGCTGAACTCTGATAGCTGAGATTTGTTCTTGGCGTTCAAATGATTAAATCCCTGTGTCTGTTTAATGGTACTTGTGTCAAAATGTTAAAAAACAATTTCTCAGAGTATATATGTATGACTCTCTCTCTCTCTCTCTCTCTCTGTGTGTGTGTGTCTGTGTGAATTATGGAACAGCAAAACAAGGCCAATGTGTTCTCTGATTTCAGTTCTGCACACTAATGTTATCCGGTCCCGGAACAAAGCAAACATTTGTGTTCCTTCATAAAGGCCAGACCTAATGACGTAACCAAGTCTAATATCACCCATCCAGATCAACGTGAAATAATAGCCATCACTTTTAAGCCGATTTGATATTTAGTGTCTCGTTTCCAATTAAGCCTTCTGATATCAGGCCTGCCTAAAATGATGAAATTGAGCTAACTTGCTGCAGTCAGGAGATCACCCTATGGATATGCCCTAATAACTGCACTTTTCATTAGTCACTTATAATTAGCAAAAACAAGAAGTGTTTTAATCAGTTAGCAGCAGTGCAAAGAATGGCATGTTGATACATCATTTTCCCACAATGCCCTTTAAAGGAATGTTACGGGTTAAACTCGATGAACAACATCCGTAGCATGTCAGTAATGCCAGAAAATAATTTTGACTTGTCATTTGTAAAATTTTACAGAGCCTCAAAAATTGAGTTCCAGAGTGTTTTTTACTTTCCTGTGAAGTATTTTTCATATTTTTGACTGATGTTCACATATCTTTGGGTTATGTGTTACAAAGTTTTTTTTTTTGGTGCATAAAACTTTTGGACCTTTTTTTGTTGCACTGTAAAAAAATATTTTCAAGATTTGTTATCACAATATCTTTTGTCAAATTAACTTAAATAATTTATTTAGTTGAGATAATTTATTATTTTGAGTTTCTGATGATTAAATCAATCTCCTTCGTTGTATTAACTCACTTTTTCCAGTTCAATCAACTTAAACTTTTAAGGCAACCAGGTTACTTACTTTTTTTAAATTAAACCAACAATATTTTTTTACAGTGTAGCTAATAACACAAAACTTTATGTAAAAGAAAGATAAAATAAATAAGTTTGCACATAATAAAATTGTAAACAGCTCTATCCAATGTGATCTCATTAGGACAAATTTGTACATAAGCTTGTAGCACACATACATTTTTGTACATTTGCATTGAAATTTGCATAATTAACTGTAATGATGGTTAAGGCTCAGGGAAGAAGGATAACCTTCAATGTAACTTTGATAATAAAATGAGCAAACAACAATACGAAAGTAAAGCGGCAGCCCCTCATGGATGTCTGACACATTTAAACTAAAACAAAACAACATAAAGTGCAGATCTGGTCCTCTCTCATCCTTCACTGGCGTCACTCGTCCTTTTGTCGTTCCGGGGCTCCTCCGTTGGACTGGAGGCCGGTATGGCAGTGTTGGGGAAGTTACTTTTTAAAAAGAAGTGTTACTCGTTACTTCTTAAAAAAAGTAATCTGTTTCTTTACTTCGATACCCCATACGGAAAGTAACTTTTTACGTTACTTGTTACTTTTGCGTTACTTTTGCCTTTTCTTGACATTCGGCAGAACCCAATATCTGTTCCTAAATGTGTAGGCCTACATAAAGTTCTACAATGCATAATGCCATATATAATGCCATAAATTCATAATGCATTTATCAAAATTTTGAATATTTACGAAGAAATGCCCGTTAATGGATAGGCATTTGCATGGGCGACGCTATAGCGAGGGGCTAGCAGATGCTTCAGCAGACCCAAGAAAGACCAAAGCACCCCGTTAGCACCCCCAAAAATAATCTCTGGAAGCAATTATATTCAGGCTGTATTCTATGGAAGTCCTGAACCTGAATGCATGGTGAGGAAAAAAAGAAAACTTATCTTGTTATTTTCGACATAATAAGGGGGCATTCTAATCTGCATTAAGCCAAATTAAGCGTTCTTCTTATAATGGTTTTCTATGGGAGGAAAATGCTTAACGTGTAATTAAACACGCTGCGTTCATATTCTGGGCTCATCTGATTTTTTTGTGCATAGTATAGCCTACTTTATTATGATTTTAGTATCATAATGATTAATAAATGCATGCAATTATCCATGAACTTGATAAATGTTGTAGATATGTTTTACTATGCACGTAAACAAATGCCTTTCAACTTGTGTGTGCAAATTTCAGAATTAAATGAATGTGCAGCGATTTGTACAAATAGAGAGTCTAGGGCCACTATACGTGTTGTTGCCATTAAATAAGTTTCATATTTGATAAAATATCATAATGTTATTTTTTTCCATCTATGTTGATAATGAAAATTGAACAGCGTGAGTAAGATGAATGCGCAATATATTGAGTGGGTCAGACAACTTCATTAAGTTTTGTTTTGAAGAAAGCCTTTCTTACGTTTTGTATAAATTGTATCTTCATTTTATTTTTTTATTTATCAACCAATTGCCTGGATTTAATAAATAAGAAGCAAATATTGCAGACAATATAATGATTGACATGGAGGCGCCGGTGCGTGAACTGGAGCATCTCATCATAAATGAACCGAAACTCAGCATATGCCACACAGACATGAAAAATACATCTATATACTGTGTAGAAAGCTTGAAATGTCTTTAAACGAAACAATTCAAAACAAAAAGAAATAGGCTAATCTCTAATTATGTAATCCATTATGTGCATTTCTCTCTATAGGCATTCATACGGAGATGGCGATCGCTGTCAAATCTGTCCCTGGGAAAAGTATCGTTGTGTCGAATTGAAAGATGAACTTTTTGTTACCAAATTTTCAGTAGTAGCGCATTACACTACTTTTTACCAGAAAAAGTAGTTACGTTACTGTAACGCTTTGGTTTGGAACGAATTACACAACACTGCACGTAGACGACGCTCATTAACCCTCGCACCATTGGCCCTGTTCCTCTCCCACGGCTCTCGGCCCCACCCGCATACCACAAAAACATATGTACAGAATCTGAAATGTAAGCATTTTACGTATGACATACAAATGTTTGTAAATCCTTTTTGGGTGACAGAACATTGTACGCATGGAATTAATTAATTTGATATAATTTTGTTTAATTAGTTATCATCATTATTATGACACATTTAGCTAATTTGACATTATAACAGTTTTATTCTGTTCTGGTTCTTTTCATTTAGGATCTTTTAGGATTCCATAAAAATTCTTTCATCATTTAATATTCATTACTTCATAATTTAATGTTAATTTTGTTTGCTGTTCCACAGCTGTGGCACTAAAAATGACACGTGTGTCAAGAAGTGGTTAGTTTTCAGGTCTGGGTGGGGTTAGCCGCTCAGATCTTGACATAATTGTAAAATGTACATACCTATACAAATCTTATTTATAATATATAATATAAAAGATTTGTAAACACTTTCAACAACAGTGTATGAATACATTTTTTTATATTTTACAAAAATATACATGTGATCATTACTTACGTACAAATGCTAACAAATTCTTACAAGATCAATCTGTTCTAGATGCTAGTCTCATGTACCATCAGTGCTTTACTGTTAATATGAGATATGCATTTTTTTATACAGAGAAAGATCTCTCAAGAAGATAATATTTTCTGTGGAAAAGTCACAAATGATAGAGTATGTTTCAAAGCCAGATCATTTGAATTATTACTATATCATATATATATTTTTGTCTCGCTCCAGGCCTATATGTTTTTATTTTCCCAGGCTTTATGTTGCATCACAGCCGGTTTCAGAGACAGTAAAATAATAGAAGGGAAAGCAACTGTATCCATTTGAGGTTTGTTCACAGTTTGGATTTAGTCTACTAATTTGTATAACGTTGCACACACACACACACTCTTCTCTTCTCTTTTCATCAGCTCCAGAGATACCGACTGTTGTGTTTCTCTCTCCTTGGAAGCTCTCCTTCTCACATTGTCAACTTGTGGCTTTAATACCATCAATGCTAAATAAACTTTAGCCACATTATTAGTTGCTGGCGAGGTGCCTGCGAGAACAAAAACAAAAGGCAGAACAGGTTCAAAGGCAATGCGTCTAGCAGCTTTCTCTCTATTCCCTGTCTCTTCTCCTCTTCCTTTGGTTTGGGCGAAAGCGCTTTGTCTGGTAAACGGCTCCATCTTTTTGATACAGGCGTTTATTAGCTGTTGAGTTTAATTAAAAAAGGCCATTCATATGAAAATGGGACTTTGATAGTGATTGGTTTCCCCAGCAGCCTCTTCCAGATGCTTTTAATTAGAGCACTGTTTGATTGACATCAAGCCCGTAGGCTGGTGACTGACTGCGGACGCGCGCACACACACACACAAACACTCATAGTCGTATGCACAAACTCATGGAGTCACATGTGCGGTGTGTACCAAAGATCCAGTTGGTTTTGACAGTGAATGGCCAGGTAATTAGTGAGGAGGCAGAGCTGAGCCAAAGTTAATCACCTTGGCCTTGTCAGTCATGCTCTTTGCACATTGTTCACACATATAATTAATGCAATGCCCACAAATTGGAGCCCTTACAAGCTGACCGGCAAAAACATGCTGCGCGCACACACACACCTTTCACGAGCGCGGCCTTAAAGTAATATTCCGTGTTCAGTACAAGTTAAGCTCAGTCGAGAGCGTTTGTGGCATAATGAATACCACTAAAATAATATTGACTCGTACCTACAGTAGTTTTCTTTAAAACGAGCAAATGATTGAGGTTAAAAGTGCGCCTCTTACTATGGAAGCCAACTTTTGGAGGATTTAAAAACAGAAATGTGAAGCTTATAATTGTATAAAAGCACTTCCATTTAATTCTCTTTTTGGCTATACTGTTAAAACAGTGAGTTTTTTAACATTCAATTCGCTTCCACTGTAACATAGATTTGACTGATTTCTTTGTTTTGTTTGGAAGTGGAAATAAATGTACTTTACTTGAATGTAAAAGTAAACTTTACATAAAAGTATTCATAATGTACGTTGCAATCAGTGTTGGGGAGTAGTTAACTACAAGTAGCGACGCTACTAACTTAACTACATTTTTCAGTAGCTTGGCAGTAGCTCAGTTGCTTTTCAAACAGTGTAGCTTTTACAGTAGCGAACTACTTTTTGCAGCAAGTAGCGGTGTAGCGCGAGCAAAAGCTACATCGCGTTTGTCGAGCCTGCGCGAATCAGTGCGATGCAAGGATATTCTTCTTCTTGTTGGATTACAAACTCATTTTTTGCCATTACTGCCACCTGTTGTTTAATCACGCATCTTGCGGCTAACGGTTCACTGACGTACAGAAGTGGGTTGACACACCCATATTATGATTATAGCGAGACGTGACGGCAGATTTGGAGGATGGAGAAACAACTAACATTAATTACCCATGGCCTTATTTGTCCAAGATCAATCCGTATTTTTGAGACAAATGTTCTACATGCAATTTATGTTGGATGTATATTTTGTTCTTGCAATGTTGTAGGCTATTTTTGCAATTTTGCACTTTAGACAAACAGTCTGAGATATTTGAGTGTTGTGTATAATAAAACAATACTCTTTAAAATCATAATCGTTTTAAACACTAAATATTTTACTTTAAACATTCCTCAGACACTTATTCAGTTATTTATAATATACGTTGTTCAAAAAGCAAGAGTAGTTTCAATGTAGCTAGCTACTTTTTGATAGTAACTTGTAGTGTAGCTAACTACTTTTCCAAAAGGGTAGCTTGATTGTAGTTTAACTACTTTAGTAGCTTGTAGCTTGTCAAACTACAGTTTCAGAGTAGCTTCCCCAACACTGGTTGCAATGCATTATATATCTTTTGCTAAGTAATTGTAAACGAAATTTAAATGCGTTATAATATTTTAGGGTTGTAACGGTTCTCGGTAAAAAACTAACCATGCTGTTCCCCACCCACGGTTCGACTTGCACCGCGGTAATCTTAAATCTGATGACTTTGTTCGATGCGAGTGCTGTATGCTCTAATCACCTTTGGCTAAGCCACGCCCTAGAATATAGATTGACCAATCACAGCGCAGCCAAGAACGATCTCCCACAGAGGTCGGACACTTTTTCACAGCGCTCCATTGACTTTCAACACAGGCGTCTCATATTTTTGGTCTCGGCAGGCTATTACCGTCGTAGTTTTATCAAAAATATGGTTAAACGTTGTGCCTAGGGCATTTGCAACACAGATACGCGTTTCCCCGAGAGGTTGGAGGGGGGTGTCCGTTTTTTCCCTTCCCAAAACCAAAGTCAAATCCTGACAAGTGTCGTGTTTGGATTAAACTGTGTGGACGTCCTCAGTCAGCTAAACCCCGCAAAGATCAACAAGCACATCTTTTTTTTTTTGCTTCTAACCTTACTGTGAAGTTACACTAGTTAGACCGTTTTATAATGTTTTAGGTCATGATTTGGGTTCTCATAGCGGTTGTTGATACGCTAGCACACGCTGCTAATAAACACAACGTTAGTCAATCGTGTAGTCCGTTTGCTTTGTAATAACGATTATAGAAGTGAATAGAGACCTACCCAGCTTTGCATGAACAGTGTTGCTCCCGGATATTGTTAGTCCCAGCCTCCGTCTCCATTAGTAGGAAATGCGGTGGTTCATGTTTTGACTGTGACCGGTAATGTTATGCTTTTGCGTCTATTTTGGATGCCTTGTTGTTCTTGCGTTTCAGCTGTATGTCTTGAATATAGCCTTCGAACGCATATTGCACATTTGCCTACTTCTATCGGACACTTTATTTGCTGCTTCATAAAAGTTTGATAACATTTCAGCAGGAAGAGCTGTCACAGCATAAGCCATGCGGAGCGCAGATGAAGTTTGACGGATGTAGCAACAGTAACTAAGGGGACTAAAACAATTAGAGCACTGTTTTAACCTAAAACATAAAACGGTCTAACTAATATAACTTCACAGTAAGGTTAGATCTGTGCTTGTTGATCTTTGCGGGGTTTAGCTGACTGAGGACGTCCACACAGTTTCCAAAGACGACACTTGTCACTGTCAGGATTTGACTTCGGTTTTGGGAAGGGAAAAAACGGACACCCCTCTCCAACCTCTCTGGGAAACGCGTATCTGTGTTGCAAATGCCCCAGGCACAACGTTTAACCATATTTTGGATAAAACTACGACGGTAATAGCATGTCGAGACCAAAAATATGAGACGCCTGTGTTGAAAGTCAATGGAGCGCTGTGAAAAAGTGTCCGACCTCTGTGGGAGATCGTTCTTGGCTGGGCTGTGATTGGTCAATCTACATTCTCGGGCGTGGCGAATTGTAAGTCGGTTTGGATAAAAGCGTCAGCTAAATGAATAAATGTAAATGTAATGAGAGTTAAAGGATTAGTTCACTTTTGAAAAAACTTTTGCTGATAATTTACTCACCCCCGTGTCATCCAAGATGTCCATGTCTTTCTTTCTTCAGTCGAAAAGAAATTAAGGTTTTTGATGAAAACATTCCAGGATTTTTCTCCATATAATGGACTTCAATGGGAACCGGATGGTTCAAGGTCCAAAAGACAGTTAATAACAGTTTCAGATGCAGCTTCAAATGTCTTTAAACGATATTAGACGATGAATAAGGGTCTTATAATGCGAAACGATCGCTTATTTTAAAACTTATTCCAAAAATGTAACTTTTTTAAGGACAAATGCTAGCCTTGCTCTATTCTGTGAGGCGCGTTTGTAACGTCACGTAATACGTAATTACGTTCAAAAGGTCACGGGCGACGTAGCCGAAAGTACAGAGTCAGTGTTTACAAGTTGAACGCATAGGTTGAACGTGCAAACTAGCTCAAACGCCGTTTACAAAAAAAGGAATTAAAAGGAAAAACAACGATGTCGGACGATTTTGATTCTGTACTTCCGGCTACCGTGACCTTTTGAACGTAATTACGTATTACGTGACGTTACAAACGCGCCTCACAGAATATAGCAAGGCTAGCATTTGTCCTTAGAAAAGTTACATTTTTGGAATAAGTTTTGAAATAAACGATCGTTTCGCATGATAAGACCCTTATTCATTGTCTGGTGTCATTTAAAGGCATTTGAAGCTGCATCTGAAACTCTCTTTTGGACCTTGAACCGTTTGGTTCCCATTGAAGTCCATTATATGGAGAAAATCCTGGAATGTTTTCATCAAAAACCTAAATTTCTTTTCGACTGAAGAAAGAAAGACATGGACATCTTGGATGACATGGGGGTGAGTAAACTATCAGCAAAAGTTTTTTCAAAAGTGAACTAATCCTTTAATTGATATGTAATTGCAAATTAGTTGACACATATTTGCAAAGTTACTTATATGGAAAATGTCTGAAGTGGACATTCAAAGTAAAGTGTAACGAAATATTTTAGACCTGGTTTCACAGACAGGGCTTAGATTAAGCCAGGATTAGACTGCCATTCATGACTTCCATAGTATGGAAAAATAAAATACTACGGAAGTCAGTGTGGCCAACACAGTCTCATCCCCCAAAAAGTCAAATAACTGACCATACGTCAATATCCGCCTTTTTAGGGCCCCCTTAAACGTCGGTAGATGGCGATCCCGGGCCGTCATACAAAACTTAACTTTAACGTCAGTTAGGTGACGGGTTAGGTTTAGGTCTGGGGTAGAGTTAGGATCCCATAACCTCATCTACCGACGTTTAAGGGGGCCCTAAAAAGGCGAATATGGTCAAAAGACGTCCCAAAACGGTAACACTTTAGAATACGGTTCCTTCGTTAATGAATAACTACACAAGAACTAATGAGTAACACAATTTTAACAATCTAGTAACTATTATTAACTAATAAGAAACTTTGATTAACGAACTAGTAAGTAATAGCGTACAGACGAAAGTGGTAGTTCACTATTAAGTAATCAATAACTACTATTTTTTTAATACTTCCCAGAGAACTACTGAAAAAGTTTATTAACAATCTAGTAACTATTATTAACTAAAGTAAATTCTTATTAACAAATTAGTAAGTAATAGCTCACAGATGAAAGTGTTACTAGATACTTCTGTGGGAGTTACTAATTATTTGGATTCGTATTATAAAGTGAAGATCATTGGAACTAACTAATAATGACTCAAGTGTTACTAAAGACATTTTCTAAAAGTATACTAAAGTTCACCAAAAATCTCAAACAGTTGCAAAAATCATGACTAGATCATGTAGTAACACTTGAGTAATTACTAGTTAGTTCCAATGATCTTCACTTTATAATACCAATCCAAATAATTAGTAACTCCCACAGAAGTATCTAGTAACACTTTCATCTGTGAGTTATTACTTACTAATTCGTTAATAAGAATTTCTTTTAGTTAATAGTAGTTACTAGATTGTTAATAAACTTTTTCAGTAGTTCTCTGGGAAGTATTAAAAAAATAGTAGTTATTGATTACTTAATAGTGAACTGCCACTTTAGTCTGTGCGCTATTACTTACTAGTTCGTTAATCAGAGTTTCTTGTTAGTTAATAATAGTTACTAGATTGTTAATATTGTGTTACTCATTAGTTCTTGTGTAGTTATTCATTAACGAAGGAACCGTATTCTAAAGTGTTACCCCCAAAACGTCAGTTATATGACGTCTTGGGATGAGACTGCGCTGGTGTGGCCCATCAACCATATCACTCAAAATATCTTCTTTTGTGTTCTGCAGAAGACAGAATTTCAGCTTATTTCAGGTATTTACATTATTGGGTGAACTAGTATCCCTTTAACCTGTATTGAAAGCAAAATTTTCCTCAAAGTAAGCAACATAAGCCACTGGATTCTTTCCTTTACAGTAACTCCAGAGAAAGGCTATTTTCCTTTTGTTCAGGCCTCATCTGCTGTCTGTGCACGCTCACTAGCTCCCCGCTGTATTATCCGAGTGTCAGCTCCACATGTGGCACTGATAAATGTATTCCACACATGTTTATGGCCACCGGTTTACGTGGAGTTTCATCGCAAACCTGGCTTCTCCAAACATACGAATCCATTTTATGGAAGAATACAGAGCGATGGGGATGTTTTGGGAGAGAAATGTGTCGGGATGACTGATAGGTCAGTGTAAAAGTCTCATCTGCCCTCAAGGGTTATCGTTGTAATACACACTCCTAAGAGCACAGTCTTGTGAATCCAGTTTTGTTTCACTCCGACCCATCAGCCCTCATTTACGCTTGTGCGTTTGCGCTTTGTTCGGTTTGCCCGCCGTTTGGCTTTGATTTGGGAGACAGCGTTAAAAGCCTGGTGAAATCTATAGAGAGACGTTTCAGGCCAAAACCTTTTTCCAATTACCCAGTCTTCATTACTGCGCTGTCATAGCTCGCTCCCTGCAACTCCGGGCCTTTGCTTTATGGCTGCGGAACAAAAAGCCCCGCTGTTGTTTTTTCATATAGACTGATTTCCTGTTCACCCGATTTAATACATGAGAATGGGACTCAGATATCATCCAGTAGGAGGCACAGACATAAAATGGCATTTTCTTGCCCAAACCGAGAGCCAGGCTCGCTCTCTCTTCCACAGGTTTCACGATGGTCGCCGGCTCGCCATCCTAATGTGTCTTTATTCAATTAGGAAGCAGTGAGTAGGTATTCCGGCTCAATTATTCTTAGTTTGGGCCTCTTAGTATCTGATGTATTTGTAAGCTAGTTTTCATTTAACAGGAAATGCAAGTCTCAATGAAAACAATGACATTCAGTACTCCCATTTTTTTTTATCTGGTAAATTTCATGGATAAAAAGAACGAAGTAAAAAGAATGGAGAACATGTTTCACGTTTTTGTCAATGTCATTTCAGTTAGAAGTGTATATGATGTTTACATCGCAAGTGTTCATACACTTGTACATTTTATTTCTATTAAGTGACAAAGAAACATTTAGCTTTAGATTTTTGTACATTGTCATTTTTCACATAAATTAAAGTTTTTAGCTGTTTGATTTTAGAAAATTCTAAATGCACACACAATTTATAATATCAAAGTTATGGTGGTTGACCTGAAGAAAATGTTTTGAGTAAAAAGTACGTTCTGTATGGTATAAATATGTGCAGTATGAATGAAATCTGGACGTACTGCTTTTGTCATGTTGTTATTGTCATGAGACTTCTCAAAACTGCTCCTGTGGCCTCATGGGATAGCAAAATGTCGCACTTCAGAATCTCACTACATCTAATGTGTTTTGGGAGAGCGGGGCACAACATAATGCATTTTGGTTTTGGCTCAATTAATTAAAAAATAATTAGGTTACATTATTATTATTATTATTTTTTTACACAAGCAACATACACATCTCTGCTACAAATGAACACTTAAAGTTTTTTTCTAGGACCTACCATTTTCGTACAGTTGCACTGAAAGTGACAGAAGTGCAAATGTTACAGCTTACCCCATATGCGGGGTTAATTGTAACAGACAGAGGGGTTAGTTGTAACACACATAGTTCAGTACTATTTTATTTGTATAGTTTGATATTGTTTGTGCATCTGTATAGACAGATATCCATACATCCATCCCTCATCCAATCATCCTTCTATTATGGATCAATATCATGGATATAGAGACATATGCAATAAATAATAATAAATAAAATTATAAATATTGTAATTGCAATTAAATTAGATTTGTGTGTGGCAGCTGCATGTACAATTGAAGAGTTCAGATGCAAAAGCCTCTATAAGTGCCATTTGAAATTTTCTTCTTTAATGATGATTTATGTCATGCTTGTATATTTAAGTTAAGTGATTTCACTTAAATGACAATGAAGATTACCTATTAATTGTTATTTAAGTGAAATTACTGAACTTGAATATACAAGTTTGATAAAAATCATCATTAAAGAAGAAAATTTCAAATGGCATTTAGAGGCTTTTGCATCTGAACTCTTCAATTATTATTATTAATAATAATAACAGTAATAATAATACACATTTAAAGGGTTTATTGCATTAATAACAGGCCATATTTTTAATAAATAAACAAGTTATCATTCATAGTACACTAAATTTGAAACATTTTAAATTCCAACATTGTTTGTGAAAGTCCAACAAAGTTAAATGTATACTCAAACCTGAAAAGTTGTGTGGCTCCGTTTTCATTTGATTACCATTGTACACTTGGAGGCTTAGTTGTAACACTGTGTTACAACTAAACCTCGCTGTGCATTATTTTAAACTTAGCTAACAGTCGCTAGGAATTGCTGACATGTTTTAAAACGGTGCAATGTTTGAGCCAACAAGACAGTGATTAAGGCAATATAAAGTTAGATTTGGAAACGTATACACCCAACTCAGAAACCGAAAAAAACCTATGTTGAAAAAAATTACTTTCATGGTGTCAAAACACTCTTTGTCCAGTATCTTCACGAAATATAATCCAAACTTTCCGCAAATTCGCGGGAGATCGTCTTCTGGCAGCGAGAGAAAAAGAGCGGAAAGACGGCCGGCTTGATCCTGACGAACTATGTAAACGGTCCGTGTTACATTTAACCCCGCGCTCCCCTATACCACTTAAATAACATACTGTTTTTCGCCAATTAGCATATTTGGACGCAGAGCTTCGAAAATCACATGCTAATACCATGAAACTACACAATTTTGCATATACTTTTATTATTCAGAATGTCTAAATCTGAAACACTAAATAAGAATCTTTAAATGGGTCTAATACTGCATATATTTTAATTGTTATCAGGTTTACATTTGTGACATAAACAATAGCTAGCATTGCCATTAGCATGTGCCGCTTTAGCTACTCTGACAGCGCACTTCAGGAAGACTGAATAACCTTTTTATTGAAGTACCGTGACATGTGACCTAGCGCAAGACAACAGTAGCCGCAGGTGTACAGGAGAACACTGTGTTTTATGTGTCCGAGTGTGTGTAAATCCAGACTGTCTTTCTCAGACCCAGCTGCCTCCTCAGGTGAGTTACCTGTGCTGGCGGGCCGCTCTAAAGCCCCTGTATTCAGTGACACGGGCGCCGTCGCTCTGCACTCAAATATCACTTAACACTGATTAACCCACGCTGGGCCGGCGCTGGGTCCGCACTTGCCCACCTGCCAGCTGACTGCCATTAGACGTACCCTTATCTAGTCTCAGATCTGTCTACAATAGAGCCCGGGCCGAGCCGAGGGGTTAAGGAGCCTTCTTAAATAATAAATCATTAGCTAAATACTTTTTGTTCATTTGTGTCATGTTACGCGTACCTCAATCTTCAAGTGCAGATGCCTCACGGAAGCCGCGTCTGTGTCTGCACTGTCATTTAACCACTGCAAGCCAGAAATCTTTTTCTGTTTCTCTCATAGTACAGTAGGGCTGGGTATTGAGACCAATTTCACAATTCGATTCGATTTCGATTCACAAGCTTGCAATTCGATTCGATTTCGATTACGTTTCGATTCGATTCAATGTCGATTGTTTTGGATATCAGTTACAATAAATGGCAATTTTTCTCAAGGGAATCAAATCTGTAAACTATGGGAGTCTAGTTGTAGCCTATAGGCTTCATTAGCCTAATATGACGGTAATAATGAACTGTTTTGTAGCTATACAAACACTTAAATTACACTTTTATTTTTTTTATAATAATAAGATTATATGAAATATAAAGATTTAAATGGTGGCTGTCATAAAAACTTGCCAGATTTATTAAAATATGCATTAAATATTGAAGAACACTAACGAGTGTGGACTAACGGGTTTTCTGAGGTAAATATGACGATGACATTGATTACAAGCTGTTTAACTGACGTCTTTCCACGGTTGAAACGCTGATTGAGCGAATCAATGTGACATGATACGGATTTAGATAAGTTGTACTCTATCTTTAACACACTTTCAGACGCTCATTCATGCTTATTTGGCGCTGTGACTGGTATTATTAAGCCGGAAGAGAGATCAGCGCTGCTGCTTCTCCAGAGCGATCTCACGCCACAGCGACAAAACGCTATTTATGTTTTTGAATTTCTAAAGAAAATGGACGTAATTTGAAAATTGAGACTTTGTTTCATATCAATAGTAACAAAGGACAAAGATTATTGTGATTTTTTGGATGCGCGCAGCCGCGATACAATGTCCCATTCATTCAAATGAAACAGGATGACTAATCGATTCTTGAGATTTAAGAATCGATATCGGTTTGTAAAAATGAGAATCGATTAATATCGAGAAATTGATATTTATTACCCAGCCCTATAGTACAGTATGTGTGTTTGCACCTCTATGTGGTTTAAGGGTCAGGCTCAAGAAAAGAATTGCAAAAGGATGTCAAATTGACCTTTCATGAAGCTCCGCCCCCTTAACCGCAAATTTCAATGTGAGTATGCAAACATTTCCCGAGCTCACCGGAATTTTTTTTTTTTTTGTACGTCTACACATTAAACTTTTCTCATGCGTGTGGCAAAGTCTACACTTTTTTTTTTCTGGAAAATGTCACTTCAGGGATCCTTATGAATCTTTTTTCATTGTTTAAAGTGCTTTCCTCTATATAGTGAAAGAAGCAAATTCTGACCTTCTCTGTCTCTCACATCAGGTGGTCTTTACCATCTTTCTCTATCCGTTGACATTTAATCGGCCATGCTCATATAATACAACAGCCAATGTTATTTTTCCACTCCACATGGGTGGGGTCACAAGGCTACGAATTGCGTAGGAAAACAATTTTTCTGTTTTCTCTGTAGACACACACACTTATTTGTTAGCAACACTCGTGAAGCAGAGAATAGATTAGGCATTCTTTGGGTATGACTTGATTATAAGTCATCTCAGCCCAACGAATTTAGACTTCTTGACGCCCCCTCTGTTGCTGCCCCCCAGTCAGATTCATGTAATCAGATTAAATGCTAACAGAGGCTCAAGAGTGCCTGGACACACACACACACACACACACACACACACACACACACATTGCTACTTTGATGCCACTGTGTCGGAGACAGACGACATTAGTCCTGTCTGCGGCCCTTCAGCCCTGGAACCATGTCATCTCAATCTGGAGAGAGAATAAAGAACGTCCCCTCGAGCTGATGCATTAGTAAACAGCAAATGCTCACACTCCTGCAGCTGCTGCTCTCGTGTGTGTGTGTGTGTGTGTTTATACTCTTTAAAATAAAGGTTTTCAATGGATCTTTGCAACACCTTTCAACAAAGACACTGTTCTTTTCAAACTGCATGGGGTTGTCTTGAAGGTTTGTGGTTCTTGGCTTTGGCTAGGTTAGAAAAGTGCACTTACATTATGTGTTTTGGTTTTTGAGTTACTTTAAAGGTTGGTTCACCCAAAAATGAAAATGATGTCATTAATGACATGTCACCCCAAGCCTGTAAGACCTTGGGACAAACTCAGTTTAAGATATTTTAGATTTAGTCCGAGAGTTTCATTGGAAATGTGTGTGCGGTATACTGTCCTTGTCCAGAAAGGAAATAAAGACATCATCAAAGTAGTCATGTGACATCAGTGGGTTAGTTACAATGTTTTTGAAGCATCGAAAAGACATTTTGGTCCAAAAATACGACTTTATTCAGCATTGTATTGTCTTCCGGTTCTGTTGTGGATCCGCGTTCATGACGTAAGACGCGGCTGACGTGTGTGTGGTGCGTCCGTGTATTCGGGTTTAAATAAAAATGCAAGTGTGGAAATCCTTAGACATGTTTGTGAGGATTGTTTTGTACAGCGTTCGTCTCCCTCAGACTGTAACCGAAGCCCAGCCGCACCACACACACGTCAGCCGCGTCTTACGTCATGAACGCGGATCCACAATAGAACTGGAAGACAATACAATGCTGAATAAAGTCGTATTTTTGGACCAAAATGTCTTTTTGATGCTTCAAAACATTCTGCGTAGCTGCAAATTAAGGAATTAGAATTGATTTAGTTGCAAAGTTTAATTGTATTTACTTATAAAGTATATTAAAAACACCATATAGGCATGTAAACAACATTAAAAGCTTGATTTTCACTACAGGGGACTTTAAAGGCCCACTAAATGGCTTTGTATTTGTATGATGTAATTTCCACTGAAACAGGAAGCTAAGGCGGGACACATTGAATGGCTCCTCCCCCTTTTCAAATATCCAATAGTGTTTTGTTTACCTCACAGACGGCAAGTTGTACTTGACCTCGCCATCATGGCAGCGAATCCGAGCGCTGGATTCAATAGTATGGATCTAATTCAACTGAACACACATCTCCTACCCATATTGCTCCGTGACGTGCCGGCGGTCGCTTTGGTCAGGTGGTGTTTATGGCATAGTGGGCGGCTTTAGATTCTAGAGAGCATTTGATTGGACAGAAGATTTGATGAGAAGCTGAAGTTCGCGGTGATGTCATAAAAATGTGTCTTCCATTTTAGCGAAAGTGAGAGACTGTACATTTTGAATGCTTATATCTCCTAAATGCAAATTGTGTCATTGTTTTGGAACACACCAGCTTATTCATAACCTTAAGGCTAACATATTCATACTAATTACATTTTGATTTCAGGGGGCCTTTAAGCCTCTTTCACACTGGTAATTTGTCCCAGAATCATTTGATTTTGGTTTGTTCATACTGCCAGTGATTTTCTGGAATGTGTGTGTGCTTTCACACACATGCCGTAAAGATACGTAATATCAGGTTTGGGGTTGCTCGCTTTCGGGTTGAGGTTTCTGCGACTGGGGTATAGGTTGCCGGGTTGAGATGACAAACGAGTTGAAATTGTATATGGTGTGTGGATTGTGTGAAAATAATGCATTTAATACAAGATGTGGTAACTGGTCATCATTAGACAAACATATTGGTCCGATTATTCAAAAAGGAGTTTGGGCCATGCAAATTATGGGAGTTTCCCTGGAGAAATAACAAACCGGGAGGGGTCCGGGAGATAGGGCTAAAAAACAGGAGAAACCCGGGAAAAACGGGAGTGTTGACAGGTATGATGATGATTGGAAAAAAACATCTCCAGTTAAAGGAGTAGTTCACTTTTGAAAAAAACTTTTGCTGATAATTTACTTGCCCCCGTGTCATCCAAGATGTCCATGTCTTTCTTTCTTCAGTCAAAAAGAAATTAAGGTTTTTGATGAAAATATTCCAGGGTTTTCTCCATATAATGGACTTCAATGGGAACCAAACGGTTCAAGGTCCAAAAGAAACTTTGAGTGCCAACTGCAAACTGTTCAAAGGGCTTTAAATGATTCCAGACGATGAATAAGGGTCTTATCAAGCGAAACGATCGCTCATTTAATAAATAAATAACAAAGTTTAAGTTTTATAATCTCAAATGCTCGCAAAATGAAAATGAACGAATGTTTTTCCGAGTCATTTGGTTCATTCAACAAATGAAACAAACGAATTGACTCGGAAAAAGATTCGTTTATTCTGTTGATCGAGTTCGAACAGGAGAGTCACGAACGCTCATCACAGAACAGAGCAAGGCGAGCATTTGAGATTATAAAACTTAAACTTTGTTATTTATATATTAAATGAGCGATCGTTTCACTCTATAAGACCCTTATTCATCATCTGGAATCATTTAAAGCCCTTTGAACAGTTTGCACTGAAACTCTCCTTTGGACCTTGAACCGTTTGGTTCCCATTGAAGTCCATTATATGGAGAAAATCCTGGAATGTTTTCATCAAAAACCTTTATTTCTTTCCGACTGAAGAAAGAAAGACATGGACATCTTGGATGACATGGGGGTGAGTAAATTATCAGCAAAAGTTTTTTTTTCAAAAGTGAACTACTCCTTTAAGTCAATGAGAGGGATGTTGCTTGGTGGCATTTTTGCAGGTAATCCAAGTTAGATTTCAGCTCTTCTGCTAGAATTGTATCACTATTTCTATCAATAATAATTGCAAGATTTCCTCTTAAGGTCATTGCAGGACTGCACACAAGTAACAAAACACACATAAGAATTATCTAGTATTTCAAAATATTGTAGATAATAATTACAATGCAATAAATGTGGAATTATTATCTTATAACTAAATTAGCTTAAGGGCCATCTGGAACAAACTGGAATAAAGAAGGCCCTGTTGTTTCGCTGTGGGTGGTTTCACCATGGGCCATAAACCCAAATTTATGCTACATGTGCATTTAAATAGGCTTACAATTTAAAACCATAATCACTCTCTGTAACATTCTGCTTTTATATTGGCTGATGAGTTGATAGATTTTATCATCGGCATTATTTGGTAAAGCCTAACATCTTGCACTTGAATAAGATCCCTAAAGATAGCACTTAAAAGCCATTCGGAAAACGCTCATTTGCCAAAGCTGGAATTGTTCTGATCATGGACCCTAGTGATTTTAGTCTTGCCCAACCAAAAGATCAACAAAACGAACTGTGAATACCGTAACTGGTATGTCGACATGTATTTGACCAGGCTTGGCCCCAGAGATTGACACCTTATTCAACTAGTTTCATAATATGTCCATTCCTACCATAGACAAAACATGCTGTTGATCATATAGATCATTAAAGGAGTTTTAATGATCACTTTAAAAAAAAAAAAACTTTTGCTGATAATTTACTCACCGACATGTCATCAAAGATGTCCATGTCTTTCTTTCTTCAGTCGAAAAGAAATTAAGTTTTTTTTTTTATTTAAACATTCCAGGATTTTCACCATATAATGGACTTCAATGGGAACCAGACGGTTCAAGGTCCAAAAGACAGTTTCGGTGCAAAGGGCTTTAAACGATTCCAGACGATGAATAAGGGTCTTATCAAGCGAAACGATCACTCATTTAATAAATAAATAACAAATTTTAAGTTTTATAAGCTCAAATGCTCGCCTTGCTCTGTTCTGTGATGCGCGTTCGTGACTCTCCTGTTCGAACTTGTTCATCAAAATGAACAAATCTTTTCCAGAGTCAACTCGTTTATTTCGTTCGTTGAATGAACCAAATGACCCGAAAAGGTCGTTTAAAGCCCTTTGAAGCTGCACTGAAACTCTCATTTGGACCTTGAACCGTTTGGACCCCATTGAAGTCCATTATATGGAGAAAATCCTGGAATGTTTTCATCAAAAACCTTAATTTCTTTTCGACTGAAGAAAGAAAGACATGGACATCTTGGATGACATGTCGGTGAGTAAATTATCAGCAAAAGTTTTTTTCAAAAGTAAACTACTCCTTTAAAGATGCACATTTCCATTAAACACTCACTCACTTACTCATTACTCATGAATTCATTCACACTTATTTAGTCACATACTGTTTTTCGCCTGCGATTTCAGATGCAACCTATTACTGTCCCTGAAATCGGAGCAATCGTTCCCTCCATTGACAGCTACGCAACTACCACTTTGACCCTTCAAAAAGTTCTTAAAAAGATCGTAAAATAAACACACACATCAGTTGTGGTAAAGGGAAGCTCAAGCATGTTCGCTTGACATGCGAGAACCAATAATGTTCACAGAACGTTTGAGCTTCTGCAAGAACAAATGAGATTTGCTCTTATGCTTCAAGCAAGCTGGCTGAGCTCCTGTTTATGTTCGCTGATCAATATTTATACATGCAGTTATTTAAAAGTTTCACGATTAATCACATCCAAAATAAAAGTTTGTGTTTGCATAATATACAGTATATGTGTGTACTGTGTATAATTATTTTGTATTTTCAATTCACACACATGCATTTATATATTTAAGAAAAATGTGTTATTAATATATAAAATATTATGTGTGTATATATATATATATAATTTATATTAAATAAAATAATATATAATATATATATATATATATATATATATACATGCAAATATTTCTTAAATAATTATGCACAGTACACACACACACATATGTTATGTAAACACAAACTTTTATTTTGGATACGATTATTTGCGATTAATCTTTGCCCAGCCCTAATAAACTGATCGAGTCTCTTCATGAAATACTAAACAGCTCAATAAGTATGGATTAGTTTTACGATGTCTTTATGAACTTTTTGAAGAGTCAAAGTGGTAGATCCGTGGACAACATTAGGGTGAGTAGTTGATGAACTGGATGTTGTTGATTTACTGAATCTGTATATGACTAGATGTTTCTTTATACTTTTATATTTTTATTTTTAAATTGTATTAGTATATTTCTTGTTGTATTTGTGCACTGGAAGCTTCAGTACTAAGACAAGTCCCTTGTATGTGCACACTTGCACTGACAATATAGCTTTAATAAGAATCAATGTATATTTAATTCATAATTCATTTTATTTTTACATTTGTTTTTCAGTTTCTTACTTGACTGCTACTCTACACCTAATAGCTGACATTTAAGCACAGTTGCAATTGTTGTATTTGTCCTATTATTTGTTATTTGCATCTTTGTCCTTATTTTTAATAAGAAAGATAAAATGGATAAAACGTAATAAGGTTTTTGCCCGCCTCTTTTTGGTCTGAATGGTCTGTCTACATATTATGGAAGCTTGTTTCCGCCACAGAATGAAAACTAAAAAATGTTATTGCGACTTTTTATCTCACAATTCTGACTTTATTTCTCAGAACTGCAAAATATAAAGTCAGAATTGAGAGATATAAAGTCGCAATTGCGCGTTATAAAGTCAGAATTGCGAGATATAAAGTCAGGATTGCGAGATATAAAGTCAAAATTGTGTGTTATAAAGTACGAATTGTGAGAAATAAAGTCAGAATTGAGAGATATAAACTATTCGGAGGGGAAAAAAGTGTGTTTTTTCATCTTAGAATTGGCCTGATAAGTCGCAATTTCGAGTTTATATCTCACAATTCTGAGAAAAGATGTCAGAATTTCGACATATAAACATATTCGCAATTATGTGTTATAAAGTCAGAATTGTGAGATAAAAAGTCGTACTTCTGTCTTTTTTTCTCAGAATTGTGACTTTATATCTCGCAATTCAGATTTTATATTACGCAATTCTGACTTTATATCTCACAATTCTAACTTTATATCTCTCAATTCTGACTTTATATCACACAATTCTGACTTTATATCACACAATTCTGACTTTATATCTCGCAATTCTGACTTTATATCACACAATTCTGACTTTATATCTCGCAATTCTGACTTTATATCTCGCAATTCTGACTTTATATCACAATTCTGACTTTATATCACACAATTCTGACTTTATATCTCGCAATTCTGACTTTATATCTCGCAATTCTGACTTTATATCTCGCAATTCTGACTTTATATCTCGCAATTCTGACTTTATATCACACAATTCTGACTTTATATCACACAATTCTGACTTTATATCTCGCAATTCTAACTTTATATCACACAATTCTGACTTTATATCACACAATTCTGACTTTATATCTCGCAATTCTGACTTTATATCTCGCAATTCTAACTTTATATCACACAATTCTGACTTTATATCACACAATTCTGATTTTATATCTCGCAATTCTGACTTTATATCTCGCAATTCTGACTTAATATCTCGCAATTCTGACTTTATATCTCGCAATTCTGACTTTATATCTCGCAATTCTGACTTTATATCTCGCAATTCTGACTTTATATCACACAATTCTGACTTTATATCACGCAATTCTGACTTTATATCACACAATTCTGACTTTATATCACGCAATTCTGACTTTATATCTCGCAATTCTGACTTCTTATCTCGCAATTCTGACTTTATATCTCGCAATTCTGACTTTATATCTCGCAATTCTGACTTTATATCTCGCAATTCTGACTTTATATCTCGCAATTCTGACTTTATATCTCGCAATTCTGACTTTATATCTCGCAATTCAGATTTTATATCTCGCAATTCTGACTTTATATCTCGCAATTCTGACTTTATATCACGCAATTCTGACTTTATATCTCGCAATTCTGACTTTATATCTCGCAATTCTGACTTTATATCTCGCAATTCTGACTTTATATCTCGCAATTCTGACTTTATATCACGCAATTCTGACTTTATATCTCGCAATTCTGACTTCTTATCTCGCAATTCTGACTTTATATCTCGCAATTCTGACTTTATATCTCGCAATTCTGACTTTATATCTCGCAATTCTGACTTTATATCTCGCAATTCTGACTTTATATCACGCAATTCTGACTTTATATCTCGCAATTCTGACTTCTTATCTCGCAATTCTGACTTTATATCTCGCAATTCTGACTTTATATCTCGCAATTCTGACTTTATATCTCGCAATTCTGACTTTATATCTCGCAATTCTGACTTTATATCTCGCAATTCTGACTTTATATCACACAATTCTGACTTTATATCACGCAATTCTGACTTTATATCTCGCAATTCTGACTTCTTATCTCGCAATTCTGACTTTATATCTCGCAATTCTGACTTCTTATCTCGCAATTCTGACTTTATATCTCGCAATTCTGACTTTATATCTCGCAATTCTGACTTTATATCTCGCAATTCTGACTTTATATCTCGCAATTCTGACTTTATATCTCGCAATTCTGACTTTATATCACACAATTCTGACTTTATATCACGCAATTCTGACTTTATATCTCGCAATTCTGACTTCTTATCTCGCAATTCTGACTTTATATCTCGCAATTCTGACTTTATATCTCGCAATTCTGACTTTATATCACGCAATTCTGACTTTATATCTCGCAATTCTGACTTTATATCTCGCAATTCTGACTTTATATCTCGCAATTCTGACTTTATATCTCACAATTCTGACTTTATCTCACAATTCAGATTTTATATTACGCAATTCTAACTTTATATCTCACAATTCTGACTTTATATCTCGCAATTCTGACTTTATATCTCACAATTCTGACTTTATATCTCGCAATACTGACTTTATATCACACAATTCAGATTTTATATTACGCAATTCTAACTTTATATCTCGCAATTCTGACTTTATATCTCGCAATTCTGACTTTATATCTCGCAATTCTGACTTTATATCTCGCAATACTGACTTTATATCACACAATTCAGATTTTATATTACGCAATTCTAACTTTATATCTCGCAATTCTGACTTTATATCTCGCAATTCTGACTTTATATCTCGCAATTCTGACTTTATATCTCGCAATTCTGACTTTATATCTCGCAATTCTGACTTTATATCTCGCAATTCTGACTTTATATCTCGCAATTCTGACTTTATATCTCGCAATTCTAACTTTATATCACACAATTCTGACTTTATATCTCGCAATTCTGACTTTATATCTCGCAATTCTGACTTTATATCTAGCAATTGTGAGATAAAAAGTCGCAATTGTTTATTTATTTATTTTTTTATTCAGTGGCGGAAACAAGCTTCCATAATATATATTGTTACCTTGTATCGAAAAAAAAAAATAGGAAATTAAGTGAAATAGTGAAATAGTTTTAGTAATGGCTGCTGATCACAGGAATAAATGTAAACACAAAATAAATAGCAATAAATAATTTGATTTATTTATTTACTGATAATGTCTAGCCAACCTCTCTCTCTCTCTCTCTCTCTCTCTCTCTCTCTCTCTCAGTCTCACTTGCTTTTTCCTCACCCTTCCTCTCTGCCCCTTCCCCCACGGGCTATAGCAGTGCAGATAGGCATCTCTGTTGGAGTCTGCCTGTGTTTCTGCAGACACACTGCCTCCATCAGCCTCGCTGTTCTCCCTGGGAACCCTCCATGAACCCTCCAGCTCCTTTATTGCCCCCTTTACCCCTGCGCAGGAACTTGTGCACCAGCCTGCCCTCCGCCCACGCCGGGCCACAGCCAGACCCGCTCACAGTCACAGTTCAGCCTTTATGTTCCTCTGTGAAGTACAGTAAACCAAAAATAGCCCCCAGAGCTAGCCTTGTGTTTTAGGCCGTTTATTCTGGAGTAATATTTGTGGTGCAACCCTGGCGGCCATCTTGAGTGGCTCTCGGCCCTCTCGAATCAGCATCACCATCTGAGGATCCCGCTAGGAACTCGCCTCACGTACGGCCGTCGTAACGGGGGACGATAAAACGGGAGTGGTGAAGCGTCTCGTCTTCCTGCTTCCTGTAAGTGACCTTCGGGTGACCTCGGGAACTCTGGGCCGCTCAGAAGGCAGCGTGCGCATTCCTCCTTGGCTATCTCAGCCATCACTTGACAGGAATTATATAATTGCTGCCTGTGATCTCATTCTCCTCAAAGAGCATTTTGAAGTTTCCTTCCCTTTCTTTCCCTTTTGGTTTCCTCTCCCACTCTTTTTAATGTTAAAATTGCTCACATTAAATCTTCCTTCGATTCCCCCAACATTCTCTCTCTCTCTCTCTCTCTCTCTCTCTCTCCCAGTATTTTGCATTCAATCCCTCTGTTCTTGTCAAATTGTTTATGATACGCTTATCGCTTTAATGTGTGTGTGTGTGTGTGTGTGTGTGTGCGTGTTGTGGTGCATGCTAAACCGTGCTCATTTAGCAAACACAGAGATGAAGTGATAGAAAGTAGCACTAATATATAACTGCATATCCTGTATAGTAGGTATTAACTCGGCCTGTAACGGAGACTCTGTGACCCAAACTGTGGAAATGTGAAGACCGACCCACTCGGAACATGAAGTTGCACACACATGTGTTTGTATATACAAATACACTGTAAAAAATAAGAACGTATTTTTTACGGTAAAAAACGGCAGCTGTGGTTGCCAGAACTTTACCGTTAAAAATACGGTAGGAACGTTAATGGTTTTACAGACTTAACTTAAAATTTACAGTAATATACCGTATTTCATTTTCTGATAAAATATTGATTTACCAACCTTTTGAAAAATTGATATCTGTTTTGTACCATTGTAAAACACTGACAACCAACACAATCACAGCCGTGATGAAAGTTACATAAGTTCAAAACTCATCACATGTAATCTTCCATTAGATGGTTAATACTTATAAAGATGCTGCCCAGTGTCATTCACACAGACATTAAACACCATCATCGTAACACACATGAACCCTAATCTACATGACTGAAGAAAAAAACAAAAAAACAAGAAAACTATAAGGAACCATAGTTATTTCAAACAAAAATACATAAAATGTGAAGTGTCACACAGGGAATTGTGGGAATGTCAATTTAAGTTTTTCACTTTCAAAAACTGTAAATTTAACGGTATTTTACAGTAAAATTATATCACAGTTATTTACCGTATACAGTTTAACCAATTAACAGTTTTACACTGTAGCATTTTTACAGTCATTTACCGTTAAAATCATTACAGTGTACATTTTTTATTATATATATATATTTTTTAGTTATTATTGAACGTGACCTGACAAAAAAGTAAATTATGCGACTATACCTATATAGCAATGCAATATTAATTTAATATATGAAAAAATGTATTAATACTTATGTGTGTGTATTCTTATTATTATAATAAAAATATAAAATACTATAAATATTTTGATAGTTTTACACCGATTTCTGTATATTATACCGATTTTTATTTTCATTGCCAATATAACTACTGTATATTATCACCCATATTTCTCTCTCTCTCTCTCTATATATATATATATATATATATATATACAGTATATATATTTGTGTGTGTGTTTCCATCTTACAGTATATTCACATATACGCCGATATATATAGCGTGATTGTTTGTATCGTCATAAAATATAAACTATATTATCGGCCAGTTCTAATCTGATAAAGGTGACTATATGACATGAAGATATTAAGATTAACTTCATGATTTGCTGTAAATGTGTATTGTGAAAAGCGCTAGAAATACAGTACATACATACAACTTGACTTGACGACTATTATTATTGTTGTATGAAAAGTGACCTGAAACAATGTAGTCGTTGAACCCTTAAGAGGAAACCCAGAATAGAATGACAGTGTGTTTCTAACACATATTTGATCACCGCCGAATCGTTCACGCATGACATCATGATCATCAGCCAATGACGTCCTGACACAAGGCCCAGTTCTCGGCCCGCTGGGGTCTGATCTCAGATCAGCGGTCAGGTAGCGGCCAGAGCCCGCAGAAGAGTCTGACTCACTCCGTGAGGACTGTTTGAGTAATAAACGGGGGTCACGACCTCTGCGGGTGTTGAACAGAGAGGATGACTTGGTAATTGAGAGAAGTCGCACATCAAGTCCCGCTTTAATGTGATGGATGGGCCACTTTGAGTTGTATCCATAAAGAGGCTGATCAGAGATCAGATTCCCCGTATATTTTACTGAAGTTAGCAGAAAAACCAGATCTCTGCAAGTTGGGATGTGTATGAGTCACATGTAGTGTGTGTGTGTATTGTCTGTATGGCACTAGCATATTATGGATGTATTATCAAGTGTTTGGACAAATCTGAATATGTGTTTCTGATAATATGAAAAGCTTAAATTAGTATTATTCATTAATTAATGTTAAATAATATTCAAATGAGTTTTATAGACAAGTTGTACTTTACCTGTTCATGAAACCCATTTTATTGGAAGAATGAACTGAATGTGCAGATCTTGTTTTATTTTAGTTCTAAAATGTGGAATTAAAACATAAAACAAGTTAGCGTGTCTGACTGCTAGTGTGTAATATAAAATAATAACATATTACTGCCAGCTTCTCCACTACAACATTGTTAGGTTGTAGTTACTTTGCTTAGTCTGATAGGTTAATACATTTCTATGATTGGTTTTATTTTATCTATTTATTTTCCAAAATTATTTGAAATTTGAGTTTGCAATTCTTTCAACCCTGCCATGCCTAAATAGTTTAAAACCCTGTTATAACAGTGTAACCTTTATTTTAGCCATAAAGAAGTGACCAAAATTGATATTTTCACCCTTTATTTAAATATTATTCATTTTCCAAAAAAAAAAAAGCATATTAGTTGTTTGGAGTCACTTGTTTTATTTGTGATCAGTGTTGGGTAAGTTACTCTAAAAAAGTAATTAATTACTAGTTACTAATTACCTCTTCAACAGTGTAATTAGATTACTGTACTAATTACTCTCTCTAAAAAGTATTTAATTACTTTTAATTACTAATTACTTTCAAAATCCCATATCAATCTCAACCAGCTAATTACTACAAGGATTTTTCAAATAAATACTATAAAATTGCATGAATTATCCTTAAACTAACCAAGGAGGAGAAGGTTACATTATAAAAACATACTTTTTAGCATCAGACAATACATTTTGATGTTAAACCCACTATTGTTTTATGTCTGATCTCACTTTTTTCATACATATTTTACAATAATTCATACGAATTTGTACGAGTGCGGTCGTAATATTTAGACACCCTTATAAAATGCATACGAAAATTGATATTTTCACCCTTTATTCAAATATTATTCTGCATATTTGCATATTACGTAGTTGCTTGGAGTCACTTGTTTTATTTGTGATATAACGCTAATAAACATGCCCAAATTATGCCGACATCATTTTTGGCCAGGCTGTCATGAATGAAAGTGGATCAGCAGTTCTCACTTTTCACTTTCATAAAAACAAAGTCACTTTATGGATTTATTAATATCATAAGTTTGGCTGCAGTTCACACATCACCATTAGGAGGCAGTAGTGTTCTTTAACAGACACCTCCATGCACAGATGTGTGTGCACCTGTGTGTGTGTGTGTTAGATTTATAGAGGGTGGAAATGCTGTTATTATAAGTCATCCTCCTCATCTGAAAAAAAAGAGTCTTTCCGAGAGCCGGCTGATCATCTTCTGCGTGTTTATGGGGAGGCGATGCTGACATCTCTCACTCCCTCTTCCATTCCTCCGTGCTCCTTTCCTTGAATGGAGAGGAAAGATCTGGCCTGTGTGATTTGTCTGGCTCGGTTCTGTTAAGAGCGACGCCTGATCCTTTTCTGACAGCATGAAATGAGATTTTAACTTGTGAGATCAACTGTGTTGTTTTACATCATGTATGTCTGAGGATTCTTCGAAGAGGTTTGATCACAAGCCTATGAATGATGTCATGCTTGTTACAGGCCTCTGTGTGTATGTGATGTCTGTTTGGCATCGCATGATGCACTGCTTGTGTTTGACGACACATGAGAAATGTAGATTTAGTCAATTTTCTGAAAAAAAAAAACACTAAAGAAAGCCTTTTAAAATGACTCTAGCAGTACCATTGTACTGATGGTATCAGATAATAAAATCAGGGATTTTAAGGACTTGGATTTACTTATAGCATGTGCATGTGTAGGTCATTGGTATATGTCTGAAAACTATGCAGTGCACACAGTATAATAGGGAAAAATATGGTTCTACAACACTTGATATGCACATTGAAGAAAGGATATGGGACCATGGCATGACCATGATATATATATATCTCACAAAACCATAATGCTTGGTTAAGGAAAGTACATGGTAGTCCAAACTACTTCAGATAGTTTTAGCATGGTATATTACTAAAAACCATGCTAACTGTTCTGAAACCATGGTCATTTCATTGTGTCATTACCGTTTACTAGGAGAATTAAAGACAAATATCGAGAGAAGATAAAAAAGAAAGAAGGATATTGTATTGTTCATACCACTCTACTTGCTGACAAAAAAAAAAATACTACGGTATTACCTTGGTATGTGCTTAAAACATGGTACTAACATTATCATACCATTGTACTTGCTGAAAAAAAGAAATAATTAAACAAACAAAATATTGCATAAATATTTACATCTAAAATATTAAGGTATTACCTTGTTGCGTGTCTAAAAAAGCATGAATTAACATTACCATATACACTGTAAAATTGAATATGCTTTATCTAATCAAAAAAATTGTGACAACAGATTACGAGCAATATTATTAATTAAATGTAACAAATTAGAATTGAGTAATAATTAATCAAATTAATTCCTTAAAAGTTACCATTTAAAATGAGTAAAACTTACAACAAAAACCAAAAAAAAAAACAATCAATTTAAGTCACCATTGTGGTGATCAGTATTTGTTTTAGGTTTGTTTTAAAATTAGGTTTGTTTCTTCTTCAGTGATTCTGCTGGTTAACTTCAGGTGTCTTTAATGTTGGCACTATAAAGTAAATAGTTTTTAATTCATCTTTGCCATCTCTGTCTGTTAGTGCGATATTTTTTGGTGTAAACTACTCATTTTAAATGGTTAACTTTTAAGAAATAATTTGATTAATTATTACTCAATTCTAATTTGTTAAATTTAATTAATAATATTGCTTGTAATCTGTTGCCACAATTCTATTGATTGGATAAAGCATATTAATTTTTACAGCAATTATACAGAAAGAAAGAAAGAAAGAAATGCAGTGAACCCTACAGATAAGAGCAGAGAAGCGATGAAGAGCATTAGCGTTCCCATCGAGCAGTCAGGCCACCCTCAGAGAACCTTGAGCTGTGAATGATGAATCATGTTGTGGATTGCAGATTGCAGATGCATTCAAAAACAGCCTCATATTTTACAGTGTTCAAGACAGATTAGCTCGCTCCTAAAACTGAGCCTTTACGAGAGAGAGAGAGAGAGAGAGATTTGGGAGCTGAAAGAACATCTTTCTTTCCTCCCATTCCCACAGTTTCACCATCCGTTTTCGTCATGAACAAACACACATGATGTTTCACTTGAAATCCATAAAATGAATTTCATCCATCTGCCACATTCGTATTTTCCTACAAGGGGCTAATGAAGCAAAACATGCCGGACCAGGATATTAACACGTTCACGCCGCCCCTCTCCACGGCACAAAAAGACCCCGCAGAATGAAGGTACGAGAACAAGAATAGGGAGGAAATTTGCTTGAAATGTAGCTATGAGCCTGCAAAGATCTTATTACATAGATGGCCGATAAGCATCTCAACTGGAATAATACTTTGCACAAGCTGCACATTTAATTAAGCATTCATATGTGCAGAGCGACGGAAAAAAGAGTGAGAGAGAGGAGAAGAGAGATTGCATTCATCCTCAGCCTTTGGCCTTTTCTTCCCTTTATAATCTGGGCGTAGCGAGGATGAGAGGAGGTGAAGACAGCGAGTGGGAGTTCGCCTCTTAACTTTGTGTCTTATTTAAAGCTTTACACGTGTTTTTCTGTTAGCGCACTCGCTACCTCCCATTGCTGCCCCCAGGGTGCTCACTTTGAGGTGTGTGTGTGTGTGTAAGTGCTTTGGCCTGTGGCTGTGATCTTAACAATCCTGACACATTTGTTTTTGTCTTGCATTCCAAAGTATTCTCGTGTGTTGTGGTGCATTTATGTTAATGGTTGTGAGTGATTCATTGGTTGAGGCCAGTAACAGTGGCTCAGTAATCATTGTGTGTGACAATAGGCGTGTAAATGTGTGTTTGATTCCGGATCAGGAGTGTGTGTTAAGAGTCAGTCTCCCATTTGAAGCCACTAATAGGAAACACTTGTCCAGGGAGCTGTTGCTTCAATCTAACGGTGGCATTTGAACACACTATAGACACTGGAGTATCACTAAAAATGGTTTCTGGGCTGCTAATGCGATGTCGTGAAAAGGTGTACCACGCACATTATTTAGCATGTTATTATTTGTGATGTTGGCTAAGTATAACCATTGCTGTTGCTTACACTCCTGTGCAAAAAAAGGGCCAAGCCCGCAATGGCTGAGCGCTGAGCTTTTAATTGTCTTAAACACAAATTAATGGTCAGAAAATTAGCAAATGCACCACTTAAAAAGCCATTGCTGACTGTCTCAAAAAACATCAAAGACTTGGATATGGGAAGTTGTGTGTGGAATGATAAAACACAATTTCCTGACTTGTGATTTGTGATTAAAATGGTTAAGACCATTAAAAGACCACTAAATATTTTAAGTATCACCGATGATTATCATTTCAAATTCAAAATTATCATTATCAATCACGCTCACTGTCCTTGGCCCCGCCCTGCTTGCCACATTGATATAGATGTAATATATAACAAAATAATATTGATGTAATGTTTATTTGTTTATTCATTTAACAAATAAATGAAATAAATCAATAGCCTATAGTATTAAATAATAAGTCAATGAAAATATGTTAAATAGTGCTTGGAAAGGTCCAGTCGAGCGAATTGTATTATGGGATTCAACATTTTGTATAGTGTGCTCTGTTGTACTCCCCATTCTGACAAATGCTGTAGGCCATCGAGAATTTGCATTCACATACTTTAGTGTGCTGTTCTGGACATTTCCATTTATTCATTTAGCTGACGCTTTTATCCAAAGCGACTTACAATTGCTATATATGTCAGAGGTCACACGCCTCTGGAGCAACTAGGGGTTACAGTAAGTGTCTTGCTCAGGGACACGTTGGTGTCTCACAGTGGATTCAAACCCGGGTCTCTCACGTGTCTTATCCACTGCGCCATCATGTATTTCTGTAAATTACAACTATTTACTTTAGCAAATTCTTGCCTACAATTTCTCAACTCTGAACATCTGATTGAATAATTAGTTTAGAAAGATAAAATCACAGCTATTATTGTTTGAAAAGGTCAAGTTGAGTGCATCGCATTTTGAAATACAGTTTTCTTGGTTCTTTCGGAGTGGACTAAAAAAAAGAAAACAATACACTTAGGTCTGATTCACTTAGCGTTCAAGCCGACCAAACCAAAAGTAAAAAAATAAAATACTTACTGAACATCCAAAACAATGTGTGCTCTAATAAATGCTCTCAGTGAGTGTGTGTACACAGTATTTTTCCCAGCTGAACTGCAATGGGCAAAATCGCGACTATGATGAGAAAAACCATATATGTTTAAGCATTCTGTCCTTATCTTGTGACATCATGTCCTGTTTTTGGTTCATTTAGTCTGTGTTGCGTTCATATTCAGTCGACCCACATAACAAACAGAAACCCACCTTTTCACAGTCTCGTCCTCTTTTTTGGTGCGCACCATACACACTTTCACACCCACACTTAGAGACGACTTTCTATCTTCTTGTGGAACATAAAAGAAGATATTTTGAAGAATGTGTGTTTTTGTCCATATAAATAAGTCTAAATTAAAATACCTCTTTTGTGTTCCACAGTAGAAAGCAAGTCATCTCTTTAAGTCTGTGTGTGCGGTACTCAAATCTTCAGAGGACAGAACTCATTTTGAGAATTGACAGTGTTTTTAATGCTTTAATTTTCTTGTTTTTACTAAGTGATAAATGGAGATATCTTTGCTTGCATTGGTTACTAATTCTCTTACCCACCCACCGCCCCCTCTCTCTCTCTAGTTCACACACTAACACTAACACACACACACATAGTTAAATATTTGAGAGGGTCAGGAATTGAGCAATAAAAAGAATTGGTGCTGCATTGTGAGAGATGTAGTCGCTCTCTTGGGGTCTTTCCTAAATGTGTGTGAACAAAGATTAAGCCCAACACACACACACACACACACACATACCATAAATTCACTTTCTCACTTGTGACCTTTCCACACAAATCACAAGTAAATGTCTCAGAGAGCATGTTGGCATGCAGATTTACTCTACAACTGTGTTAGATATGAAGCTTTCAAAGTGCAAGTATTATTTATGTATTAGTTGATTTATTTTCTTACAACATATAAATCTGTTCACAATCACAATTGCAAAACAGTTCCATTTAGATAACGTCTTCTTGGCGCTTTTGGACATTTACTGGAAGATTTTTGCCTAAATTTAAAAAAGAAGAAGTTTCAGTTAGCAATAAAAGTCTTATACGTGTGCAAATGAAGATAAAAATGCACAAAGGTAGCAGGTATTGATAAACAATTATTATGGGATATCCTTCAACAGTATAAGAGGCTTTTCTGTCATTTTGAATGAGATGACACTTTCTTTTTTTGGCTGGATCTATTCATTTATTCCAAATTATATTCACTCAAACAATGATGTGAATCCTTTATCATGTCTCTATCATCTTCTCTCATGATCATGTTTTTAATTTCTGAATGTATTATTAAAGGGATAGTTCACTTTGAAATTATTTTTTTGGTGTGTTTTATCTTACCTCAAGGGCATCCAAGATGTAGCTGTCTTTGTTTACAGTATTTCAGTTTTGATATTTTTAGGTCAAACCGTTCTTGTCTGTCAGTCATATAATGGAGGTCTATGGTCACCACCTCAAAGAGCATGCACAGAGAAGTCCAAATTAAACATGATTTAATGACTCGTAAATGTAAGTACACATTGATGGCCTAAGACACGAAACGAGCGGTTTGTGTGAGAAAACCAACAGTATTTATATTGTTTTTACCTCTTGTAATCACAGCCACAACGAAGTGATCTGAGGCCGCGGGCGCTTTGTGGCTACAAGAGGTCAAATCTATATAAATTCTGTTCGTTTTCTCACACAAACCGCTCGTTTCATGTCTTAGGCCATTAATGTGTACTTACATTTACGAATCATTAAATAATGTTTAATTTGGACTTCTCTGTGCATGCTCTTTGAGGTGGTGACCATAGACCTCCATTATATGACTGACAGACAAGACGTATTTGACGTAAAAATATCAAAATTGAAAATACTGTGGAAACAAAGACACCTACATCTTGGATGCCCTTGAGGTAAGATAAAACATACCAAAAATTAATTTCAAAGTGAACTATCTCTTAAATATTGGAGGAGTATGAACTCATCAGAGGGAAAACTTCTTTGGCATAATATCGTACTATCACGTGATAATAATAATAATAATAATAATAATAATAAAGAAGCAGCTTTGATCAAAAATGTATTTATTAATTTATTTAGAAATAATCTTTAGGTAAAAGAACAACAAACTGTAGTCGCGGTGCAACCTACATGCAGGAAGGGGAAAAGTATCTAATAATTTTACCGTTGTACGACATTTAAAGAAATCGGTGTGATATCATAGCAACCCCATTTAATAACGGATGTAAATGAGTTAAGTCGGTGAAGGAGGGGGTGAGCGAGGCGTAGAGAGAATAGAGAGAGAACTAAGACAACAGTATCAGTTCTATTATCACGTTAAAAGGGGACTAGAATGAGACACACTCCCGGCCGGCCTTGTGTCCACAGGACTGCACCTGCAGTGCGGGGTCATTGTTAGGGGCCCCGGCCCTCCTCCTCCTCCTCCTCCTCCTCCTCTCTCTGGAGGGCTGCTGCTCTTTTCTCTTTCGGTCATCCCTCTCTCTCTGCTCCTTTCTGCCGGTGCGTAAACACAGCTGAGAGCGAGGCGCTCACGTGCCGTCCCGCGGAGCCTTCTGCCACAGGCCTACACACACGTGCGGCCGGGAGATTATGTTTGCACTTCTGAGAGTTTGTGTGAGCTCACACATCTGAATCCGGCTGCGTGTGTTTTTACATCTGAATGTGCGAGTAAATGTTAACGCGAGTCATTGTCTCAGTATCTGTCTGCTTTTAAATGCTGATGAGTTTGCTCAGCGCTGTGTGTTTGTTTGCTCCGGAGGAAAGTGTGGCGGTTTTAACAACGCCGCTCATTGTTGGCTCGTCCGTCTTTATGGCGCGGCGTTTCGGCTCTACACACACCTGCCCGTCGCTCTTCTCTCGGGTTCTTATGTCTGCATGTAAAGTGTGTCTGTTTGTGTGATTGATCTAGACTGCCAAAATGTCAAATTCGTTTCCTTTCACTTCATCAAAATGATGAGGATTGCCTACGCTATCTCACGACCAATTCGTACGAGTGATTCAAAAGTGGCTAATTCATATGGCCTCACTCGTACGAATTCGTACGATTTGTCTAAACCCACGTGACGGTTATGTTCAGGGGCCGGGTCATTCGTACGAAATCATACGAATTGGCTAATTCGTAAAATACACTGTAAAAAAATATTGTTGGTTTAACTAAAAAAAGTAAGTAACCTGGTTGCCTTAAAATTTTAAGTTCATTGAACTGGAAAAAGTGAGTTAATACAATGAAGGAGATTAATTTAACCATCAGAAACTCAAAATTCTATTTTATCTGAACTAAATAAATTATTTAAGTTGATTTGACAAAAGAAAAAATGTTGTGATTACTACACTGTACATTTTTTTGGTTGGTTTAACTTAAAAAAGTAAGTAACCTGGGTTGCCTTAAAATTTTAAGTCGATTGAACTGGAAATTGAAGCAGATTAATTTAACCATCAGAAAGTCAAAATAATAAGTTATCTCAACTAAATAAATTATTATAAAGTTGATTTGACAAAAGAAAATATGTTGTGGTAACAAATCTTGAAAATATGTACGATTTAGCAAAATCGTACTAATTCGTATAAGTGAGGTCGTATGAATTGTTACGAATTAGCCACCTCGTAAAATTCGTACGAATTCCTGTGAGATCGCCATTTTCCATGAGATTTCAAGGTATTAAAATAATCATTAAAAAATAAAAGTATTATTATTATATGAAATGTGTTTTATTTAGAAATATTTAATTTAGTACAGCTTCACTGTTATTATTATTAATAATAATAATAATGTAATATAAAAACGTTAATAGATAAACAATATTTTTAATAGTTTAAATTAAAGATTAATTCGATTTGAAATTTCATTTTTCATTTTAGAATCCGCGTTGTTCCATTTCTGATCATAAGAGTAGCATGAGAATATTTGTTAGTGATGTTTTTTTTTTACTCCTTTTGTGGCCAAAATAAAACATTTCTGCACCAATATATTATATAAAACTTGTCTGGTTTATGCTACTCTGAGCAATGTCTGAACTTTGTATTTTGAGCTCTTCTTGTGTTGTTATTGCCTCTTCACGATGGCTTGTTTGATTTAGTCCTCCTCAGATGTAAGTCGCTTTGGATAAAAACGTCTGGTTTTTGAAATGAGTAAATGTAATTGTAAAATATCCTGAAGTGGCTCAGAAATATTCAGATCTGGGGACTGTACATGCCATGGGAGATTCAGATTCACTTTCGTGTTCATCAAACCGTCTTGACACACGGCAGCCCCTTCAGGGTTAAACGTTTGAAACTTTTAGCTGCACATGGTCCTCCAGAATAGTTCGCTAGTCTTTGGCAGTGACGCACCCATCAAACACAGTCGGGAATACGTGATATTACATCTCAAACCATCACGATCCACCGCTGTGCACCAACACTCTCGGTGATCAGCCTCTTTGGGGCTTCATCACACCGTAACTCACTCATATGTGGGAAAGACAGTGAAGGCGGACTCATCCGAGAACAATACACTCTCACACTGCTGGCACCATTGAAACTAACATTTGGCATTGGTGCGACCACACGTTTGGCTACAGCCGCCCGCCTCTGTGGAGGTCCCGACAAACAGTTTTGGTGGAAATAGGAGGTTCGAGGTGCACATTTAAAGCGATAGTTCACTTTGAAATTAATTTTTGGTATGTTTTATCTTACCTCAAGGGCATCCAAGATGTAGGTGTCTTTGTTTCCGCAGTATTTTCAATTTTGATATTTTTAGGTCAAACCGTTCTTGTCTGTCAGTCGTATAATGGAGGCCTATGGTCACCACCTCAAAGAGCATGCACAGAGAAGTCCAAATTAAACATGATTTAATGACTCGTAAATGTAAGTACACATTGATGGCCTAAGACATGAAACGAGCGGTTTGTGTGAGAAAACCAACAGTATTTATATTGTTTTTACCTCTTGTAATAACAGCCACATCTAGGTCTATGGTCACCACCTCAAAGAGCATGCACAAAGAAGTCCAAATTAAACATGATTTAATGTTTAAAAATCAAATACAGACAAAATTTACAATAAATAATTTTAAGACAATTTAATAAATAATATTGCTTGTAATCTGTTGCCACATTTTTATTGATTAGATAAGCATATTCATTTTTACAGTATATATATATACAGTATATATGCCCATAATCTGTATATATATATATATATGCCCAATTTTTTTTTAAATAATTTGTATGACTACGTTTCTTGTTGAATTTGTATATGTGCACTGGAAGCCTCAGCACCAAAACAAATTCCTTGTGTGTGCAAGCAGAATTGGCAATAAAGCTCTTTCTGATTCTGATTGTGATGTGTGTATATATATATATATATATATATAGGGCTGTGCAAAGATTAATTGCGATTATTCGCATCCAAAATAAAAGGTTGTGTTTACATAATATATGTGTTTTGCGGTGTATAATTATTTTGTATATACAAATACATATGCATGCATGTATATATTTAAGAATTATTTCCATGTAAATAACTATATTATATATAATTATTAATATTTTATATGGATAACACATTTTCTTAAATATATACAAGCATGTGTGTGTATTTATATTTATAAAATAATTATTATACAGCACACACATAATTATGTAAACACAAACTTTTATTTTGGATCAATTCATCTTTGCACAGCCCATATATATATATATATATATATATATATATATATATATATGAAGAGTTCAGATGCAAAAGCGTCTAAATGCCATTTGAAATTTTCTTCTTTAATGATGATTTTTATCAAACTTGTATATTTAAGTTCAGTAATTTCACTTAAATAACAATTAATAGGTAATTATCATTGCCATTTAAGTGAAATCACTGAACTTAAATATACAAGCTTGATAAAAATCATCATTTTAGAAGAAAATTTCAAATGGCACTTATAGAGGCTTTTGCATCTGAACTCTTCATATATATATATATATATATATATATATATATATATACACAATCAGTACTATTATTATTATTAAATGCTAATACTAATAATGTTTTTGTAGCAGGTCATGTGTTCAGGTTGTTCAGGTCAGGTGTTTCAGCTTTAATATGATGGATGGTGTCTCCTCACTACCAGTGGCTGCTATTCTAACCATTTACAGCTTTACTGTGTTATTTAAAAACCTGCATCAGTCTCCTTAGGTTAAAACAAACACACACACACACACACACACTCCTCTCAGGCTCCAGTACCCCGTCCAGGGGGCAATAAACTCGTTATCTCCCTCTTTCAGATCCTAATCTGAAGGCTGGCCTGCACATTGCCAGGTGACCCTGGGTGGGGGCGGCCCGCGCTCCTTAAATCCCCCGCTTTCCCCTGGTGTCAGCGCCCCTCTCCCTCACTCTCGCTCTGAGCCCACCCCCCGCCTGCGGGCCGGCCCACCACCCGCTCCTGCAGCAATTAATCCATCTATTGATCACACAGAGCGACTCAGCAAGCCCCTGAACCTGCACACCAAAGCTCTCCTGTCTCACATATTCAACTCTTCTTTTCTTCCAGTGATTTTTCAGTGTTTTTGTTGCACTTGGTTTCTCTCTCTCTCTCTAGAAAAGCTCATGCAGGGCACCGTGGTCATTATAACGTCACACTTGGGAGCCATTTTGTCTCGGCCTTGTCAAAGGATGGTACGATGAACAAGCACAGGCTGTTGGTATCTGTTGTAATGAATGATCTGTCATAATTCATCATAATGAGAATGTATGAGAAACACCACCTGTGGCCAATCATATATACGAGGGTTTCCACATCCTACTAAAACGAGAGCCTCTGTGAATACATTTTTATTTTTATTAATAATACTTTTTAATCCTCCAGCATTCCAACCTCCATAATTTGCAGCACTCTTTAGCGAAGTTAATCATGTACAAGCAGAGGACACTAACGACAGACATAGGAGAATAATAATAGAGAGCCTAAGCCCCGCCCCTCCGCTTCCGGCTCATGGGACCTTATTTCGGAAAAAATATGAATGGTAGTCAATGGCGAGAAACAAGTTATCTTTTTATTCCGTCTGAACTGTGCCCTCAATTACACATATGATGTTTGTCAATTTTAAAGATAATTCTGAAAGTCAAAAATGTCGCAGTTTGTCATAAAACAGAAGAGTAACATTTAGTTTTATGTGAAAATCGCTCTATGAACTACATCTCCCGGTAAGAGAAACGAGATCCGCTGCTCGTGTGTGTGCAGTCTGGTACAAAACACTCAGGTATGACGGCGTAACGTTACGATTATAACGTACGACTGTAGAAACAATGACAGACAGCCTCAGTAAAGTTAGCTTCATTCATTGGGAGAAAATGTGCGCCTTTGGGGTTTGTAGTCTTTGTAATTACGTATTTTCACAGTCTTATACCTCAACGGTTTTACATCAAACTGCGACTTTCTTTACTTTAAAATGTATCTTTTAAATTGACAAACATCATATGTGTAATTCAGAGCACAATTCAAACCAGATCAAAATATTTGTTGTCTCTCGCCATCGACTACCATTCAATATTTTTCCGAAATAAGGTCCCATGGTGGTCGACCGGAAGGGGAGGGACTTAGGCTCTCTATACTAATTACAATAAAGAAGCAACCGCCAGCACACACACATCTTCAAAAAGACAGTTTCAGTGCAGCTTCAAAGGGCTTTAAACGACACCAGACGATGAATAAGGGTCTTATCAAGCGAAACGATCGCTCATTTAATAAATAAATCACAAAGTTTAAGTTTTATAAGCTCAAATGCTCGCCACGCTGTGACGCACGTTTGTGACTCTCCTGTTCGAACTCGTTCATCAAAACGAACGAATCTTTTTCCGAGTCAATTCGTTTGTTTCATTCGTTGAATGAACCAAATTGTATTGTATTCCGGTTCTGTCATAACTAAAAAGATGTTTGAGCCCTCTTTATTGTCCTGGTACAAATCAATGCTTTTTCTTTGTTCAACGAGCAGTTCATGGGTTGAAGCTCTTAATTTTGATCTCTCAGAGAGCACAAGATTGATGCATTTAACCTTAAAATGTACACAATTTTTCTAGCAGTGTTGTAGTACTCGAGACTCGGTCTCGAGACATATTTTAATGGTCTTGGTCTTGTCATGGACTCGTGTGCATTTGGACTCGGAATTGACTCGTACTCGAACATTTTTTTTTTAGGACTCGGAATTATTCCAGAGTCCACTCGAGTTAAATTCAAAATATTTTTCATGATTATTAATGTATGTTAATAAAATATTTCTTTAAATTGATTGACACACCCAGTGATTGGTGATTTTCTAGTGCGCAACTGCGCATCACAAATTGTAATAAAATTACTTTCAACACCACCTACTATGTGGCCTTTTTACCCTAAACTGATCATATTTTTTCAACTCTAAGTAAATTCAGTAAAAAAAAAAAAGGATTTCTCTAAGTAAATAAAAGTAAATTAGGTAATCAACCCTCACTGGTCTCGACTCGACTCGGACTCGACCGTCTCTGGTCTCGGACTCGACCCTCTATGGACTCGGTCTCGACTCGGACTCGAGTGAGATGGTCTCGACTACAACACTGCCCCCTAGAGGCACAGAGGTCCACCCAACATGGTTTTACAAATTCCTGTGGGAAAGAACGACCATTTACTCCAGCATAGTACAACAAAGTTCCTTTTAAGCCAGTAAAACTGTAAATGTCATATTAAAGAGCCTAAGAGGGGGCCTACAAGACATCGTGCCCAGGGGCCTCTAAACCCTTAATCCGGCGACAAGGGCCGGTGGTCTACGAAATCTCCCAGTAGATTTTTTGGTCCCGCCCCTGTCTCGGACTAAATCTAAAACATCTTAAACTGCGTTCTGAAGATGAACAGAGGTCTGACGGGCTTGGGACGCCGTGTTATTAATGACATCATTTTTTTATTTTTGGTTGAACGAAACCTTTAATGATTCATTTATCCGACATCACCAAATTGAGTGAGTGCACGTGGTCATCGGCCGCTCAATCCAGCGCGCCCTCGGCATGAGCTCAGTTCATACGTCCCACCGCATGAGAGAGCAGCGTGTCACTGGGCCGCTTTGAGCTCTGACGGCTTTGATCTGAGTCTGCGGCCTGAACCGGGGGTGTCGAGCCTGTCCAGGGAATGATGGAGCGATAGGGCTCTCTCTCCTCCTCTCACTCCTGAATGCCCCTCTTCATCCTCTCTAAATGCCACATTATGGGGCACCGAAGAGTGGGATATCCTGCGTTGCGACCCTGGGGGTCGCAGGTCGAGAGGAACAGACGACAAGATGAAAGAGACTCTAATTATGCCGAAACAAAAACTACCTTGTCTCCAAACAACTATTTTTGGTGGGAAACAAGGGAATTCAAGATCAAGACATTTCTCTCCGGGCTGCGTAACACTTATCGCTATTGGTGTCTGTGATTGGCCAGGAGCGGCTCCTTATCTGATGGTGATTGGTCGAGGCCCACGGACACAGGAAGTGACAGCGTGGTTCCCACAGTGCCTTCCTGTGAGAACGGGAAAATATGTGAAATTGGGGAGTTCTGTACACACACACACACACACACACACACACACACACCCGCGCGTGGAGAACACTGAATCTGTGTGTTCATGTCTGAGGGTCACGAGCCGTCTGCCCCGGCTCTGTTTGTTTCCCTGTGGTTCTGTGAGTTTGTGTGTCGGGGGGTTCATGGGCGTCTGTTTGGGCTGGGCCGGGATCTGGGTGGAGTAATGTGGAGAAGGTTGAAACTCAGTTCGGGATCGGGTCAGAGGGCAAGAGAGGGCAACAAAAACAGGAAATGCTGGCATGTGATTTTGGTCGTGTTTTCAGTTTCGGGGAGCTGTCACATTTCTGCCTAAATATCTTTACCAACCGTATAACGATATATAATCATTTAAAATCAAATATAACAATATTAGGGGTGTCAAAGTTAATTTAGCTTTTGATTTTTTTACATTTTACATGTTAAAAATATTTAGATTTATGTATTTTTTGACGCAATAATCGTCATTTTGGATGGTCAATCGTCATCAGGATGTTTTGTCCAGAGGCTAAAGACTACAGTCAGTTCTCCGCGCCATTCTCCCGCGGCCCTCACTCGTCCCGCTCGCCACAGTAAACATGACTCGCGCCGTTCTCCCGCCAAAACGTAAAAGCCCAATCCCGGACATTTTGGGCGATCGCGAAACACATTTTCGGGCAGACTCATCACTAGTAGCCTAGACTTGTTGTTTAACGACTGCGCTGTGTTACCGGTAGGCGTGGCCTCCTAGGGAAGCGAAGCAAGTGCATTCTGGGAGTTGTTGTCTTTCATCCACATAAGCCAAAAATAAATTTTCTGACTTTTCTCAGAAAAATCCAAATTCAAAAATAATTTCACATTTCTTCTACATAAATGACCCATTTTAAACACACGTTCATCTTTCCAAGGGTGAAGTATCCCTTTAAATGCCAAATATCAAATGCTCTTAGTTAAATGACTGTTCAATTAGGAAAGAGGATGCATCAGGTCTTTATATTCAATTTATAATTCCTACAGTGTTTGATTACTCAATTTTTGTATATACCTATAAGACCTGAACATCTTAAAACTGGGCTGTGCAAAAATTAATTGCGATTAATCGCATTCAAAATAAAAGTCTGTGTTTATATAATATATTTGTGTGTGCTGTATATAATTATTTTGTATATATAAATACCTATGCATGCATGTATATATTTAAGAATTATTTGCGGTTAAATTCTGTTTATATGAAGAGTTCAGATGCAAAAGCCTCTAAGTGCCATTTGAAATTTTCTTCTAAAATGATCATTTTTATCAAGCTTGTATATTTAAGTTCAGTAATTTCACTTAAATGGCAATGAAGATTAATTAAATATACAAGCTTGATAAAAATGATCATTTTAGAAGAAAATTTCAAATGGCACTTAGAGGCTTTTGCATCTGAACTCTTCATATATATATATATATATATATATATTTTATATATGAATAACACATTTTCTTATACATGCATGTGTGTGTATTTATATATACAAAATGATTATATACAGCACACACAAATATATTATGTAAACAAAGACTTTTATTTTGGATGCGATTAATCGCAATTAATTTTTACAGAGCCCAACTTAAAACATTTTGTGTTTGTCAGTTTAAGTCTTCAACTAGTTGCTTAAATTAAATATTTTTTATTTATTCACAAAAATTTTAAAAGTCATATCCTTAACTCGACTTGTCGGCATTTAATTGTCCCGAAAAGGAAACTACAGGACATCCAAAAAAGATCACCTTTAAAGTAAATGAGTCAAATGAAGGGATGTCTTTTTTAACACACTGACCATGTGTTGAATACTCTAGTTCTTGTGTGTTTTAAAGTAATTCGGTTTGTTCGAATGGCCCCTGATCTCCCTCCGGCTCGCGTCTGGATGGAGTTCGGCAGAGTCAGCACGTTAGACAGAAGCCTCGCTGTCACCTCTGATTGTTCCAAAAGAGGTAGTGAGGCAGAAAAGAGGTAGTGTGGCCGAAAAGGAAGCACATTTCATCAACTGTGTGTTCAACATCGCATGCTGACAAAAAGCCTGAGTGGTTTTTCGGTTAGAAGAGCTGGACTGTTTTCCGTGAATACAGGCAGATTCTCTGTAGGGTCCGGCTAGCAGATCTGCTTTCTCTGGAAATCAGGGGTCTATTTTTTATAGGGTTGGTGACACACAGTATAGTTCATGAATCCGTCTGTCAGATGGAGCTCATTTTCTCAGAAGAGAGAGAGAAGGGGATTATCTTAACTATTCTGAGAGGAATGTAGGACCCACTGGTTGAAATTGAATCCTTTGCTAAAGGATATTATGAGATTCATATTTGGGCCATTAGTCTTAAATTCCTGTTTTTACATGTTGCCACTATTATATATTTACTCCTTGATTTCGTAATTCTGTGTTTTGTACCTTATATATGTAAAAGGTGACATAATGGACATTTCAAAAGGGTATTTTGATGGTTTTAGTCATTAGGCTACATTAAAGGTCAAAGAGTGGTGACATATAGTATTTGACATGTAATGGGTATTTAAAAAGAAAAATAGCTGTAAAAACGAGGTTTATGATGCCTGGAGAAATGTATTCATATTCCTGTTCATCTCAAGGGTAGTTATTGATTTGAAGTGTGCTCATGCGCAATCAGTTCTGGGAATGCTTTAGAGCCAATCACCTGAGCTGAATGAGATCTTGACATCTGTGCTAATCATAGACATATACACTAGACCTCACCTTGGGGTTCTAAGCATGCGTCAAAACCGCCGCCATCTTGGAACAGGGGTCTTGTCATAGGAAGTAGCTAGGTAACGCTGCTATCTCTGCCTTTACTTCGAATTCATTGATGGTGGCGGACTTTTGTGCAGCGTATGAAGTTCACGGATGAAATCTGAACTAGGAAGAATGTTTTAAAAAAAAAATAATAATAATAATTTTTTTTTTCTTTCTGGAATCAATGATAAATACATGTCTGACCGTTGGAACAAACCAAAAAAAAAACAAGAAAAATCGCATTCATGATGATTTATGGTGATTTTATTTGCGTTAGACCTGTGTTTACTACATTGACGCTGATGCATTAAAGTGGAGGGGCTCCCCTGTTTCAAGATGGCGGCTCTATTGACGCATTCGTTCTAATGAACTGCCGTATCCAAGGTGAGGTCTAGTGTATATGTCTATGTGTGCTAATTAGCTAATAGAACTACAAAAATTCATTGGCTGCTTTCATTGGCCAAGGGCCACCCAGAGACCGCCCCTAAACATGACAGCGCAGAACAAAACAAACTGTGATTGGTTGCTTTACATGTTAGTCAGACGGCCTCTGGGTGGCCCTTGGCCAATGAAAGCTGACTAACATGTAAAGCAACCAATCACAGTTTGTTTTGTTCTGCGCCGTCATGTTTAGGGGCGCGAAAATGTTCTTTACAGCCACCAGCAATATATTAATTACAAACGTTGATGTCCCTACAATAACAGAGCGGTGTGTAAAACTCTTGGATGTATTTTATTGCAAACTTTACATACTTTTGAAAATTCAGCGTTTAGTTGGATAAGCACTCGTTGTAAATGCCACAAGAGGGTTTGGTGTCACGCCATCTTTGTTTTCAGGCGGACCGTTAAAGATTGCAACACACATGTCTCCCAAGCATCAAGTAGAGTTCAACCAATCAGATGGTAACTGAAAATCCTGAAGCGTTTCCAGTTCGGACTTTTTTGGTCTTTAGCTTATTCACTGTATCCGCCAGAGTTAGACAAGTCCATACATACCTTTTTCATCTCCGTGCGAGCTGTAACTCTGTCTGACCCACCCACCGCTAGCCTAGCTTAGCACAAAGACTGGATGTAAATGGCTACAGCTAGCATAATCCCAATAAGAGACAAAATAATGCAATTTTCCTATTTACATGTTGTGATTTGTATAGTCGCAGAGTGTACAAATAACAAGGTCATATGAGACACAGATATCTTTTAACCGTATAAATATTGGGAACTATATTCTCAGAAGGCGAAGCACTGCTACGGTGCGTCCCAGGTGCTGCGGTTATCACTCCGCCCAAGTAGCAGTGCTGCCTTCTGAGATTATAGTTCCTAATATTTATGTGGTTAAAAGATGGCTGTGTTTCATATGACCTTGTGATTTGTACACTCTGTAACTATACAAACCACAACATGTAAATAGGAAAATGTTTGCGTTATTTTGTCACTTATTGGTATGCTAGCTGTTAGGGTTGGGTATCGAGAATCGAGTATCGATTGGAACCGAGACTAACTTTTCGTTTTTCCCGGAATCGTTCAAAAGTTAAAATTTCGATTCCTAGTTTCGATATTCACAGTCCGCCGAGCGGAAGAAGAAACCGCTGAACAACACCAACGAAGAAGCGTCTACCGGAAGTGTTGGCATAACCACGCGAGTCGAACATGAGTACCTTATGTCGGCGGTCCAAAGTGTGGCTTCACTTTTCTAAAAATAACGAAATCTCAGCAAAATGCAAAATTTGTGACAAAAGGAGTATTTTTACAGAAGGAGTATTTCCTTCAGAAAGGCCATTGGTTAGCAAGGTTAGCTAAACTTTTTTGACCCTGCCTCTTAAAAGAATCGGAATCGAGAATCGTTAGGAACCGGAATCGAAACAAGGAATCGGAATCGGAATCAGAATCGTTCAAATTCAAACGATACCCAACCCTACTAGCTGTAGCCATTTACATCCAGTATTTGTGCTAAGCTAGGCTAGACAGAATTACAGCACGCACTGAGATGAAAAAGCTATGAATGGACTTGTCTAACTCTGGCGGATACAGTGAATAAGCTAAAGACCAAAAAAGTCAGAGTGTTCCTTTAAGTGTGCCTGATGCATCAAACGTTCAGCCAGCGGTCCGTGAGCGTGACGTCTGAGGCTGAGACTATAGACAAAACAACTAAACACGATACCTTTTATTTTTTATTTTAGATTTTTTTTCAGAATAAATTGCTGTCATCAAGCATGCTTTTTGACTCCAGAATGGTTACAGTCTCTACAGCAGGGGCTAACTGACCCATGCTAACTGACCCATGCTAACTGAATTGAATTGAAATATCTTTAATGTCCCCAAGGGTAATTTCGCTCACGACCGGTAGCCAACACATACACATTCACACAAAAACAGTTAAAAACATGAGATAATAAATAGATAAAAACATAAATAGCATGTACCTAAATTTGTTGAGAAACCCAAATGATTTCAAATATCTGTTGGATCTGGCACGTTTTCGGTAGGTGAGAGGTGTTAGCTAAAATGGCCATTGCCTTAGCTCTGCGTAGCTCTGGCCTTATACATATGCTCAAAGCTGTTCAGATCAGTACCGACATATTTTCCTGAGCCATGCTAACCAGCTGAACCCTCACTCTTTGGTTCAATGATGTCTCCTGTGTTGGTTCATTTATATGTCTTGTGGTGGTTTCTTGTAGGTAAGATTGTGGCTGGTCCAGACTGGCCCAATACCGGCTCCAAACCGGCTGATGGATTTAGGTCTAATGTTGCTCTCCCCTGTAGGTGATGGATAGAGGTGAGAGGGCACTGGAGAGATGAGAGAGAGAGACCTGACCACCCAGGCCTGTCTTTACGAGGGTCTACAAGGAGTCGGCTGCAGGCCGTCTCCGAGGGTTCAACGGTTCAGATTCCTCCGGGAGATTCACGATCGGACCCGGCAGGAATGCGGTCGGGCCACGTGCCAGCGCACTTCTCCAGGTAAACCAGGGGGGGTGAACCTTTTATTTCCCCGTGTCTTATAAAGCGCATTATGTGGGCCTGTTAAGCAGCGAGCAAGTTTCTAATAATCATTTCCTCTCAGGTTATGAAAAACCACCTGAAAGATGTTTAAACGACTGACAAGAAAAGACAACAAGCAAAGCGGACAGAATTTAATTCTAGCTCTTTATTACTCATAGAGATTTACGGGTGATTGCTTTTAAGTCTTCTTCCAAGCCATAAAACTCAAAACGTTTTATGTTGGGAGGTGGACTAGGTGATATACTGGGCAGAAACATCAAACCAAAACAGGAAAAGAAGTCGGAGTCTCTTAAAATGAGGAATTCTGGGATGTCGTAGTACAGCTGGGTCTCGGGAGTACAGGTCACCCCTCGCTCTCAGTTTCTCTCCCGCTCGCTCTCTTTATGGCTTTCTCTTCAAAAGTATCCTACAACGCATGACCTAATTATTATTTTAAAGGCATAGTTCGACAAACAATTTCAACTCTCTCAGCGTAAGAATATTTCAGTGGTCTTTGTCCATACATTGTAAGTCAATGGGGTCCAAAAAAAACCCCTGACCTTTTAAGACATTTTCAAAATATCTACTGCCGTGTTTCACGAAGAGCAAAAAGGTTATTACGCAATTGGAAGAACATGAAGATGAGTAGGTGATGAGGTATTGAGTAATTCTGGGTGATATATTTGTACGCTGAAGGTGATTGGCGATAGAAACGCATTATGACAGAGAGGATGTTGGCTTTACTGAGGAACTCAGGCAGACCCACACAAGCCACAATTTCATAAACGTACACACTTACATAAACACACCGCCTCTGTGTCTTTTATTAGGCATCACAACAGTCATCAGAGATCAGATATGGTTATGATGTCTGATGTATCTGGGCACTCACTGTTCTTCTGAAAACACAGATAAGATAGACATGCAGGTGTATCTGTGAAATGAACCCTGACAAAGTCTGATAACAACTGTATAATATGTACAAGATGTTGCATTTTTTTTTTTCAGAACGAATAATGATGGCAAATGCTTAAAAGAGTCGCTGGTTACACTTTATTTTAAGGTGCCCTTGTTATACATTTACAGTAAATACTGAGTAATACATTAGTTACATGTACAGGGTTAATATAAGATAAGGGCTTGGTTTAGGGTTAGTTGCATGCAATTATAAATAATTTACTGTTGTTACTAAGTACATGTGACAAAGACACTGTATAATAGGTCATCTTAAAGGAGTAGTGAATTTTTGAAAAAACTTTTGCTGATAATTTACTCATGTCATCCAAGATGTCCATGTCTTTCTTTCTTCAGTCGAAAAGAATTTAAGGTTTTTGATATATAATGGACTTCAATGGGGTCCAAACGGTTCAAGATCCAAATGAGAGTTTCAGTGCAGCTTCAAAGGGATTTAAACGACTCCAGACGATGAATAAGGGTCTTATCAAGCGAAACGATCGCTCATTTAATAAATAAATAACAAAGTTTAAGTTTTATAAGCTCAAATGCTCGCTTTGCTCTGTTCTGTGATGCGCGTTCGTGACTCTCCTGTTCAAAGTCGTTCAAAGTCTGAGTCAATTGGTTCATTCAACAAACGAAACGAACGAATTGACTCGGAAAAACATTTGTTCATTTGCATCACAGAACAGAGCAAGGTGAGCATTTGAGCTTATAAAACTTAAACTTTTTTTTATTTTTAAATGAGCGATCGTTTCACTTGATAAGACACTTATTCATCGTCTGGTGTCGTTTAAAGCCCTTTGAACAGTTTGCACTGAAACTGTCTTTTAGACCTTGAACCGTTTGGACCCCATTGAAGTCCATTATATGGAGAAAAATCCTGGAATGTTTTCATCAAATACCTTAATTTCTTTTCGACTGAAGAAAGAAAGACATGGACATCTTGGATGACATGGGGGTGAGTAAATTATCAGCAAAAGTTTTTTTTTCAAAAGTGAACTACTCCTTTAAAAGAAGATTCATCATTTACACACACTGCTGTTCAAAAGTTTGGGATTGGCCATATTTATTTATTTTTAAATAAGTCTCTAATGCTCACCAAGGCTCCATTTATATAAAATGCAGCATAAACAGTAAGATTATGAAATATTATTTCATTGTTTTCTTTCACATGATCCTTCAGAAATCACTCTAATATGCTGATTTGCTGCTCAAGAAAACATTTCTTATTATTATCAATGTCGAAAACAGTGCATATTTTAGTGGACACAATGGCACTTTTAATGAATAGAAAGTTGAAATAGAAATCTTTTGTAACATTATTACTGACTTTACTGCCATTTTTCGTCTATTTGATGCATTTAACGCATCACTGTGATGTTATAAATTATTTAATATGTTGCATATACATATGTTTAGTCATATATTTGTCACCTCTGGCGAAAAATTATTTCATTTTACACATGGGGCATTGTGTTATCCCTGTGTGTACCAAACCCATCTTAAGGTTTTGCTGCCAAAAAAAAAGCTCTTTTTTTTGGTTTGCTTCATCTGAACATATCAGCCTGATATTACTGACTTTGCACCAAAAATTGTCATAATGAATTTTAATTAATAAATAAATAACCTTTTTTAAAATGATGTATTTAAATCATATAGTGATTATCAATTTTATTTGTTTGGTAATATTATTATTATTTTTTTTTTGTTAAATAGGGGCAGGTTTAAATAAGCTAATTGCTTCTTCCTGCTCCTTCTCAAACACATTTTTATTTTTATTATTATTATTTATTTATTTTTGTCGTTGTTTTGGTCTATTTGATGCATTTAACGCATCACTGTGATGTTATAAATTATTTAATATGTTGCATATACACTCACCGGCCACTTTATTAGGTACCCCATGCTAGTAACGGGTTGGACCCCCTTTTGCCTTCAGAACTGCCTCAATTCTTCGTGGCATAGATTCAACAAGTTGCTGGAAGCATTCCTCAGGGAGTTTGGTCCATATTGACATGATGGCATCACACAGTTGCTGCAGATTTGTCGGCTGCACATACATGATGCGAATCTCCCGTTCCACCACATCCCAAAGATGCTCTATTGGATTGAGATCTGGTGACTGTGGAGGCCATTTGAGTACAGCGAACTCATTGTCATGTTCAAGAAACCAGTCTGAGATGATTCCAGCTTTATGACATGGCGCATTATCCTGCTGAAAGTAGCCATCAGAAGTTGGGTACATTGTGGTCATAAAGGGATGGACATGGTCAGCAACAATACTCAGGTAGGCTGTGGCGTTGCAACGATGCTCAATTGGTACCAAGGGGCCCAAAGAGTGCCAAGAAAATATTCCCCACACCATGACACCACCACCACCAGCCTGAACCGTTGATACAAGGCAGGATGGATCCATGCTTTCATGTTGTAGACGCCAAATTCTGACTCTACCATCCGAATGTCGCAGCAGAAATCGAGACTCATCAGACCAGGCAATGTTTTTCCAATCTTCTATTGTCCAATTTCGATGAGCTTGTGCAAATTGTAGCCTCAGTTTCCTGTTCTTAGCTGAAAGGAGTGGCACCCGGTGTGGTCTTCTGCTGCTGTAGCCCATCTGCCTCAAAGTTCGACGTACTGTGCGTTCAGAGATGCTCTTCTGCCCACCTTGGTTGTAACGGGTGGTTATTTGAGTCACTGTTGCCCTTCTATCAGCTCGAACCAGTCTGGCCATTCTCCTCTGACCTCTGGCATCAACAAGGCATTTCCGCCCACAGAACTGCCGCTCACTGGATGTTTTTTCTTTTTCGGACCATTCTCTGTAAACCCTAGAGATGGTTGTGCGTGAAAATCCCAGTAGATTAGCAGTTTCTGAAATACTCAGACCAGCCCTTCTGGCACCAACAATCATGCCACGTTCAAAGTCACTCAAATCACCTTTCTTCCCCATACTGATGCTCGGTTTGAACTGCAGGAGATTGTCTTGACCATGTCTACATGCCTAAATGCACTGAGTTGCCGCCATGTGATTGGCTGCTTAGAAATTAAGTGTTAACGAGCAGTTGGACAGGTGTACCTAATAAAGTGGCCGGTGAGTGTATATTATATGTTTAGTCATATATTACTCTGGGATAAGGAAAGAGAATGTGATGTGCTCTTTGAGTGGAATTTGCATCAGTTAATTAACATAAAATTGTGCTTAAAGGACATATTGACTAGAAGTGGTACAGGACCAATTTTTCTAGCATAGACACAAATTGCACAAACACATGCACAACAACTTAACAGTTGGCAGTGCCGGTTTTGTGCTGGGCAGGGTTGTAGAATCACAGTGATCGGGCATGACAAGGCATGCAGTCTTATCCCACAGCAGCACGTAGAGGAGGCTTAGCGTGTGTGTGTGTGTGTGGAAGATCTCGCCGTCTGTCGTTGGATCTGTGTGGTAAGAGATGGGAATATGTTGAATGGTGAAATCTTGACTTTGGACCGATCAGTGTGGATTTAGAGTTGCTTCCTGGCAGGATGGGCTGCAGCAGAGAAACACTCCTGACAGAATAATCACCCGAGGCTTAACACACACACACATCCGCACATCTCATCGCTGCAATGATAAGTTCAGTGCAACACACACGCATGTGCACATGCAGAGACACACGCACTCGTGCTGAGGTGAAGAGATGACGAGATGTTGTGTACATGTGTGTGTTCATCTAGATGATCTCCACAACTAAATATCTTTGGAGTCGCTGCTAATCTCGTATGCGTTGATCCGTCCTCCTCTCCTCTCCTTTCTTTCTCTCTCCACACAGATTAATAAGACTCGGGCAGCCGCGGTTTCGACGTATGCTAATGGGCCTGGCGCGATTCAGCAGATCATAAAACTCAGATATTCCTTCTTATATAAGGCGTGCAGTGCGAGATGTTAAAGGCTTGCGTGGACTGCATGAAAAAATTAACTCTTTTAAACGAATGAATCTGCCTGGATGCCAAAATGCAACAAAAAAAAATGCAAAAAAAAAAAAACAGCCTTCAAATTGACCAGACGTCTATAAAATGTCTGTTTGTTTGTGTTGTCCATAAAAGGAAAGTCAAAATGGTCAAACGTGGACAAAAGCAATTCTTCCAACACTTACCGAAGAAAGTTTCATTTTTGGGTGAAATATCACTTTAAAATAAGTATATCAGTGTCCTTCTGGGATCATTTGTGGTTCAAATGGTCCAGACTGATCTCATGAAATTGCGTGTTATGACACGCCAATTCGTATTTCCATTTTTGGCGTGCTATCAAGACGCATAATCGCTTTTCAGTGTGGTTATGAACGCCGTTGACTTAACGTTATTACTGTATATATAAATATATGACTTACCTCAACCCCGCCCCTAAACCTACCCGTCACTGGGGTTAATGGCATTTATGACTGTTCCCTTACCATCCTAGGAAAGAAAAAGATCGCTCCCCAGATGTAGATCTACATTTTGCTTCGTTTCGCGCGGATATTTAACGGCGTGTACATCACTTGGACGTTAAAAGCGTAGCTCAAAATGCGTAGAGATAACACGCCACTTGACTCGAAAGTGGCGTGTATGTTTACGCAAAAGTCATGATGTCATGTTGCAGATATAAATGGGCCAGAAGGCACCTCCTAGTGGTCTAACCCTAACCCTACACCAGACCTAAACCAACCCAGAGCCCGTCTAACGGAGAGCCTTGGCACTTCCTATTAGCCCCGTTGTGTATCATCCTGGTTGCAGTTCCATTAGAATTCCACTGGAGGTGATCATGAGCGAGAGCAGAATGAATGGGAGTCTATGGGGCTAAACGGCTAAATGTGTCTCTTTCACCTGTTTGTCGTTAAATTATCATATATTTTATTGCTGATTCCGCAAGTTCAATATAGATTATAGGCCAAAAGTCGAATGAACAAGTATTTATGTCCTTTTGATTTCTTACAGGTTAGGCTGTTGTTGGCTGGAACACGCTAGCATTCTGCTATTGTGTGACGTCATCACCGTTTTGAACTTAAAAATGCAATTTTCAGCTGAGTGTATTTTCTTAGCCCTCCCTTTTGAATTCAACTTTAAAATTACTTGACAAAAAATTACATCCTGAGAAAAGTGGATTTCTAGGGGTGAAACCCCATTGACTCCCATTCATTCTGCTCTCGACCGCAAGCGCCCCCGCATGGACAGAGACGTGTTACTGCAGCCAGTCAAGAAACCGGAAGTAAGCAGCCAGTGCCAATTCTCTTCAATTAGACATTCTCTGACCTACCATAACCAAAGCGTGTTATATTGGCGCTAAAGGCTGCCATGTGTGTTGGATGTGTATGCATTGTCAAAAGCGTCACTACATGAAGCCCTAGGATGAGAATGCGTTGGTCTGTCAGACACTGACGTAAATCGGGCAATGATGTTTGATTAACAAAGTTTGGGCGGAACATGTTAAATGGTAACCGGACTGCATTTATACCAGTGGCGTAGCCACGAGGGGGCCTGGGTGGGCCTAGGCCCCCTCATTTACATGTCCGGTCCCCTCAGATTTCTGATTGCTTAAAAAAAAAAGAGGAGCATTTTATTAGGATTGATTGATAGATTGACCAATCAAAATGCTGCGCGGTAAAATGCGGCTTATTTTCAAACTTGATTTGTTTATATAACGTGTTGTGGGTAACGTACGCTGTCATCTTCATCTTTGCGTGAGAGTTAATATGCCGTGACAATGGCAGGCGCTCAAACTCAAAGTACAATATTACACTTTTTTTAAAAAGCACGGAAAGATCAACTTGATATATATATAAATAATGTTGCCCCCTCATTTAAAGACGGGACCCCCCAAAAATAAAATTCTGGCTACGCCCCTGATTTATACAGCACTTTCACAGACCCAATGGCCACCAACGCGCTTTACATATTGCCTCACATTCATACACACATTCATACACCGACGGCGGTGTCAGCCACACAAGGCGCCATCCATCACGTTAGGATAATCTATCAGCGTGAGAGGAGGCATACTGGTCAGATGATGTAAATATGATCAAAGATTGTTGGAAAAAAATCTGCTTTTGATATTTTATTTAAAAAAATGGCAAAAATCTAACCTTTCATTGAAGTAAAACAATTGAAAGTGGGGGGAAATCATGTTTTTCTCCAAAACGCGTTGGGAACAATTTTGTTAAATACTTTTTGCAACCTCATTTTTCCAAGATCCCAGCTCTGAGTCTTCTGCTATAATACCTGATGAGTTTGGAGAACACCTGACAAGAGATCAGAGACTCTCTCCAGATCCTTCAGATTCCCAGATCCATGTTGGCGCTTCTTCTCTTCAGTTCAGACCGCTCGTTTTCTACAGGTTCAGGTCAGGGACTCGGATGGTCGTTGCTGATGCTTGTTTTTTGTGCTCTGTGACACATGTTTATTTTTGGATCCCTGTTCTGTCGGAAAATCCACAGATTTCTAGAAGTTTTCAGGTTTTGATTTTTTTTTTTTTTTTTTATCTTTTGGTATTTGATCGAATCCATGATGTCATGTATCTGAACAAGATGTCCAAGATGACCTCTGGCGAAAAATTATTTCATTTTACACATGTGTGTACCAAACCCATCTTAAGGTTTTGCTGCCAAAAAAAGCTCTTTTTTTTTGGTTTGCTTCATCTGAACATATCAGCCTGATATTACTGACTTTGCACCAAAAATTGTCATAATGAATTTTAATTAATAAATAAATAACCTTTTTAAAAATGATGTATTTAAATCATATAGTGATTATCAATTTTATTTGTTTGGTAATATTATTATTTATTTATTTTTTTGTTAAATAGGGGCAGGTTTAAATAAGCTAATTGCTTCTTCCTGCTCCTTCTCAAACATATTTTTATTTTTATTTTTATTCTTTTTTTGTTGTTGTTGTTTTGGTATTATTATTATTACTATTATTTATATATGCATATTTATTTTTTGGTGGTTATGTTTTACTTTGTGGTTTTAATTATTGTTTTGTTGTTGTGTATCTATGTTGATTGTTTGAGACAAATAATAAAGAAAGAAGAAAGAAAGAAATGTATTTTAAAATTAATTAAACGATTAAAAAAAAATAAATAAAAAAATTACATTTTTTTAAAAAATTGAATAAAACACGTGAACATTTACAATCTAGATTCTTTCTCTGACGGGAGAACGGAGCAAAAGTATTGATTAAAGGGCCACTTTGAAATGTTTTTTGTTAACCCCCTATACTGTACATGCGTTATATGACTGATAGACAACAACAGTTTGACCTAAAAATATCAAAATTGAAAATACTGTGGTAACAAAGTATCTTGTATGCCCTTGAGGTAAGCTAAAACATACCAAACATTTATTTTAAAGTGAACTATCCCTTTAAAAAAAGAAAAGCTCCTGTATTAATTCCCACCCAAGCTTCCTGTTTCAAAAGGAAATACATCAACACAGGAATGAGAACTGTGCTCGTTGAACCATTTAATGGTGTCTTCTCTGAAGTTTAATCTGGTTTCCCTAATAATCAGGCTCACAGACAAACATGATGCTGTTGTGCCCCCTCCTGCGTTACAGTATCTTATTGCCCCACAGTATAGTGGTGGTTTTCTGTGCGAGAGCTGCTGGGTAACTGGAGACACTGCACTCTCTTTCTGTGTTTTTGCAGGCTTTTACAGGTGCTCTGATTAGATTTGATGGGCCATTTGAATGTGCTGAGCACAGCCGGGCTCCTCCTGTTTCTGTCTGATAAGAAGCAGAGGTTGCTTTCAGAAGGCGGCATTTCCGCGACATTAGCCCCGCAGCGCTAATGGGCTTCGTCAGTGTAACAACAGGTGTTTACGCAGGGACGATCGTCTCACCGTTGCTCTCTCGGAGAGGTGTGGTATCATCTGACCTTGATTAATAAACTGAGAGATAGTGGGATGGAGATGGAGGCATAGTGATGGAGGAAGAGCAGTTATTGGGATAGAAAAATTGTGTGTTGTGTCTTCTTCACAAATGCTTTGCTGCATACCTCGGTTGTAACGAGTGGTTATTTCAGTCAAAGTCGCTCTTCTATCAGCTTGAATCAGTCGGCCCATTCACCTCTGACCTCTCGCATCAACAAGGCATTTTGGCCCACAGGACTGACCCATACTGGATGTTTTTCCCTTTTCACTCCATTCTTTGTAAACCCTAGAAATGGTTGTGTGTGAAAATCCCAGTAACTGAGCAGATTGTGAAACACTCAGACACCAACAACCATTGCTTAAATCCCCTTTCTTTCCCATTCTGACATTCAGTTTGGAGTTCAGGAGATTGTCTTGACCAGGACCACACCCCTAAATGCATTAAAGCAACTGCCATGTGATTGGTTGATTAGATAATTGAATTAACGAGAAATTGAACAGGCGTTCCTAATAATCCTTTAGGTGAGTGTATATTCTAGTAGCTGTAGATTCAATCAAACAAGCTGTTTCTGATGTTGTTTGCGAATGTGAACTATGGTTTTGGGATGCATAGAGTCCTTGAACTGGTAAGATAATTTACTCTCACTACTTAAAGGGGACATATCATGCAAAATCCACTTTTTTAGCCCTTAAATGCATTTTGTTGTATATTTGGAGTGTTTATAAGTACAGAAAAGATGAAATTATTCTCTTCAGGTGCTTCGTTTATATCTTTATATTCTGTTTTGGTCATATTTTTCAACCTGTTCAGATTTTTCTGTTCTCTATGACGTTTTTTGAGCAAGTGCGTCACCGTATTTTCAGCGGAACTGACAAATAAGGACATCGACTACCGGTCCAACACTTCGAGCAATCCGCCATTATTATTTCTCGCTCCGATTTTGTAGTCCGAGCTCAATGATGCAGAAGTTACGAGAGGGCAAGTCAAAATGTTCGGTTGTTGGATGTACGTTAGTGACCTGAAGCACTTCAAGGATTCCCACTTCAACAACCTCCGCCAGTATAAAGAAGGGTTTGCCGATCGACTTCGTCTGAATGAGGGGTCAATTCCTTCTATCTTTGGAGACGACGAACAGAGCATTTCGATAAGCTGTAAATATCGTTAATAAAAATAAAGTACTTTCTTAAAACACATGGTGGTCGTGGTTTAGCAGTACCTTTGTCTTTCTTTGTTTTTGTTTTGAAGTAACGTTACACGTCTGCAGTATTATTGTTCTTGAGTTTCATCAATGGTCATTTAGCTGCTTTTCTGATACTTTTCTAAACGTTACATATTTTCAATACAGATTGTTTGTGGTAAGATTAGACCGTAGTCATTTATCTTGTCAGTGTGCTTGTTTTAACAAGAGAAATAGTCGACTTTCACTAATAACACAAAACAGTTAACTCACATACCAATACATCCATATGATGAAGAGGTTGTTCTGCAGGTTCGTCGTCGTCTTTATCAACTCGCTCGCTCTGGCTCGAATATGTAAGGCTTGATGGACAAGTCTTCTGTTGTTGACATTTTATTAACGTGTGAATAAAAATGTTCTTTGAAGGTATCGTATATAATCGTATATCTCTAATCAAACTACAATAATGGCCGAACGTGGGGAGTTGAACTCATCGACCTGGAGAGCGGGCGGGGTGTGACGCATCTCCTTTTTATTTAAAGGGGCCGCTTTGAAACGGGTCGCTCACAGACGCACATCAGAAAAGGGGCCTGTAGAGCTTTAATAATGAGGAATTCAGACCCAAGCATTGCAGTTATGTTTTATATAGACCACAACGGTATGATTTATATGTAAAAATGAATGATTTAAAAGCATGATATGTACCCTTTAAATGAAGAAGATTGTGTGTCCGAAGTTTCAATTTCATTTGTGGCAGTTTGCACGTCGGCTTGCTGAAGAGATATTTAGCTACTCATCTGCGCCGACGCAATAACACTGTCTGGCCAAACAGCCTATAAAACACTCTCGAATTTACTTTTTACCATATTGGGAGGAGTAAAATTTAAGTTTGTGGTTTCAACAACCAGATGCATTTACAAGTGTCCAGTTTTGTCTGGAATGCGTCTCAGACCTCCTCCTGAAGTGGTTTGAGCGATCGGATTTAAATCCGTCTTGAAAGTGTTTCATAGGGCATTTACACCTCGGATAGCTAGAAAACGCATGAAGTGTCCAGGTGTAAACAGGCCCAGTAATTCCATTTGATGACGCAAGTCGAGCTAAAATTACACATTTCAGCTTCAAGCTACTTTCTGCTATCAAAGCTTGCCATTATCTATTGCTCCTGTCCTTGTGGAGATTTCTCATCCTTTTTCCTTCCAGGGAAGACTTTTCAGCACACACACACACGCATAGCGGCGACCTTTGCTCCCTGGTAAAGCTGCTAATAAGCTTAAATTAGTGTCTAACAACTTGGAAACATCAAGTGCTTGACTGCTCAACAATAATGACATCTGCTCCACGCAATTCAATTAGTGCCACAAACACTAGCAGAAAAAGGTCTTCAGAGATAGATGGAAAGAGAGAACGAGAGAACGACGGCGAGAGGGAGCCTCAAGGGCCTTGTTTGTCAGTGCATGTGTGTGTGTGTGCGTGTTTGTCATTGTGTTACCTACTGCTTTGGCTGGAAACTGTCACTGTCTGTGTCTAATCAGATTGTGAGAGCACCAGTGGCTAATGCAGACCGCTGCCATCAAGTTGCCCATTTAAAGCACAAATGATCTGATTGCTGGAGTTTATTAGAAAATGGAGAGGCGAGGCTTACAGTGTTGCCTCCAGCCTCTCTCTCTCTCTCCCTTTATCTCTCTCTTTCACTGGGAGAGAAGGGAAGTTGTTCGGCCTTTACCTATTTAGTTCCATTATCAGTACTTTAGGTTGGAGATGTTTTAATGTTTTAATGTGATTTCGGTCCATGGACGGAAGTGCCTGATCACTTCCTCTCAGTCTGATTAAAGGCACACACACACACACACACATCAGGTAGCGGCACCTCTGTGACCTCCACACACCGATCGTGTAACGGAGTAAAAACACAAAGCACGAGCACCTCGTTTTTAATTTTATTGCAGTTTTTTCCCATGGGACCTTATAGTAATTGAACAAATGTCAAAATTTCCCCCATAAAAATAAAAAGGTGCTGGAGGCATTAAAGGGATTTTCTAATTTTACAAAATAAAACTACTTTTTTTTCTACATAATACTCCTAATTTTAATATACATCACTTTTTATTAGGGCTGGGTATTGAGACAAATTTCACAATTCGATTCGATTTCAATTCACAGGCTTGCAATTCGATTCGATTTCGATTACAAATCGATTCAATTCAATATCGATTATTTTGGATATCAGTTACAATAAATGGCAATTTTTCTCAAGGGAATCAAATCTGTAAACTATGGGAGTCTAGTTGTAGCCTATAGGCTTCATTAGCCTAATATGAAGGTAATAATGAACTGTTTTCTAGCTATAAAACCCTTAAATTACACTTTTATTTATTTTTTATAATAAGAAGATTATATGAAATATAAACATTTAAATGGTGGCTGTCATAAAAACTTGCCAGATTTATTCAAACATGCATTAAATATTGAAGAACACTAACGAGTGTGGACTAACGGGTTTATGTGGGTTTTCTGAGGTAAATATGACGATACATGACATTGATTACAAGCTGTTTAACTGACGTCTTTCCACGGTTGAAACGCAGATTGAGCGAATCAATGTGACATGATACGGATTTGGATAAGTTGTACTCTATCTTTAACACACTTTCAGATGCTCATTCATGTTTATTTGGCGCTGTAACTGGTATTATTGAGCCGGAAGAGAGATCAGCGCTGCTGCTTCTCCAGAGCGATCTCACGCCACAGCGCCAAAACGCTATTTATGTTTTTGAATTTCTAAAGAAAATGGACGTAATTTGAAAATTGAGACTTTGTTTCATATCAATAGTAACAAAGGACAAAGATTAATGCCATTTTATTGGATGCGCGCAGCCGCGATACAATGTCCGATTCATTCAAATGAAACAGGATGACTAATCGATTCTTGAGATTTAAGAATCGATATCGGTTCGTAAAAATGAGAATCGATTAATATCGAGAAATCGATATTTATTACCCAGCCCTACTTTTTATAGTATTTTATAACTATTTATAACTGCCAGTTTCCCAGTTTTTTGGCTTTTTTTTCCCCGATCACATATTTTAGTAATCATCATAATTTAAGTATCATTTGGACACGTAAACATTCGAAATTCTTTCTACAAAAAATAAATAAATAAAATTTAAAAAAAACCCTTTTGAAGAAACACAACTTGGTTAGACATATTGGATAGACATGAATAAATTAGTGTTCAGTACATTTGCTGGTCAACTTAAACTTCTATAACTTTTTTACACTTTCAGATATATTTGAAAAAATGTATGTGTGTGTGTGTGTGTGTAACAGAAAGGAAATAAGAGGGAAAAAGGAATGGCCTGACTGATTTGAACTAGTGTCGTCTTCATTTTTATTTGGGCTTTTGGCTTTTCTTCCAACAAAAATGATTTGTAATCCAATCATTTGAAACAGCACGATTAAAATGTCCCCGCCATCTGACAGATATACCTGATATATCAAGTCAAGTAAAATGTATTTGTATGGAACTTTTCACGATAAATCAACTCAACAGGAAATTTATTCATATATTACATTATTCTGCAACATTTTGTAGTTGTTATTAAATTATTATAAATATATATTATAAACTGTTGTAGTAACTTAATATCCCATTTTAATCATGCAGATTTTTGGAGGATAAAAACTGAAATGGCACTCTTCGTGTGATATTGATTAATTGCATTTTTTAGCCACCATATCTTGAATTTTGTGATCATTCACATGCATTGCATTTTAGGGGTTCCAAATACGTAGCGCTTTAGAACCTTTTAAGGTTCTATATAGAACCTTTTCTTCTAAGAGTCTGTTACTATGTGACAGTGCTTCACCATTGTCAGGCTTTGGGGAAAAATGTAATGATGATGTGATTTTTGATACAATTTTCTAGATCTACTATCTTTTTTTTTTTTTTTTTGTCTATCAGTGTTTAGGGCACATGTCTATAAGTTCAAAGATTGATATAGAGATTTATATTTTAGTCAGATTTTTTTCTTTATGAGAATAAAAAATTCTCAAAGTATTGCTGAAAATATGATCGTTGTCGCAAGTGAAAACTCGGAAAAAGCAATTTGAGTCGGGTACATTCCTGAGCATTCAAAGTTAGATAATGTCAAGATAATGGTCGAAGTTGTACGTGCGAGCATACAATCCTCAAATAAAAATACGACTGCGTGGTTGTCAAATAAAAATAGGTAGTTGTAAAAAAGACTAGTTTAACATTTTCCAGATTTACATCTTACATTTACATTTATCTGACGCTTTTATCCAAAGCGACTTACAATAGCTATATATGTCAGAGGTCACACGCCTCTGGAGCAACTAGGGGTTAAGTGTCTTGCTCAGGGACACATTGGTGTCTCACAGTGGATTCGAACCAGGGTCTCTCACACCAAAGGCATGTGTCTCATCCACTGACCAACAACCCAGTCTCATGCTGAACTTGTAATAATTTGTACAAGTTAAACAGATAGATAACTCAGAAGATACAAGATGGTTGGCGTAAACACAGTGTACAACATTTACTTAGATTGAGGAATAATTTCCTTTCGGTTTTAAGGTTTATAGCTTGTCCACTTTCGACCACTTCCAGAGGTAGTCGAAAACTCGCTTTCGTAGTGTTAATGCTCATGTGGGCGAATATGTTCAAACAGCCACAAAAGTGTTTACATTCGACCGAAAAATCTAGAGACATACATTTGTCCAAGCATAGACGCTTCCCTCGAAGAAATCAGGACAGACAACATGGCATCAAGACTTTTGCGTAAGCATACACACCACTTTCAAGTCAAGTGGCGTGTTATCTTACGCATTTTGAGCTATCTCCGTGTAAGTCTACGCCGTTAAATGATTTCGCGTGTATGTACACACTGTTAAATGTCCAAGCGAAACGAAGCAAAATGTAGATCTACATCTGGGGAGCGATGTTTTTTTTTCCCTAGGATGGTAAGGGAACAGTCATAAATGCCATTAACCCCAGTGACGGGTAGGTTTAGGGACGGGGTTGGGGTAGGTCAAAGATTTATATATACAGTAATGTAACGTTAAGTCAACGGCATTCATAAACACACTGAAAAGCGATTATGCGTGTTGATAGGGGTGTAAAACGGGGCCCTCATGATGATTCGATACGATACCGATACGATTTCTTAAGCCAACTATTCGATTATTTTCGATACTTCAAAATTCCCCACGATACGATTCGATTCGATACGATTAATACACGATATTTTAGTATTATTTTTTCTTTTTATTTTTCAGTCTGGGACAGAAGTGGTTGAATGTGGACAAAAGAGACTTGAGTAAAGCACCAGATGTGAACGGATGTGAGTCTCCCTCGTCCACTTGTGATCCGATCGACCAAAACACATCTTAATACAGGGCCTTAACAGGGCCTTAGACACTAGTCTAATCTGCAATCCATTTGGTTTAAGTAAAATGTAATAATATACTGTCCTAACAACTGTCTGGCCATATACTTTAATGACACAGTGTTCAATTATTTAAAAAAAAAAAAATCTTTTTTTTTTTGTCATTTTCAGAAAATTTACGGTTTTGGAAAAATTCTGTCAGTATTTACTCACCCTCATGTTGTTCAACCCTGTAAGACCTTCGTTCATCTTCGCAACACAAATTAAGATATTTAAGATATTAAGATCGCTCCTGCATACTAGTCCATAGGCTTCTTGAGGGAATGACTCTTGCTGGCATCGAAAGTCATTAAAGACATCGTTAAAATAGTCCAAGTGACTACAGGGGCTCAATCTTAACTTTATCAAACGACGAGAACACTTTTGTGCGCAAAAAACAACAAAAATAACGACTTTACTTCAACTATTCGTTTATTTCTCTCTCTGCGCGAGTCAGGTTACTAGTTTTACAGCGTAAGCTTCTGTTATTGTACGTCACACGCATCACACACATGACCAGCGTCGGCCAATAGCGAGCCTTCGTGTGACGTAGCTTTACGCAATCACACTACGTTAACTGACTACAGGCCCATGGAGAAGGAAGTGAATAGTTGAAATAAAGTCGTTATTTTTGTTTGTTTTTGCGCACAAAAAGTGTTCTCGTCGTTTGATAAAGTTAAGATTGAGCCACTGTAGTCACTCGGACTATTTTAACGATGTCTTTAATGACTTTTCGATGCCAGCAAATCATTCCCTCAAGAAGCCTATGGACTAGTATGCAGGAGTGATCTTAATATCTTAAATATCTTGATTTGTGTTGCGAAGTTGGAACAACATGAGGGTGAGTAAATACTGACAGAATTTTCATTTTTGGGTGAACTAACCCTTTAACGCATCCAAACACAGCTATTTAGTTGTCTTTTGGGCTAAAACATCTGTTCTGGGTTCTGCTGTGCGATTAGACTTACCAACTCTCACTGACGAAACAAATCAGTCATCATGGAAGGACATGAAGAAATGTAAGCTCGCTCCATCACGGCAGCTTTTGTGCGAGTGAGAGCCTCTACATGTGTGTATTTGTCATCCTCGGCGACCTTGGAGAGATCCTGGGACAATGAGCACCTTTATTCCCAGCCGTCCACCGCTAACACCACATCATCACGATGCCAGGTGGAGTAATGAAGTGTTTTCTTTGGAAGCCAATGAAAGACCTCGGCTATTTTTGTAATCCGTGCTGTGCCACATCATTGTGAGGAAAATGAAAATAAATTTTAGTTTGTTTACTTGTTCTTTTTTTTCATAGCTAATATGTTAAAACAGCAGATATAAATATCCACAAGTGTTTATTTAGAGCTACTGGTCAGGCGCTTGTTTGCTGGGAGAAAGTCTTCCCATAATGCACTGTGTGTAAAACCTGTTATGTGACGGTTGTTTTTATCCTCTTCAGTCATTTATGTGTTTACACGTGTGCATGTTTGTATGTGTGTGTATATGTCACACTGTCCCTTTATAACTACCCATCAGCCCCCCTCACCCAGCCTCCTGATCTTTATCAACACCCTGATTTTATTTGGCAGTCTCGGCTAATCAGAGTCCAACATCTGGGCAGTTACCATGGTTACAGGACAGCCGGGGTGTGCAAGAGAATGGTAGGCGATCGACAACCGTGTCCCCAGAGAGAGAGAGAGAGAGAGATGGAGAAGGAAAGTGCAACTGATGGACAAAGAGGTTAAAAACACATTCACATAAACATTCCCATTTACAAAGCTTTATGGAGACTTCTACTGGTTTTTATCAAGCTAAAAATAAAACTTTATGGATTTTTAGAACCAAAAAAAAAACAACATTTAGCCTACCAACCTTTGCCTGTGGCGACCTTTCTGCAAAATTATATTACGGTGCTTATTTTGAGTCGCATTCAAAATCAAATGTCTAATAATGGCACTAAAAGCACGTTCATTTGATCTAAATCAGATAACAATGATTATTCTGCGGTTGTCAAATGTATTGCGGTAGTTACGAAGTGAAATATCCAGTGAGTTAAGTTAAGCTAACACTAAACCAAACCATTAGTGACAACCAAAACAAGCGTGAGCTCTGCTATTGTGACTAGAGCCAGACCGATATATCGGCCGGCCGATAATATTAGGCATTTTCCAAAATATCGGTATCGGCAGTTATAATGGCCGATAAATGAATATTTAAAAAATAAAATAAAAACGGACGAAACACGCTTAAATCATCTCTCCTTGGCCTGTTATATTGAAAATGTATCTTTTACAATTTGCAGTATGATGTCATCTATTGCTAAATTATGGCTCATCATAGACTAGCTAATGCCACTATCATCAGTGGAAGACCGCTAATGAGCTTGGAAACCACAATGAACTTTTTCTGCCTAAATAAAGTAATGATTACTGTATTTATATCTAGCGTATCTCTTACAGTCCCTGCATTGTAAAATGTAAGCTATACTTGCGAGACGTGAACATTTAGACATAGAGAAAAAGTATCAAACGTGTCTTGTGCAGATAAGTTAGCTTTTCTTTTACACGTGTGTGAAATCCAACAATATTTAATAAAAAAAAAATATCGGCCGATATATCGGATTTTAAAACCCAAAAATATATCGTATCGGTCTTCAAAATCCTTTATCGGTCGGGCTCCAGTTTAAATGACTATCCAACAATGTTTAATAAAAAAAAATATCGGCCGACATATCGGAATATCGGATTTTAAAACCCCAAAATATTTGTATCGGTATCGGCCTTCAAAATCCTTTATCAGTCGGGCTCTAATTGTGACTAGTATTGTTACGTGTTTCAGTGTTGTACCAGATGAGCGATCGAGCAAGTTTACTACGCCAGAAAAGACATATGGAGCTGATTATGTGAAATCTATTAGGTTACAAATCATGCACTATAGTAAAATGTTTTGCGGACATAAGTGAGCACTTCAAAATATGTAAATGATCTGCCTGGAATCCTAATTTACGTGAACAGGAATCAAAGTTGTTGATGTTTTACTGCCTCTAGCGATCATTTGAGCTGGAAACTGCCGTGGATTGTATTGACATGTACTTTTTTTGTGTGTGGTTTTGCAAAAATGTAGCTAGAGGCATGTTTTTTTTCCAATGAGTACATTTATTTATGATTTGATTTTCCAGTTGAGGGTGACTCCAGTGGGATGTTTTGTTAGATTGAGCTTGACTTCCGGGGACAGAAGTATAGCTAAACCCATGCACACACCACACAGGGTGACCTGTAACGTGGGTTACCTCATTCCCCATGAGCCAAACACCCCACCCGTTCAACACACACCCATGGGAAAGGGTGCGGTAGGCAGGCACCATGTGTACACGTGTGTGTTTTTGTGCTTTTATGTGTGTCCGACAGGCTCTTTGCTTAGCATGGGTCACTAATGTCTGTATCCCAGCAAGCAATCGCCGTCATTTCACCGCCCTTCTAGCCAAAATAACCTTGAATTTGGTTACATGTCGTTTTTGCCTAAATAACTTGCGAGATGTATGATATTCCATCATGTAAGCAAAGTAAACAGTGATTAGAAGGTGTTTGGTTTCATTTCTTTGACATGTTCATGTTCTAGATGACTTGTCTATGCTGTAAACCCTAATGGTCAAAATAATTAATTGGTTTGAGTAGGACAAACTTAAATTCTTAAAGTATTTAGCAGTTTCTTTTTCTTTGAAGTTCACAGAACTGATATATTGTAAGTAAACTGAACTGTTTCATTGTTTTGAGTTTTATGAAATTATTTATTTTAATTTAGACGAACGTAAGTTAAACCGAAACGGCTGGGATATCTATTTCCCAGCATGCTTTGCCGATGGCACTCGAAAGAGAGTGTAAATGCTAAAATTAAGTGCAATATAACGTGTTTTTTTGTGTAAGATTAATGTTAAGTGTGAGATTTAGTAGTGATTAATGTTTTGTTATGCTAATTTAGAAGAATTTCTGTTAATGTTGGCTTTAGGATAGTTACCATCATGGTGACAAGTGGTGCATTCAGCTTGATTTGAGAGCAAATTATCCCTTTATATTATTACGCTCATAAGTGCTTCTGTGCTTGCAAGTGCTTATAACATACTGTTTCTAATATGTTAGCATTTACTACGTCAGCAGATTAGCTTTTAAAGCTACGTTTATACTATTAAAAGTGATTTGAGAACTTATTCGGGTTTACAGTGTACTTCATAGATTTTAGTTATAGTAACTAATTAGTACTATTATTTACCCAAGTTATCTTAACAATAAGTTATTGAGTTACTTGGAAACAAATCAAATTTTAGTTCATGCTTAAATTGTTTGAGTTGATAAACTTAAATGATTTAAGGCAATCGGTTTCCTCAAACGGTTTGAGTTGATCTAACTCATCAGGTTTTCCAGGGTGGTTAGACGTCTATAAAATGTGCGGGATGCTATTAGACGTCTTTTAAATGCAAAATTGCTTGCTGGGATGTAGGGTCATTAAAACAAGGTAGGTTAAAAAATTAGGTGAACACGTTTATCACGTTTACCTAAAACGAACTTGAGAGGAGAAATTCAGATTCGTATAGCCATGGCCACAAGGCCACACAACCATAGAAGCCAATACAAATCTGAATTTCTCCTGATCTTGTTACTAAAAAGTATAGGTCTGAACCGAGCAATGGGTCATGAAGCAACTATTGTGTCCCATAATAAGGCTCTTCGTGCGTCAAATGTGTGTCTATCGCGTCTAGTGAGACGCTTGGACATTTTGAACCCATTCGCGCGTCCGCGTCACTCGTGAATATGAAACAACACAATTTCTTTCTGGCATACGTTGGCGTCCGTCATGTCTGAAATAAAAGATAGTGCTGCTCTGTACTTGTCGTGGATGTCCCAAATACGGAGGAAAGCCAAACGGCGACGTGTCTGGGTTCACAGCATCATCTGTGTATATTTTCATCACTCAGGTAGTCTAACTTGTTCGCTTATTTTTCTCCAAGCTATTTCCTTTTTTGCCCGGTTGACGTAGTATCGTATATATTTCAGACGGCAACAATTAGCACCTCCTCCATTTTCGACGACAGTGATAGATCGGACGTATCAGTTTGCTCTTCGTTGATTGGCTGGCGCAACAAAGCGTCATGCGAATCTTACGATAGACTTACGCGGAAGACGTTCGCGGCAAACACATCGCCCAATTTGCGTTATTCGCGACGCCCTGCGCGAATGATGTGTCTATTCGCATCTTTGACTTTGTATGTAATCTACTCACGCAAATAATTAAATTTGCGTTCGGTGTGTACACATCATTAGGCCCTGTGTCCACCAAAGTGTTTTTTTCACGCGGCTGGTGTATTTTTCCAATTGTTTTCAATGGGAACGCCGCGTTTTTTTTAAACGGCATAAGCGTTACGAGGCACTGAATGCTATTTTCACGCTGAAGCGCCCGGCATTTTTTTACAGGTCGCATTGAGTTAAAAAAAAAAATCAACTTTGAGTAAAACGCAGCGCTCATCACTGCAACTTTTTACCCAGCCGTCCAATCACAGTGGAGGAGGGGCGGGGCTAATGTCACACCGACCAACTGCCACAACACTCTTTCTGTATCAACCAGCAGAGCTAACCGAACAAAATGGATGAACATTTTTTTTTGTATGAAACAAATTATCTGCGAAATCAACTGTGCAGCGGATGTTCTGTATCATAGCAACAAAACGTCTCAACGGCAAAAAACGCTGCGGCTGCCAAAACGCGCTCACGCGCCCACAGCTTGGCGTTTTTTATTAGCAGAGCGGCTAGCGTTTTCAGCTGACTAAAAATGCTTTGAATGTTCAACTTTGGGTAAAACGCAGCGCTCATCACTGTCACTTTTTACCCAGCTGTCCAATCATAGTGGAGGAGGGGCGGGGCTAATACCACACCAACCAACTGTCACATTCTGCTTGTCAACAGACGAAAACAACAAGCATAATAACTGAAAAAAAAATAATTTAAAACAAGAAAATACGTTACACTGTATCGACATTTTAATGAAGTTGCATATAAAGATATGCTTAAATCCTACTTGAGTGGGTTAAAAGATAAACCATACATTTTAATTTAATTGTGCATTATATGCGTCCGAAACCTTTTACATTACAATTTGCACTTGAGTATATTCTTAATAGTAAAAATGTACTTATTATATGTAAACTAGATTCTATTTAAGTGAAAATAGCATATTTTATTTTATTAGCGATAAATGCTATTTACACTAAGTTTAAATAGCAATCGAACTAGCATTTGGCCTATTTAAGTGTAAATAGTTGTTAGATGCTATTTATACTTATAAATAGTGGCAGATACTATTTGCACCTCAGTGTTGTACATTAAACCGTATGCAATGATAAAATTGTGTCAGTGATTACATCTATTCAAATTATTAAATGGATGCCACCTTATTGGCACAATAAAACCGTCCTTACACCTACCCCTAACAAATAAACACTATTATTAAACACACTTAGGCACTTTATTATAATTTTTTCATTTTAATTGAAAAAACAAAACAAAAAAAAATGCTTTAAAATTCATAAGGGAGAAGAGCGAGTTCGGCATCGATTTACCGACCTTACCCCTACACTAGTGAGAGTCTTGCGTAATTTCGTCTGGCCCAACCAGACATCAGTGGGCGGAGTTAGTGTCAGCAGCCTCTGCCGACAAGGCGGGCTATGTAAATACACACTTCTGGTAAATATCGAAATATATCTTAGTAATGTTCTCCTACTGCGATTGTCCATGCTGCAAAATAACATGGTGGTAATATAAATAACAGCAAACACACCGTCACTCTCCTGGGCCGTACCCTTAACCTCCATATCTCTTCCTCCGCGCTCACACGCACATATATACAGAGAGAGAAGAGAGAGTTAATAAGGTCCATTACACTTCGCTCCCCCAGGCAACCAAAAACCTCATTTAACCAGGTCTGTTCGGCCAAGACAGGAAGCTCAGCCCCCCCTTCATAACTACATTAAACTGAGCTAACGGATGAGCCCTAGGACAGGAGACTGGGGTCCCACTATTTCACAACAAACCGCTCCAAAGCGAGAGAGGGAGAACGAGAGAGAAACTGTAAAATCGAATCTCTTTTAAAAGCTGAGGACACGATCCAATTTCGGCAATTTCCATGTGGTATGGAGTCTGAGAGCAGGTAGTGTGTAAATGATGTTGTGTAGGTCCAGAGATGTTGCTATCACTGCAGGGTGATGGAGTTACGGCTATCAGAGGCGCATCTCTGTCATGGTGCCTCTCTGTCTGATTTGGGGATGTTATTTATACCAATAAGCACATGAACGGGAGTCTCATTACTGCCATCAATCATGTGTCCCGGTCCCACTGAGAGGCTGGACTCATGTACCTGTGCTTAAAAGTCATTAACTTGATTGCCGCTATAAAGTGTAGTTGTATGGAAAAGAACACCTTATTATTCATGTAGCTATCCTCAATTATATCCCATTTTGTTGGAAAGGAAGAACTTAAAATTTCTTCAAATTTTTGTGATAATAAATACATTTGCAGTAAATACATTTTATCAAAAATAAAATAAAAACTTTTTTTAAAAAAAATACTAAAATACTTACAAATGAAAATTCAGTCTTATCCTTATAAAAAAGTTTATTTGAAGAGTTCAGATGCAAAAGCCTCTAAGTGCCATTTGAAATTTTCTTCTTTAATGATGATTTTTGTCAAACTTGTATATTTAAGTTCAGTAATTTCACTTAAATAACAATTAATAGGTAATTATCATTGCCATTTAAGTGAAATCACTGAACTTAAATATACAAGCTTGATAAAAATGATCATTTTAGAAGAAAATTTCAAATGGCATTTAGAGGCTTTTGCATCTGAACTTTTCATATATAGTCTATATTTATATCATTAATCACGATTAATCGCATCCAAAATAAAAGTTTGTGTTTACATAATATATGTGGGGGCACTGTGTATAATTATTTTGTATATATATAAATACACACACATGCTTGTATATATATTTAAGAATTTATTTCATATACTGTATATAGATTTATATATAATTCATATTATATATAAATATAAATATTTTATTTATAAATAATATTTTTTTTTCTAAAATATACATGCATGTATGTGTATTTATATATATACACACAGTGCACCTACTATGTAAACACAAACTTTTATTTTGGATGCGATTAATCGCAATTAATCGTTTGACAGCCCTAATATATACATATATTTTTTCGTTCGTTGTCGTTTCAACACAATTGGAAATTTTGCGCAATTTTATCATTACAATATAAGTCAAAGGGAACCATATGGAAGTTTGTTTCCGCCAGAAAAAATTAAAAAAAGTTAATTGTGACTTTTTATCTCACAATTTAGACTTTTTTTCTCACAATTGCGACTTTAGATCTTGCGATATACGTAAAGTCGCAATTGTGTGTTATAAAGTCAGAATTGTGAATTTATTTGTAAACTATCCATTAAAGAAGAGCGAGAGAGAGAGAGAGAGAAAAGGTGCAGAGGTTTAATGAAAGTGTAGGAGACGAGTTTAAACAGTGTCAGTGTTTGATGTTGCTGCAACTGTAACTCACAATAACAATAAAATAAAGCTGTGTTTCATTTCCACTTCCTCTTGTCCTCCTTTTAGCTCTGTCCCTTAATCAATACGTCCACAAACAAGCGATCGTACACCCCTCCTGTCGGTCCTCGGCGAGACGACTGCTCTTAAACCTCCTGCACATTGTAAACGGTGTGAGGTATTGTCCGGGTTCTCGTAAGCTGCTCCCTTCGGCTCAACAATGGCACATTCATGTGGCCGGGGCATCATGCACGGCTTACAAATGTCTGGAGAAAGAAAGGAGCACTTTCTTTTCTTCCACAGAGGAAGATGCCATTGTTGAGGCCATTCTTTAAACACCACAAAGCGATCAATAAGCATTCAACAGGTTACGTAAAACCGGCCGACTTCCAGCCACCCGCACCGACCGAAAGGAATCCTATCCCATAATGCCCTGTGTGTGTGTGTGTGTGTGTGTGTGTTCCCTCTTTAGTTGTTTTTATACTCGTTCTTTTTCTCTTATTTCAGCTTTACAGTCCAGAGACGTGTCTGATGTTTTCTGTAACATGACAAAAGATTCACTCTTAGAAGAAATGGTTCTATTTAGACCCAGAAATGGTTCCATCCCCCGCTTCATATATGGAACTCCAAAATGGTTCTATATAGAACCATTTTTTTTTTTTTTTTGGTAAAAGGTTCTATTGACCAAGTATGGAACCCCAGGGTTCTATATAGAACCCAGAGGAACCTTTTTTTTTAAGAGTGTATAGAACCTTTTAGGGGTTCCAAATACGTAGCGCTGATGGAACCTTTTAAGGTTCTATATTGAACATTTTCTTCTAAATAAATATAAAAATAGGGTAACACTTCATTTTACAGTGTCCTTGTTACACGTTACATGGATTTACTATAGTAATAACTGTACATTAGGCATAATTACAGTACTTGCAACTAAGTACGTGTAGTGAAATAATATGACTCTGTACTTAAATGTATAATTACACTTTAACAAGGACACCTTAAATAAAGTGACTATATACACTCTGTATATAAAATAAAACAGTTTATAAATCATAGTTTGAAAGTTTTATTTGATGGGTAACATTTGTACAGTATAAAAACCATTATGTTTATGGAATATCCCTGTAAAACATAGAAACCCGTGTGTGTGTGTGTGTGTGATGCTTGTGATCATCCCTGTTATTGGAGCATTTGGACTGATTCAAACATATACACTTCTGCACACATGACAGCAGAACCGTTAGTACAAAACCCAGGGGAATGAGTAAAGGGGGGTGTGTGTGTTGGGTGACGGGACCTTTAGTAACCACTCTATTCAACAAACACCGTTTACACACACATTTAATAGCCTCAAAACAATCCCTTCAGACTTTACAAATAGAACAAAACCAAACTACCCAATAGCATCTGCTATCCAACACAAGCCATTCAGGATATGTTATTGTGTTTCTGGTCTCATCGCTCAGAGTGGATATAAAACAGTTTTGAGTTTAGTTTGGTTTAGTCTGGTCTGGCCTGTTCTTAAAAACTAAACAGTTTTGGGGTTTGGTTTCGGCTGGGTCACAGACCATCATACTGTCATATTTCCTTTTGACATTTTTGCATTTTGATCAACAGACCTAAAACCGCTCACCCCTATAAAAAGGTATTTTTGTTTAATAATGATATTTATGTTTATATTTATATATTAATATTCATTACTCTTTTATTAATAGATTATATAGATATGCTCAATGGGGATTCACTTTAGTGCCACAGTTCATGTTTCTCTTTTTAGATTTAGGGAACGTTCACACAACAACGATGTAGGCTACTAAAACTTTGTGTTTTTCGTGTGCAGAGACAACAGTGTTGAAAACGATCAACGTTCTCAGGGGATCTGCAAAAAACTATTGAAAATGCTGTATTCTGCTGCAAGGCCAGTAGATGGCGATGTCATTTTTTAAAGAAACACTATACTCGCGGCCCGCACTCGTCCCGCTCGCCACAGTAAACATGATGAACGGCGACTGTAGAACCAGAGAATGTCTAATTGAAGAGAATTGGCACTGGCTGGTTACTTCCGGGTTGTTGACTGGCTGCAGTAACAGTCTCTGTCCATGCGGGGGCGCTCGCGGTCGAGTGCAGAATGAATGGGAGTCTCTTTTTTGTCAAGTAATTTGAAAGTTGCTTTCTAAGATAATACACTCAGCTGAAAATTGCATTTTTAAGTTCACTTATCTGTTCTAAAAATCCGTTCAAAACGGTGATGACGTCACACAATAGCAGAATGCTAGCGTGTTCGGGCCAACAACAGCCTAACCTGTGAGAAATCAAAAGGACATAAGTACTCGTTCATTCCACTTTTGGCCTATAATCTATATTGAACTTGCGGAATCAACAATAAAATCTATGTTGATTTAACGACAAGCAGGTGAAAGAGACACTTTTAGCCGTTTAGCCCCATAGACTCCCATTCATTCTGCTCTCGCTCATGATCACCTCCAGTGGAATTCTAATGGAACTGCAACCATGATGAAACACAATGGGGCTAATAGGAATATTTTCTCAGATCGGATAAAGGGCTCATTCATAATAAATCGGATATGAATCAGATACGTGCATTTGCGTGTGTCATGTAAGCAGACAAATCGGATATTCCCCAGTAAATTCGAGTCGTACGTCATTAAAAAGTGCGCGATTACAGGCGAGATGGAAGAAAGGATACACACAGTGGAGCAATGCGGAGGTTTCATGTCTTTTGGGTGTTTGGGGCGAAGACTGCAGACAAAATGCAGGGACGTTACAGAAATAAATCCGAATTTGAAGACATTTCACGAGATATGAGGCAGCGCTCGTGGCTACAATGCCTCTCCTCTTTTTTTCTCCATCATACGAGACCAATGTTTTGATGACTTCTCAATGATGTGGAAAGAAAAACACTGGATAATTTTATTCGCATCTGCATCCATTGCATTTCATGCTGTTTTACTTCATTTTCCGGGTCAGAACATATAGTGTAAACGCAAAAATCGGATACGGGTCACTTTTAAAAGATGACGTTGTATATTAACAGGCGGGGATGGGGTTTTGGTTATAGTAAGTTTTTTTTTTTTTTTTTTTTTTAAGTTTATTATTTTCCTGCATATAAGAAAATCTATCCTGAAACCTGTAATTATTATTTCAAGGCTATTTGATGTCTGAATAAAAACCAATTTAACAAGAAATGTAAAAAATGACGTAAGCGGGTCGTCAAAACAATCTGATGTAGTCAGAAAAAAAAATCGGATTTGAGTAGCCTAGACTTGTTGTTTAACGACTGTGCTCTGTTACCGGTAGGCGTGGCCTCCTAGGGAAGCAAAGCAAGTGCATTCTGGGAGTTGTTGTCTTTCATCCACATAAGCCAAAAACACATTTTCTGGCTTTTCTCAGTCTAGAAAGCTCCAAATTCAAACATAATTTCACATTTCTTCTACATACAGTAAATGACTCATTTGAAACCCACATTCATCTTTCCACAGGTGAAGTATCCCTTTAAGGATCCAGGTGTGTTTGTAGTTGTCATACAAAACACTGTCCAGCACTTAACAGAGACATAGTGAGAGGTCAGATAGACAGAGGGCAGGCTGAAAGAGAAAGGGGGAAAGATGTCGAGATTACAGAATGAAGTGAGCAGAAAGAAAGAGAGAAGATGCGGAGAGTGTTGGAGTGTGTTTGTTCAGCCGTCACGCGTCCCCTCAGGCATTGTGCTGATGAAGATGGACGCGGGGCGGGAATGAGTCGGGCTGTGGTAATTGTGTTAGTATTTCTAGCTCGGCCAATAGGCATCAATAGATCAATTTGAGCGATCTCGACCGGTCCAGCATGACTGATCTGAGCTAAAGTCGTCCGTAAACCAAAGGGAGTGTCTCTGTCTCTAGGTTTGTCCGGTTTAAATAAAAATTGCATTGAAATATACTGTATAAAAATCATAAATTTTTCATTTTCGCAGAAATAAGCATGTTGTTATGTAAACTTGATCATTGGTTAACTGTACGTTACCTTAGATGGTAAATTTCAAAATTATTTTGGATAAAATGAAATATTGTTGGTTTAAAATTTTTAAAATTTTAAGTTCATTGAAATGGAAAAATTGAGTTAATACAATGAAGGAGATTGATTTAATCACTAGAAACTCGAAATATTATGTTATCTGAACTACATGAATTATCTAAGTTGATTTGACGAAAGAAAAAATATTGTGATTACAAATCATGAAAATATTTTTTACAGTGAAAAATGTTTTAATTATTAAACATTTTTTAATCATTTAAAAAAAATAAATAAAAATGTATTAATTTTTTCATTAAAAAAGGTTATTGCCTTTAATTTTTAAGTACAATCAATTTGGATGTTTAAGTCATTTCAACTTAAATTGCATTATCTTAAAAGTTGAATCTTGTAAAACATAAAAAGGTAGAAAATAGCTTTAACTTATTTTGAGTTCATATGTTGTCATAACTTAAGCATATATTTTTTGTCATATAATCATGATAGAAATATATTGTATTCAACAAGAATCTACATGATTTTATTAGAGTAAAATAAAAATGTTTTAATTATATATTTTTTAATTAAAATAACATTTTGTAAAAATACTTGTGATGAGTTATGCACATTAGTGTCACCATTACTGTATGTTTGCTTTATTTAACTTTAGTTTCATTTTCTTATGATCCTCTTTGTTTCCGTCTATGTTTTATTAATCGGTTGTCATAGTGATTAATTATGTTTCTAATTAGAGCACACCTGTTTGTATTTGAGCTCGTCACCTTGTGTATTTCCTCTGTTCTTTTCAGTCATCGTCCTTTATTGTTTGTGTGTGGATTAACTGAGTTTTAATAAACACGCTTCTACCTGAATCATCATCTTCTTCATCATCATCATCATCATCGCACTAAAACGTGACAATTAGAGTATGTTGTGATACATTTTTATATTATATTTAATATATAAATATATGTTTAATATTTATAATATATTATTATTTCATTTAGTGTGTTTTGTCTTTGTGCGTAAATTTATATCTTATTTATTTTTACAGTAATAGAATTTTAAAATAAATTTTACAGTAGAATCTTCATTCCTCTTGAATTGACATGTAATATAAGAGACAAGTGAAAGACAGGGATGCAGAGTAGGTAGAGACGGACTGATAGAGGAGGGATGGAGAGAGAGAGAGAGTGTGTGTGTGTGTTGCGGTAAATGACAGGTTGGAGCAGGGACATTGATAACCTTCCTGGGTAAAAGCTTCCTCTCCTTCCTCTGGCGTTTCGGCAGACCTTCCAATTACATTGACAGGCCGTCCCAACGTCCCGCATCTGATGTCCCCTCGATAAACGCAATTATTAATTAACCAGCACAATTAAATCTGCTGTGATGGACGGGATACTGGACAATTTGAGCTGACTGATGTAATCACGGTTACAGTGAGTCAGCACACACACACACACACACACACACACACGTGCGCGTCACAGGTACATGCAGGATCATATTTGACTGAACTGCTTGAAAAAATTTGTCCCAACTTTCTCAATTCTCATTACCATAATGTTGTTGTTTGTTGTGTTCTGTTTTGTTATTGATTTTAGCTTTGTTGTGTTCTGTTTTGTTCAGTAATGTTCTGTATTCTTTTTAACTTTTTGTTTTGTAGTGTTCTGTTTTGTTGTTTTGTTTTGAGTGGTTTAATTGTGTTGTTTTGCTTTTTTTTGTTGCAGTGTTTTTTGTTTTGTGATGTGTTGTTGTGTTGTGTTATGATTTGTTTTTTTGTTCTTTTTTGATTTGCTTTTGTTTTTTCTATTCTGTTTTGCTTTGTTTGCTAAAGTTATGTTTTGTTTTGTTCTGTTCTATTGTGTTGTGTTTTGCTTTGTTTTGTTGTGTTCTGTTTTGTTTTGTTTCGTTGTTTTGTTTTGTGTTGTTGTGTTGTGTTTTGTGCTGTTTTGTTTTGCTTTGTTTTTTGCTGTGTTTTTTTGTTTTGTGATGTGTTGTATTCTGTTGTGTTATGATTTGGTTTTTTTTGTTCTTTTTTGTTTTGCTTTTGTTTTTTCTATTCTGTTTTGCTTTGTTTCGTGAAGTTATATTTTGTTGTTTTGTTTTGTTGTGTTCTGTTTTGCTTTGTTTTGTAAAGTTGTTTTGTTTGTGTTGTGTTTGCTTTGTGGTGTGTTTTTGTTTGTGTTGTGTTGTGTTCTGCTTTGTTTTGATTTGTTGCAGTGTTTTTTTGTTTTGTGATCTGTTATGTTGTATTGTGTTTTTGTTCTCTTTTGTTTTGTTTTGTATTGTGTTGTTTTTTGTTTTTCTTTTTGTTCTTTTTGTTGTTTTGTGCTCTGTTTTGCTGTGTTGTTTTGTTTTGTTTGCTTTGTTTTGTTGCTGTGTTTTTTGTTTTGTGATGTGTTGTATTCTGTTTTGCTTTGTTTCGTAAAGTTTTGTTCTGTTCTGTTGTGTTCTGGTTTTGCTTTGTTTTGTAAATTTGTTTTGTTTGTGTTTTGTGTTTTGTTTGTGTGGTCGTGTTGTGTTTTTGTTTGTTTTGTTTGTGTTGTGTTCTGCTTTGTTTTGTTGCAGTGTTTTTTTGTTTTGTCATCTGTTATCTTGTACTTTTTTGCTTTGTTTTGTTCTGTATTGTGTTCTTTTTTGTTTTTCTTGTTGTTCTTGTTGTTGTGTTGTGCTCTGTTTTGCTGTGTTGTTTTGTTTTTTGTGTTTTTTGTTTTGTTTGTCTGTTTTGTTGTGTTAAGTTACCTATAATTTTCAATTGTCGTGAAAATAATGTAAAAAAAATTGAATGGTCCTAAAATAGGCGACTATATATAAGATATGTAGATATACTGTATATTATAAAAATGTAAGAATATGTCCTGGTCTTTTTATTTATTTATTAATTTATTTCTCACCCATTCCACATGCAGAATCAAGGACAGGTTTATTAATCAGATGTGTGCTTGTGTGGGAATGTTGATGATCGAGACGCCGAGCTTGGCTTGGCTGGGGGATTGTCCTGGGGGGATCGTGTGGCATCAGATAAGGACTGTTCTCAGAACAGGGCATTATTGACACTTTTGTATTACAATAAGAATGATGGGCTTGATGACTCAGCGAGTGAAGGGGTCTGTGAAGATGGGGGTGTGTATATTTGTGGGGCGACCGTGACCCCAAAACACAGCCGTGCCGCTGTGACTGGGACTCCTTCCCCATGGAGCATGACAGGTACACCCCTGGGGATTGTGGGAAACCTCTGCAACCGACTGACACAGAATGTTACAACATTACCGCACTGAACATAACTAGCAATAATTCAAGACGAGGGAATGATTAGGAAATGCCCTCTAGGGAACGTGAAGGTGATTTGTATAGGGTCCGATGCAGGGGAATGGGATGATGGGATGAGTCCTCTTGGGTATTTATGGGAAAAAGAGGAAGCACCCATTCCCAGAATTAAATAATGTCAATATTCAGAGTATTTGCACATGTTTAACCTTGATTGGTCCTGTGGTTTAAAGGTGACTTGCAATTACGAGTCTGGAATTGTGTGAATGGAAATACAGACACACTGATGCACATCATCAGCCGAGTTATGATACCGTGACTCATTACCTGAGACTGAACACACAACCGTTCCCATGACCATCGCTTTGGCTGCGGGCATTTTGGCCTTTATTAAACTGGTTATTATAGAGCGACAGTAAAGCAAAAAGCTCAAACATTAGTTTTGTTTTAAATACTGTCAACATGTGATGTTTACGTTAAAGTATTCTCAATGTGGGAATGAAAATCAACGAATCTTTTTTCGAGTCATTTCGTTCGTTGAATTAACCAAATGACTCGAAAAAAGATTCATCATTTTGATGAATGAGTTCGAACAGGAGAGTCACGAACGCGCATCACAGAGCAGAGCAAGGCGAGCATTTGAGCTTATAAAACTTAAACTTTTTTATTTATTTATTAAATGAGCGATCGTTTCGCTTGATAAGACCCTTATTCATCGTCTGGTGTCGTTTAAAGCCCTTTGAACAGTTTGCAGTGAAACTGTCTTTTGGACCTTGAACCGTTTGGTTCCCATTGAAGTCCATTATATGGAGAAAATCCTGGAATGTTTTCATCAAAAACCTCTTTTCGACTGACGAAAGAATGACATGGACATCTTGGATGACATGAGGGCGAGTAAATTATCAGCAAAAGTTTATTTTAAAGTGAACTACTCCTTTAAAGTGACTACTCGCTTTAAGTTCAGTCAAAAAGCCATTTATTTTATTTTTTATTCATTTATTTAACAGGGACCATACAGTCAAACATAGTCACAATACAAAGCCTGTAACTGATGCGCAGCATATAAAGTTTGTAGCTAATGCTAATTTACAACTCAATTAATATTATATGCAAATTCAAATTGTATTGTATTATAAAGTATTTTTTTTTAACAAAAACTTAAAAATGACAATATAATGGTAGCAGAGGCTACAGTGAACCCGTGCAGCAAACGTTTTTAAGTGTATAAACTAACACACATGCTGTATCGTGCTTCGGCAAGAGCTATTTTGTTTCAGAAATGTAACGTTACAAATAAGATTACACAAGAGAGATTGTGGAGGGGGATCTGATGACCTGCAGATGCATGTGACACACAACAAATGCACGCACACACACAAAACATAGATTCATGTGTTCACTTTACCAGTTGTGACCTATTAACCCAGGGCTAACTTACATACACACTGGAACACAGATTTGTTCACACACAATTACAGCCCATAAACCCTAAAATCCCGGTTTACACACACACACACACATGCTCTGTGAGTGTTGGACAGACAGACTGCCTGGCTCTGAGGTTAATTGAGTTGTGTGTGTGGCCCCGTGTGTCCGCGGCGTGACCCCGCTGTAGCCAAGGACGCCACTGAGCTCTAGCTTTGATACATTTGATATGGTTTAAGTGTGGAATGAAGGCCTAAGCCTGTTTACATTTGAACTGGATTAACGTCAGGGTGACAGTGGCTTCGCTACACACAGAGAAAGAGAGAGCGAGACGAGCCGTACGCAGCTTCACACGTGGAATTGAAACGTCTCGATGTAAGTCTGTGTGTGTGTCGTGATTGTGGCCGACTCGCTCGTTCTCTTTTTAATTAGTGGACCTAATTAAATATTTGACCATCTCTTAGAAGATGTCACATTATTTCTCTGCAGATGTTGAACGCTTCCCAGAAGATTTAATTGAGATCTGTTATGTTTCTTTAAGCATCTTTTGCTTTTAATGGCAGAATTTGGTAGCTGTCAGACACCAAATCATATGATTTTTTTTTTTTTTTTTTTTTTTTTTTTTTTGCCATGTAATATTTATCTTCATAACAATTAAGCACACTTAACACAAGTTGTTATTATCGTAATGTGCCTGGACATGTGTATCCATAAGGTGAAACGTCCAGGCTGGCTAACAAAATATTATCTATATTATACACACTGTAAAAATGCTTTATCTAATCAATAGAATTGTGGCAAATGATTTCAAGCAATATAATTAATTCAATTTAACAAATTAGAATTGAGTAATAATTAATCAAATTATTCCTTAAAAGTTAACCATTTAAAATGAGTAAAGTTTACCCCACAAAAATTAACTAAAATATCTCACTAACAGACAGACGTCAAAGATTAATAAAGAAATCTTTATTTTATATTGCCAACATTGAAGACACCTGATGTTAACAAGCAGAATCACTGAAGGAGAAAACCGTCATTTTAAAACAAATACCGATCACCATAATGGTGACTTAAATTTAGTTTTTTTGGTTGTTGTTGTAAGTTTTACTCATTTTAAATGGTTAACTTTTAAGGAATTAATTTAATTAATTATTACTCAATTCTAGTTTGTTAAATTTAATTAATAATATTGCTTGTAATCTGTTGCCACATTTTTTTTATTACACTCTAAAAAATGCTGGGTTGTTTTAACCCAATTTTGGGTCAAATATGGACAAACCCAAAATGCTGGGTTAAAAATGTAATGTAAAAATTTAACCCAACGGCTGGGTTAGTCCATATTTGACCCAAAGTTGGGTTAAAACAACCCAGCATTTTTTAGAGTGAGATAAAGAAAATTATCATTATTATTATTATTATTATTATTATTATTATTATTATAAAAATAAATTTTTTAAAGTGAGATAAAGTTTTTTTTAAGATAAAGCATATTCATTTTTACAGTGTATATAACAAAAAATGCAAATAAGTAAAATTATATTACTCTTTTAATTTTTTATATTTTATAATTATAATAAATCATTTGAAATAGATCAATAAATATATATCAAAATTCAAATCTAGTACAAAGTAAAAAAAATATTTTCATGATTTGTAATCACATCATTTTTTTTTCTTTTGTCAAATCAACTTAATTTTTGTAGTTCAGATAACATAATATTTTGTGTTTCTGATGCTTAAATCAATCTCCTTCATTGGAACTCAATTTTTCCAGTTCAGTGAACTTAAAATTTTAACGCAACCAGCGTACTTCATTTTTTTAAGTTAAACCCACAATATTTTTTCACAGTGTGTGTATTTGAAATAATACATTAAAAATTATATCCCTAACATTAATACTAGGTGCAGCTATATACAGTATATACCGAATATTTGTATTTATTTAGGCTATTCATTTATTTTTTTGGTAACACTTTACAATAAGGTTCGTTAGTTAACTAACTACATTAGTTAATATGAACTAATAATGAATAGCACATATACAGCATTTGTTAATCTTTGTTAATGTTATTTTCAACATTTACTAATACTTGATTAAAATCTTGTTAACATTAGTTAATGCACCGTGAACTAACATGAACAAACAATGAACAGCTGTATTTTCATTAACTAACATTAACAAAGATGAACAAAACAAATGTATTGCTCATGGTTAGTGCATGATAGTAAATACATTAACTAATGTTAACTAATGAACCTTATTGTAAAGTGTTACCATTTTTTCTTTGCATAATTCTTGTTATTTTATCACTTGAAATCTCTTATTGTCTCAGATAATGTTCCTTTTGTTATGTTCTGTGAAAAATATAAATAAAAAGTTCAAAAAAAATGATATCCCTTTTTTTAACAGTAAAGAGAACAAGATATGTTTGTGTTACAGTACTGAGAATTGTGGAAACTATTTGTTAGATCAAAGACATCTTAAATTCTATTCTGAAATTCTATTAAAAAAGCCTCCATTTGCTCTCCACTCAATCTCATTCCTATCTAGGAGTAATCAAGAAAAAAGATTTATACTTGTCTATTAGTTGCCTGTGTTGCTGTTTTTACAATTTCAATGTTTGCATGAGTGTGTGTGTGTGTGATTGCGTTTGATCTCTCATCAGAAGCCTTTTCGAACGCAAGGCTGTTATTTTTGACATTTGCATCAGCTAGACTTCTTTTTGAAATCTAGATGGCGTATGTGAAATAAGTGATTAGATTACGTCTTGATTGCTTTGCCGAGGAGAAGAGCACGTCTCTAAATATCACTTCATATAAACCATGATTAGAAGAAGCCGTATATAGAGCTCTGCAAGCTTTTCACTTTTGTAAACACACTAGAAATGAACTCGCTGTTTTATACTCGGTGATAGATCATGACAAACTGCAAACTCGAATAGTGACCATAAATCTGTGTGTGTGTGTGTGTGTTTAGTGGTAGGAACAGGGTGCTTGTCTCTGTTTGTGCCGTCCGAGGCTCTAATTCACTGTGTAATACTGTTTATTATGGGTATCAGTGTGCCTTTCTGCATTAGTTAAATGGGCCCCAGCACATTACTGTAATGGAGTGGCCACATGAAAACACAAAGAAACCTGATCTTTCTCTCCTCTCTCAATCCCTCGTCCTTCTCTCCCTGCTCCCTCTCTCTCTCCTAGAGTAATGATTTGATGTTGCTAATGGCTTCCTAAATTCTCTAGGAAGGGCAAAACCGAAGTCGTCTTGGGTTACACTGGCTGGCAGAGAGCCAGAGAGGGTGAGAGCGACCGAAAGCACAGTGACGCTCTTCTCTCTCTCTCCCTTTTCTTCCTCGTCGTCCACACAATAATCCCTCCATTTACAAAATGAACTTATTTACTGTGATAAGAGCACCTCTTCTGTTGAATTGTAATCCTCATGTTCTGCTGAATTTTCACATTTCATTCAAGAACTGCTTATATGATTTGTGAGTGAAACTTTTTTATTTAATAAAAGTTGCACCTGCATGCTTAAACCATCTAATAAAACGGTCAGTTCCAATCCTTGATTCTGATTGGTCAATAGCTGTGCTTTAATTATGATAATAGTGGTTCTGTAGATCCTGTGTTGTGTTGTGTTGTCTTTCAGCCCTATTACACACTAGCGTTGTTGCTAACACAGTCTCATCCCAAGACGTCATATAACATCTTTTGAAACATCCGCCTTTTTAGGGTACCCTTAAACGTCGGTTACATGCCGTCATACAACTGACGCTTTACCTTTAACGTCGGTTAGGTGACGGGGTAGGTTTAGGTCTGGGGTAGGGTTAGGATCCGATAACGTCATCTAACCGACGTTCAAAGGCGGATGTTGACGTATGGTCAAAAGACGTCCCAAGTTATATGACGTCTTGGGATGAGACTGTTCACGGTCAGGGACTATTTCTTTTCTAGCGGGAGGAAGGTTTTTTGAAAGTTGCACTATTTTTTTACTTTAATATTTTTATTGTGTGGTAACCGTTTTATAAAAGCGAGGTACTCGAGCTAAGAGCTGTATCGTGAGTAAGTGACGTCTCGCGTCGAGCCTAACAACGCCCTTCAGCCGTCACTCGCGATACAGCACAGCCTCTCGTACCTTATAGACCTTATTCAGAGCAGCGCCATGACAGGTATGAAAGTGAGGCTGTGAGGGATAAACTTACCGTGTTTCCAATGACATCATCCGCTGTAAAAAGCTGAATAAAGCGGCTAGATTACTTACAATTTTCCACAGCTTACATTGTCGGGAGTTTTTTGTCAACTGACATTTCTTGGAAAGATATTTTTCCAGTGTTTCATGAGCAGAACAATTCGAAAACACATTAAATAACAGTTCAGCCCATTGAAGAGATGCAAGTCTGTCCCTCACAGCCTCGATCGCTTTCATTCTCATTAAAAATCAAAGATGGCGCTGCCGTGAATAAGGCGTATTGCTTACATAAACCCCTGCAGGGTTTGTTGTGAATTTAAGGGTTTATTTGCATTTGTAAGTTGTTAAATTAATAAATGCTAAGTTGATTTACTTAACATTCCGTTAACAACAGTTAAAATAAGCTGCTTTGTTATCATTTTTAAAGCAGTGTACATATCGTTTAAAAGTTTCTAGTTTGGTTTATTTTGTTCTTACCTTTTGTGTATGTAGCCTTGTGTTGGTCAGTTCCCCGTTTTTGACAATAATGTACACGATGACTCGTAAATGTAAGTACACATTGATGGCCTAAGACACGAAACGAGCGGTTTGAGAAAACGAACAGTATTTATATCGTTTTTACCTCTTGTAGTCATGTCCTACACTATCTCACGACCAATTCGTATGAAAAAGTGTCTGATTCGTACTAATTCGTACAACCTCACTCGTACGAATTTGTACGATTTGTATAAACCCACGTGATGGTTAAGTTTAGGGGCGGGGTCAGGGGTAGGTCATTCGTACGAATTCATACGAATTGGCCAATTCGTAAAATATGTACGATTTAGCAAAATCGTACTAATTCACTTTTTAGTCATGCATCGATTTCGTACGATTTGGTCGTGAGATCGGGTTGTCATGTCCTGCGCAAGCGCCGAAACAACGTTGTCTGTTGATGTTTCGAAATCGTCTTCCGTTGCGGTTTCCTGTAAATCTAAATATGTTTAGATCTTCACAGTGAAAGGTAACACTTCCCAAATCTCTGTGTAAACAATGAGTGACGTACACGCGTGCGAGAGATCACTTCCGCCGCATGTGCAGACCGAAGCGCCCGCGCCCTCAGATCAGTTGGACGTGGCAAGAGGTAAAAACGATATAAATACTGTTCGTTTTCTCACACAAACCGCTCGTTTCGTGTCTTAGGCCATCAATGTGTACTTACATTTACAAGTCATTAAATCATGTTTAATTTGGACTGCTCTGTGCATGCTCTTTGAGGTGGTGACCATAGACCTCCATTATATGACTGACAGACAAGGACGGTTTGACCTAAAAATATAAAAATTGAAACGACTGCGGAAACAAAGACACCTACATCTTGGATGCCCCTGAGGTAAGATAAAACATACCAAAAATTAATTTCAAAGTAATAATTAAATATTAAAATGTTGGTTGCTTGTTGATATTGTAAGATAAATGCTGTTCCATACAATCTGTTTTGAACTCAAGATTCAGATCAGTCAGAATCGTAAACAAATTAGTGAACCAGATACATTTTGAACTGAATCGACTCTCGTGAACACATGAATGACTTGTTTTATTTTTATACAATGCGCTCAGATAATCTCAGAAGATTTGAAACATGACGACCCTAGTTCATTATATTAAAAGTTTGCAGAAAAATAAAAGGGTTTGGATTGACATGTGCATATATTTACGGATAAAGTACTGCTTTAAACTGAGTAAACAAACATCAGAGAACTTAACAAAAAGTCTGTGTTCGATCCGCAACAAAAACAAATGAGGCATGAAAACATGAAGCGGCGGCAGCTCGCCAACTGAGGGAGTTGAGTAAGGACATGGAGATCGGATGCCTTGAGGTGTGACTACTTTGCCTTGTGTCTAACAGACAGAACGAGAGAGCGAGAGAGGGAGAAAGGTCTCTGATGTGTGCAGCATAATGGCGTTTATTGTTGTGATTAGTATTAGCTCTCTGATTCAACCCTGATGAAAGCAGCTGGCACCGCGCCAACGAATATGTACAAGAAATGAACAAGATATGTGTGTGTATGTGTGTTTGTATCCTGATTCGCAAAGGGAGCGAGTGTGTGTGTTTGGTAAATGGCAGTCAGATCACATGATGGCCTACGACAGCCCATAACAAACCGTGTAGGCGCCAGCGGGAGGGGGGCACTCGAGGATGGGGGGTGCTGACTCGGGTCACATGACAAATAAAGTTTGAAGCCAAACTCCTTCACTTCAAACAATAGAGTATTAATGTTGTTGACACATGATCTGAGCAGAGGCAATGGACGCGTGCTCGCTTGCGTTTGTGTGAGCGTGTCTGCGCACTTTTGTGTGTCGAAAGGCCTTGGTCCTGTGGAGACGGACCAGTCTGGCGTCTGCATGTCACGCTCACACACACACACACATAGGCCTGTATATTGCACGCTACATAGGTGGAGTGGAACATTACAATGCAAATGCATTGCCACTTACTCAATGAGAGGAGGGCATGCAGACCCTATCTTCTGTCTGTAAGTACAGGTTTACCAATCACCGCTGGTTTGTTAAGCCAATTTCCCAATTGTTTTTAAGCATGACAAGAAAAATAATTGCACAATAATACCGAGGAAACAAAATCCAGTGCATACTGATCACCATATCAAGCTAATTTTGAATAAATCCATTAGAGCACGTATTGTTCTGATATTAGTGAGCTGGAATCTTTTGTCAGTATCTGTAGAGGAATTGATGTCTAATTAAGCGAAGAAAACACACATTTGAGCCGTTAATTCCACGGCTGATTTTGGAAGACGTTGTTTATGAGAAATGATGCCCCATGATTGTGAAACACGACTCAAGACCATTAGACGTTGCGCTGTCATTCCGATTAAGCAACCAACGGTGAGAAAGACCATTTGTCACTACGCTCTGTCCTAAACCCTGATATTAAAAATACGTTTTGCGTTCTAGAAAAACTCAGAGGTGAAAGTGGACTTATTAAAGGAGTAGTTCAGTTTTAATAAAACTTGCTGATAATTTACTCATCCAAGATGTCGAACAGAAATTAAGGTTTTCGATGAAAACATTCCAGGATTTTCTCCATATAATGGACTTCAATGGGAACCAAACGGTTCAAGGTCCAAATGAGAGTTTCAGTGCAGTTTCAAAGAGCTTTAAACGACACCAGACGATTAAGTTTTATAAGCTCAAATGCTCACCTTGCTCTGTTCTGTGTGACTCTCCTGTTCGAACTCATTCATCAAAATGAACGAATCTTTTTTCGAGTCATTTTGTTCATTTTGTTCGTTGAATTAACCAAATGACTCAAAAAAAGATTCGAACAGGAGAGTCACGAACGCGCATCACAGAACAGAACAAGGCGAGCATTTGAGATTATAAAACTTAAAGTTTTGTATGTATTTATTAAATGAGCGATCGTTTCGCTTGATAAGACCCTTATTCATCGTCTGGTGTCGTTTAAAGCCCTTTGAACAGTTTGCACTGAAACTGTCTTTTGGACCTTGAACCGTTTGGACCCCATTGAAGTCCATTATATGGAGAAAATCCTGGAATGTTTTCATCAAAAACCTTCATTTCTTTTCGACTGAAGAAAGAAAGACATGGACATCTTGGATGACATGGGGGTGAGTAAATTATCAGCAAAAGTGTTTTTAAAAGTGAACTACTCCTTTAAGTATGTGGACGTAAACATCTGAATATATTAACAATCCAAATATCTTTTATTTTATGTGGTCTTTTCGGGACCATGACTTTTCACTTTTCACTGCATGTAGCTTTAAATAAAATATGCCAATTAATTATATTTGATTATTTGGCAAAAACATTTAGTTTTAAATAAAGTAATTCATAATAAATATTTAAAATATTTTAGTAAAAATGAATCCATATTCATTGCTGCTTTCACCATGGAGATTCGTTTTCTTTATCATTTCCATTCTATTCTACTCCATCAATTTTTAATTATTATTATTTATTTATTTTTTTTTCAGTCATAATACATTTTGGGGATAGGAACAAAAATAAAACTCACTGCCCGGTCGAGGCGATAGTCTCATAAGTTACGCTTCGGGACAAGTTTGAAGTTTGGCTGAAGGTTATTTCTGACCCCATTTCTCTTTCTCTCTCCCACTTCACTTCCTGACCATATTATAAATGCATGCATCTTTAAAAAAAAAATGTCTATCATGTATCTTACTGGCAGCTAATTCAGATTTTTGCTAATTCTGTGAGAGTCCTCCTACATTTTAAAGTAGATCATATACTGGGTTAAAACCATGAGCACTCCAATTACCTTTTTTCTTTTAAAGACAGTATAGCAATAGAGAGAAAGTGAGACATGGAAGAACAGAGCAGTGCCGGATCTCGCAGGCTTGGCTTTGCTGTCATGTCCAATGTTCTTAGTCCATTAATCAGATGGAGAGTGTGAACTTGTGTCCCAGTGTTTACATAGCAATAGAGTGATCGCTGCCCCCCGGCCACACACAGAGGAGGCTGAGGACACACTGTGAAATGGGCCTGACATTGGTGTGCCGGCGTGTGCGTGATGCTTCGTTTGGACACCAGAAGGGGACAATGCCAGTCTGTGTGTGTCAAAGGGAATCAGTAAGAGGTGAAAGAGTTTATCATTGAATAACGTTTCTATCTTTGATCTACTTACAGGCCTTTCAAAACTTTCAGCCATTTGCCTCATTGCCATGCTACTGGGCTTCTTCAAATTCACAGTTAACGCAGTCTGTCCTTTTGTGAATCCGCATTCAGTGCCACGGCTGACGTGAGCACACTGAGTATTGCAAATTTTCGTATGCGTTTTTTCGTATTCGTCATTCGGTGGCTCTGGATTGTCGAAACACCTCTCAAAAGGCTTGCGACGAATGTGAAAAACGCAGAAAATCAAACCCGATCTGAAATTTATTATGACTGACTGACGAAAGTTTTGAAGGCAGTTTGTAAACCAAGCGGCAACATTCTAATCTGAAAAACGCAGCGTATCCGGAAGTGCGAAAAACTGCAACGCGTCTAAAATCCGCTAGAGGCCTGTCCCAAAAGGGAGCAAATATCCATAGACATCATGTTATAGTGTCCGTTTTCACAGCATAAATTCTAGGGCTGGGTATTGAGACAAATTTCACAATTCGATTCGATTACGATTCAATTCGATTCAATATTGATTATTTTGGATATCAGTTACAATAAATGGACATTTTTCTCAAGGAAATCAAATCTCTTAACTAATGCTGTAAACTATGGGAGTCTAGTTGTAGCCTATAGGCTTCAGTAGCCTAATATGAAGGTAATAATGAACTGTTTTGTAATTAAATTACACTCTTATTTATTTTTATAATATAAGATTATATGAAATATAAACATTTAAATGGTGGCTGTCATAAAAAACTTGCCAGATTTATTCAAATATGCATAAAATATTGAAGAATATTAAGATTATAATGCATATGTAATATGGTGTATATATTTAGCAAAATGCTCCTCTCTAAGAGTTATTTTTTTTAGCTGACTAACGAGTTTATGTGGGTTTTCAGAGGTAAATATGACGACACATGACATTGATTATTGATTACAAGCTGTTTAACTGACGTCTTTCCACGGTTGAAACGCTGATTGAGCGAATCAATGTGACATGATACGGATTTGGATAAGTTGTACTCTATCTTTAACACACTTTCAGAAGCTCATTCATGTTTATTTGGCGCTGTGACTGGTATTATTAAGCCGGAAGAGAGATCAGCGCTGCTGCTTCTCTTGAGCTGCGCCAGAGTGATCTCACGCCACATCGCTATTTATGTTGAATTTCTTGAATTTCTAAAGAAAATGGACGTAATTTGAAAATTGAGACTTTGTTTCATATCAATAGTTATTGCGAATTTTTTGGATGCGCGCAGCCGCGATACAATGTCCCATTCATTCAAATGAAACAGGATGACTAATCGATTCTTGAGATTTAAGAATCGATATCGGTTCGTAAAAATGAGAATCGATTAATATCGAGAAATCGATATTTATTACCCAGCCCTAATAAATTCATATGTTTACAGTTTGGTCCCATGGACTTTTATTGTATTTTTCGATATGTTCTGCATGCCTGACAACTGTGAGGGGGGTAAAACAATTTCTAACTCGTTAGTTTAGATCATATTTAGATCCAAAATGTATGACAAATAAGGGCGGTTAACTTTGATTGACAGCTGATAACGAGTGAATTTGACGTCTCGGCCATGATCTGACACAACACATCACACCACCTCTGTATCCTTTCTGAACATTTGTATTTTGTATTTCCCAAGATTTTCCAGTATGGCGCCGCCCATACCCCCCATAAACAGCCTCAAACCCGTTCTTCAGAGAGTCTATGGGTGACGTCACAGACGCTTTGTCCATATTTTTTACATTCTATGGTGTAAACGTGATTGACACAACATGAGGTCGTATTTATTTTTTAATGTGCTAACATTTCGGACTCGGTGTGCAAAGACCTTTATTCTTGAGTGGCTTTAATGAGGTATAATGAGGAAAGTTGGCTGTGACATCATGTGAGCTTTGCTGTCTCTCATTGGAAGTACCCATCACTCTTTTAAAAACAGATCCATCGGCAATGGTCATTGTTGCTTATGTCACGTCAATTTAACAACTCCCATCGTAAAGGAATGACTTAAGTTTGTCAATCAAAATCTTTGGCATCCAAATATGTGTAGCTTACCTTGAACGTATGAAATATAGACTACTAGTCACCTTCAATAAACCATGGTTTCATTAAAGGATTTCTGTGCTCAGTGGTTATGTATATTTATAGCCGTCATTGGGAACCGTTGACCAGTATGCGCTCTCATTGTGTGAATGAGGCGTTTTAAACAAGGGGGGAATAAGAACTAGCACAAGAGGAAATGAATCAACAAGGCCAGTCTTACTCAGCAGATCCTGTTCATCTCTTTCTCTCTGTCCCTCACTTCTCTCTCCCCACTTGCCTACATTCCTTACAGTTTTGTTCTCCTGCCAAGGAAACTAATCAAAAGGCCTTCTACTTTTTCTTTGTACTTCTGTCTGTCTGTCGTTCTCCCTCTCTCTCTTCATGGTCGACCTCTAACTGCTTATCCACTGTGCAACCCGTGGCATTATGCACGCTCTTCGACAACCTCCCTGGCCTGTGATGTCATGGCTGAAGTCGGGGCGGTTGGGAGGTGACCCCAGGGCGGCTTTGCCTGTGGCTCCCAGAGCTTGTGCGGTGGGAGGGATGAGAGGAGTAAAATGATCTTGTTTCCGACTGTTTGAGGAGCCATGGCTGTGTACAGATTTATACTCCTTTTATAGAGCGTGCTCCAAAGGAAATTAAAACTGTCAAAGTGTCCCTCTTGTCCTTACAATGGACCCATAATCTAATGGCCTCAATGTCTTACCTTTCATCTTGGCTCTGAGCACTCATATGCTTGCTAATGATGGTGCATGCATGACCATTAAAGGTCCCGTTCTTCGTGATCCCATGTTTCAAACTTTAGTTAGTGTGTAATGTTGTTGTTAGAGTCTAAATAATATCTGTAAAATTATAAAGTTCAATGCCAAGCGAGATATTTTATTTAACAGAAGTAGCCTACATCGAACGGCCCGTTTGGACTACATCCCCCTACTTCCTTCTTTAATGACATCAGTAGAACAGTTTTTCGGGAACAGTTTTTGCTCTTACGGTGATTTTCTGAAGTAAAACTGACGCTTCATCTTTTGTGTGATGTACAATAAACTTTATTAAACTCATCAGTGTACGTTTGATCATCATTCGGACCTGGTCCGAAACAGCAGACTTGTAGGCTATTAATAAATAATGGATACATACAAGCAGATGACAAATACGTTATAATAACTGTAATTAAACTACTAAACTATACCTGATCCATCTCTATACAGCACTCTGACTCTGTAGGCATTATTGTCCGACTGGAAATCAACACCGTTAGAGAGTTTCTGATATTATTATTCCGTGAGGTGAAATTGTCCTGAGAGACTGAGCGCGAGCTCGTGAAGCTCCGCCCCCCTGTGCCGGCAGCAGCAGCTCATTTGCATTTAAAGGGCACTCACTCACACAGCGCGTTTTTCTGAGCCCCTAAAAATGACAATTTAAACATGCTGTAAAAAATGATCTATTGGGTATTTTTGAGCTGAAACTTCACTTACACATTCTGGGGACATCCGAGGGGCATAATACGGGACCTTTAACTTCCTGCGCTATAAACTCATAAACAGCAGCGAGATGGTTAGGAGAGTATCGCTTGCATGCATAACACAACATGAATGCATACATGTGCAGGTTTAGGTATTTTGAGGATAAGACATTATCAACCCCCTATCTCCACAAACCCCACCCTAAACGCACACTTCATATCATAACCCCAACCCTCCAATTGCCTATCATTTCAGATAGACGCCCAAGCACACCTCACACCACTCCCAAACCGCGATAAAGCCCCGTCGTGCTACTAGTGTGTCGTGCTGACGAGGAAAAACTCTTATCGGTGGCGATGTTAATGTTGGAGAGTAAGATGGCATCAAACTGATGCCAATCTTCATGCGCTCTACAAGTCATTTTAATGCACAAACACTTGTATCCACGGGCCTTCGTTTGCGCACACTCGTTTATTGAGGGAAATGATCTGCTTGGTGTACGTTTACGTTTCTCTCCGGAATCAGAGATTAGATGTTGAAAGCGATCAGAATAAGTGAGAGAGAGGGAGAGCAAAAGGATGAGCGAGAAAGAGAAAAAAAAAAGAGAGGTGATGTTGAGACATGCCGTTTGACTCATCATGTAGTTTTTTTGGAGACTGTCATTTCCTACCATTTCACAGATGCATATCAAATTCTGCAATCTGCTTCGCGGAGATAAGGCCCACTAGATGCTGGAGTTGCAACATCCCACTGAGCGAATGAGAGAGCAGACAGGTTTTCATAGTGATTACCCTGTGAGATAGAGCCTTTCCAGCACCCTCAGCATCACTGATCAGTGCTCTAATCTCACAGAGACTGGCGTCTGCCAGCCCAGCGAGCATATGCACATGGCCCTGTGCGAGAGTCCTAACGATGCTTTCGCTCGGCGATGAATGTCGCATCGCTGAAAGACTCCCATCTGGAAACTTTTTGTATAAGTGTTCCTTTATTAAAGGACTATTAAGCGACTGCAGTGTTTATTCGGTGGGGCCATTGCAGGTCAGGCTCATTAAAGGTCTGAGAACGTTTGATGATCAAGATGATCTTGGAAGCTGAATGCTGCTTAGATAGCAAGGATGAATTCTGTAGTGGTGCTGCTACTGAAGACATAGGGGTCTCGGGAACAGATAGACACAACTAAAGCAGAAGTGTGGAAAAACAATGTGTGTGTGTGTTTTGTCTGGAGAGGTTTTCACCTGTGCTGCCTCGCTCTTGTGCATGGCTGAAGAGCCAAAGATTGCTTAAATGAGGCCTGGATAGAAGGCTCCTCAGCTCCAAGGCAAATCCCAATTTGTCTCCATGCATTTAAGCTGCGTTCACACAGCGCAGTCTCATCCCAAGACGTCATATAACTGACCATTTTTGACCATACGTCAACATCCGCCTTTTTAGAGTACCCTTAAACGTCGGTTAGATGACGTTATCGGATCCTAACCCTACCTTAGACCTAAACCTACCCCGTCACCTAACCGACGTCGGCCCGGGAACGCCATGTACCCCAAAAAGGCGGATGTTGACGTATGGGCGTCCCAAGACGTCAGTTATATGACTTCTTGGGATGAGACCGTGTTAGTTCACACTACACGCGGCCAAGCGACACGATACCATTCATTTTCAATGGTGAGCGGGCAACTTCCGGCGACTGGATGGGGCGTGTCTGACGACGCGACAAAGTTGAGAAATTGTTAACTTTATGCAAATGAAGAGCGATTTTCGCGAGCGACAACCAATTGGAGTGAAGTCAGTGGCGCGCGTCACTCTTCAGTGCTGAGTCTGACCGAGGCAAGTTGAACGAGGAGCTCATTTTAGCAGTCAGAAACTGTCCTATAATTTATGATATAACTCCGTGTACATAAAGTGGTGTTCATCGTACTGACTGAACACAGATAGACTGGTATTTGCTTGTTTGCTGCAGTTAAATTGCCGCGATAGCAAAGATCACTTACTGTTTCTCATTCATCTTTAATATTATGCATTTTATGTACTGATTCCATTTATATTTAGACTTTTTCTTCGAAAATATTTGTTTGTAGCGGCAATAAAATTGATTTGTTGTCTAACATAGAGTAACTTCCGTGAATGTCACTCACAAACATTACTAGGCAACCAGTAGAGGGAACGCCCTCCAGCGACCTGCCAGTGTTGTAGTCGAGTCACCAACTGTCGAGTCCGAGTCGAGTCTCGAGTCCCAGTGTTTGAGTCCCAGTGTTCGAGTCCCAGTCGAGTCACCATTACCTGAGTTCAAGTCCGAGTCGAGTCTCGAGTCCTGTGTTCGAGTCCGAGTCGAGTCTAAAGCCCCCAGTGCCTTCATGTCTCCACTCTGCTAGGAGAGCGAGCGGTAGCTAAAAAATAGATCACGGCTTGGGACCCCGAAACAGGAAAAGTGTAACATCTTATCAAATTTGTATAACCTATTTAGTAGGGGTGTTTTCGATACAGCAAAAAGAAAGAAATGCCAGAGAAATTTCCTATTTATTAAAAGAAAAGTGTGAGTTTTCCTTGAAACTTTTAGTTTTATAAATGGGGGTAATCTTTGAAGGATGAACAAACAATGTTTTGGTCATCATCACATTAACAATATCTTTTTAAATATAATACTATTTGAGTTTTGAAGTGCTGGAAAAAAGATGTAGGCTACTTTTTTTTTGCCAAACTCCCATGGTTACAAGTTAGTGTTACTACATTAAATCCACGGTGAATGTTGCTGATCTGTGGACTTAAAAGCTATAACTAGTTAATTCACTCACACCACGTCAGCGCTGTTTGATCGGTTAATAACCGAGAAATGTTATATTCAACAATGTTATATTCAATGCTTTGTTTGTTTACTGGATCTCTCTCAGCGCTGTAGTAGTGTCGCTTGATCAAGATCGGCTCGCGCTGCACTGTTGTTGATGGTCCAAACTGATAAAGGTCCGTGAAGCACAAAATGAGTTTCGTTCCGCTTTCATTACGTTTGCCATTTGATGTTGCACAACGTTAGGTGGTCGCGCCATTGCAGATTTTGGTCGTTTGTAATGCGAGTCCGAGTCCAAGTACGAGTCATCAGTCCACGAGTTCAAAGCCGAGTCACGAGTCCAGAGAATAACGACCTGCAGCGACAAAGTCGTGTGTAGTGTGAACGCACCTTCACTCTTTACTCAGCCAAAGTCCTAATCGATCTACCCTGCCAAATGATCCTACTCCAATAAAACAGATCTTCAAAGAAAAGCTTTCGTCCTTATGATGTCCATGGTAAATTGGTGGAAGAAAGCCTTCTGGGGTCTTTTTTTTTTTGTGGCTGATCCTTGGTCCCACTAAACTCTCTCGGGGACAGACACCATGTCCCATACCTCTCTATCCCCTCAGCCCCAACTTCAGTAATGTGCCAGGCTGGCCTAGATTCGCCCTCTCTAGTTACCTGGTGGTGAAAGCACATGGGGTGCGGATGGGGATGGGCCGTCCAGACTAGCACTCCCCTGAGCCTGTTCTGGCATTAGCACTTGCCCCCTTTGCTCTATCAATGGAAGGCTGGATGAATGTGCCTGTTTGTGCACAGACAGTGGGGATGAATTTGTCTGCCTCAGAAAAGAACAGGAAGACCTGAATGTTGTCTGTCCCACAAGGATGCATTGAATTCAAGAGTGTCTCAAGTGGGACATATGAACACTGCTGAAGCTGCTAAATGTTACCTCTCACAGGTGAGAGTGGCCTCAATATTGGTTCTTTCAGCTTTGCTTTGCTACATAAGAGTGCTTTCAATCCCAACTAAATGTAAACATTAATAGCTGCAACCCAGCAAACACAGAATGTTCCCCTAACTGGTATTTTTTGGCGAACCAAATAAAAACGTTCTAAGAACGTTCCCTGTAGGTTATTTTTAGGTTTAATTTTATAACCTATAAGTAGGGCTGGGTATCGTTTGAATTTGAACGATTCTGATTCTGATTCCGATTCCTTGTTTCGATTCCGGTTCCTAAAGATTCTCGATTCCGATTCTTTTAAGAGGCGGGGTCAAAAAAGTTTAGCTAACCTTGCTAACCAACGGCCTTTCTGAAGAAAATACTCCTTCTGTCACAAATACTCCTTTCGTCACAAATTTTGCATTTTGGCGAGATTTCGTTATTTTTAGGAAAGTGAAGCCACACTTTGGATCGCCGACGTAAGCTACTCATGTTCGACGCGCGCGGTTATGCCAACACTTCCGGTAGACGCTTCTTCGTTGGTGTTGTTCAGCAGTTTCTTCTTCCGCTCGGCGGACTGTGAATATCGAAACTAGGAATCGAAATTTTAACTTTTGAACGATTCCGGGAAAAACGAAAAGTTAGTCCCGGTTCCAATCGATACTCGATTCTCGATACCCAACCCTACCTATAAGGAACGCTCCCATAAAGTTTCCAGAACGTTTCCCTAACGTTCTACTTACGTTAAGAAAACTTTCCTGGGGAAAAAATAGGGAACCTTCTGAGAATGTTCTGGGAACCAAAAACTAACGTTCCCAGAACTTAAAAACATTCTTTGACAAGACAAGCATTGATGTTAGCGGTAAAAGAAAGGCTGGAAATTGTGTCTTCAAGAGTTGATTGGCGCAATTGCTCATTTGAGTTTGTGTACATTTTACAAATATTTTATGGATAAACCAACCTGATCTCACAGGAATTCGTACGAATTTTACGAGGTGGCTAATTCGTAACAATTCGTACAACCTCACTCGTACGAATTAGGACGATTTTGCTAAATCGTACATATTTTACGAATTAGCCAATTCGTATGAATTGTACGAATGACCTACCCCTGACCCCGCCCCTAAACATAACCGCCACGTGGGTTTAGACAAATCGTACAAATTCATACGAGTGAGGTCATATGAATTAGTACGAATTAGCCACTTTTGAATCACTCGTACGAATTCGTGTGAATTGGTCGTGAGATAGGGTAGGGATAAACATACACCTGAAAATATGCTAGTTCTGGATAGCATAATTTATCCTCTGAAATTTAACTGAAAAAAGACATTTGTCTTTTGATTTGGTTTCCTTATACACCATCTTCTAAGCATTGGGCAATAAAATAGCTATAGGGTCAGCAATCAGACTTTGAATTGAACACAGCATTAACAATTTCATCCACAACACAATTCAGAGTGCATTCACAGAAAATACACTTTTGGATTTTCTGTTATGAACACAACATAAACTATATTTTATTATAGAGGGGGGTGCTGAGTATAAAATACAAACTTTATTAATTTTTTCTATTTGCTTAAGAACAATTCTCAATTGCAAAAAACTCTAGGTATGTTCATGAAACAAAACATTTGTGTTGAATTGTATTTGACAGTGAGTTCAACTGATTATGAGCACATAAATCAAACATGACAAACCAATCATGAGGTTTACTGTATCACCATAACATCCACGAAACCACAAAGCTGACAAAATTGTAGATGTGTAATTTGTTAAAAATATGTTTATGCAGCATCCCAAGACCATCGCAGTGTCCAATTTCTGATGCATACGGTAATTAAATCAGTGTCTGAATTGTTTGCTTGTTTTTTCCACATACATAATTGTCGCTACATAATTATTGACTCGACAATAGCCGTTTTACAAAGTAAAAAAAAAGAAGAAGAAGAAGAAAGAAATGTGAAGCTAGCTATCTCACAGCTTCTGCATTAGCCCCCTTTGCTTTCTTGATAGAGAAAGGGTACAATACTCCTGTCCCAGGTGGGCACGCCGACCCATTTTCTCACAAAGTACAGTCAGGACCAGGACCACACCTCTCACTTTAGCCTTTATTTACCGTCAAGCGCAGACCTCGGCTGTTGTTGGGGTTTTGACAGAAACAAAAACCTTTCTTGATAGTGTCTGTTTATTTATATTGTTTAATTGTTTGTTTTTTTACTAGGGTTCAAAATGGACACCTAACAAATGTGTCAAATGTGGAAAAAGGTTGGTACAAGGATTTAAATCAAATTGCAGGAACGATAGCCTGATGTAAATGAGTTTAATGTAAATCAAGCGAGAGATGTAGTAGGCCCACTGCGGATGTGTGTGTATATATATACACTCACCTAAAGGATAGGAACACCTGTTCAATTTCTCATTAATGCAATTATCTAATCAACCAATCACATGGCAGTTGCTTCAGTGCATTTAGGGGTGTGGTCCTGGTCAAGACAATCTCCTGAACTCCAAACTGAATGTCAGAATGGGAAAGAAAGGGGATTTAAGCAATGGTTGTTGGTGTCTGAGTATTTCCCAATCTGCTCAGTTACTGGATTTTCACACACAACCATTTCTAGGGTTTACAAAGAATGGAGTGAAAAGGGAAAAACATCCAGTATGGGTCAGTCCTGTGGGCCAAAATGCCCTGTTGATGCGAGAGGTCAGAGGAGAATGGGCCGACTGATTCAAGCTGATAGAAGAGCAACTTTGACTGAAATAATCACTCGTTACAACCGAGGTATGCGGCAAAGACACAACACACACAACCTTGAGGCGGGTGGGCTACAACAGCAGAAGACCCCACCGGGTACCACTCATCTCCACTACAAATAGGAGAAAGAGGCGACAATTTGCAAGAGCTCACCAAAACTGGACAGTTGAAGACTGGAAAAATGTTGCCTGGTCTGATGAGTCTCGATTTCTGTTGGTAGAGTCAGAATTTGGCGTAAACAGAATGAGAACATGGATCATCATGCCTTGTTCCCACTGTGCAGGCTGGTGGTGGTGGTGTAATGGTGTGGGGGATGTTTTCTTGGCACACTTTAGGCCCCTTAGTGCCAATTGGGCATCGTTTAAATGCCACGGCCTACCTGAGCATTGTTTCTGACCATGTCCATCCCTTTATGGCCACCATGTCCCCATCCTCTGATGGCTACTTCCAGCAGGATAATGCACCATGTCACAAAGCTCCAATCATTTCTTGAACATGTCAATGAGTTGACTGTACCAAGATGGCCGCCACAGTCACCAGATCTCAACCCAATAGAGCATCTTTGGGATGTGGTGGAACGGGAGTTTCATCCCACAAATCTCCATCAACTGCAAGATGCTATCCTATCAATATGGGCCAACATTTCTAAAGAATGCTTTCAGCACCTTGTTGAATCAATGCCACGTGGAATTAAGGCAGTTCTGAAGGCGAACGGGGGCCAAACACAGTAGTAGAAGATTAATTATTTAACTCATTGTTTAAATTTTTGTTAAAGTCAGGGAAAGGCAAATTCTAAAAAAAAATATTAGAAATGTATTGCTAAAACATATTATAATCCGCTGTTACTGGTGAATGGGGCCAAACCGACTATTTCCCGCCTCGGACATTTTTTAAAATGATCTCCTCGTCCCATAAGCACTTTCATTTAATATCACCGTCGGCAGCTTTCCTGTAAGTGGGCGTTGTTTCAGTGGAGCCAGCGGACACGCCCCCACAGCGGACACGCCCCCTCATTTTTTCAAGATTTTGATTGCTCATTTTATTTACTTGCCGGCTTTTTTTATCATTCAAATTTGGCTGGGTGTCTAATAACATATTTTTCTGTGGTGTGACTATGTCAGAATACTCATTTAATTGTGACTTTACAGGGACTTTAATGTAAAAAAAAGTTACATAGTGTACCTTTAAATGTTCATTTTCGACCCTGTCCACATCCCATCATGTGCTTTAAAGCTTCCAGCTGCATGTTTACTGTGATCGTGGACTTTCAAGCCATTTTACCGTGCAAGAGTTGTGTGGGAAACGCAGGCTTCACAAACCTTCAGAAAACGCAGAACTTCATGACCAATATGAAACCACAAAAAGCAATAAAGGTGGCCCTTAACCACGAGTGTTTATGTGAAACCCTTTCTCTCTATTCCTTTTTATCTTTTTCACTTCTCTTTACATGATGTTTCTCTTTCACTCTTTGTATCTCTGAGCTGTGCTGTATAGTGAAACACAGTACAGATGTTTTGTCTTTGCAAAGCAGGCGCGCACAACCAAGTGTGACAAGCAGTCAGCCGAGGACCATCAAAATTACTTTTTTTTTTTTCTCCTTGCCTTTTAGACAGATTTTAGGGCATATTCAGACCTAATAATACAATTTAAGTATTTCCTGCTTAATGTTTTCACTTCCTGTTTTGTGTGTGTGTGTATTGAGTTTTTGGTCATGTGGTGGGGGTTGGTTTGGTTTAAGCGTACTGTAAGTGCAGAATGAATCAGTGAAGAGAAAGAGTGTGAATCAGAGGGAAAGACCACAACAGAAAAAAAAAGTGACATCCTGATACCTGCATCTGGTTTGTTCCTGGAAGACGTTTCTTAGAAGCAATCACAGACTCTCTGACCTCTGCAGATGCTCTGGGCTTCGGGAATTTTATTTTTATTTCATAAATGACTCATTTGTTTGATCAAGCATCACTATTGCTCATTCGTGGATTTGAACAAACCCCTAACTCTTAGTATTTGTGATCTGAAAATATGATTGATACTTCACATCATGAAGATGTGCTAAGTAATGAGGCCTGGCAGATTGACATTAAAGGGATAGTTCACTTTGAAATACATTTTTGGTATGTTTTAGCTTACCTCAAGGGCATCCAAGATGTAGGTGTCTTTGTTTCCACAGTATTTTCAATTTTGACATTTTTTGGTCAAACCGTTGTTGTCTGTCAGTCATAGCATGTTGGAATCCATGTTTTCCTCAGTGTAAAGGCAATTCTACCACCACCATGCTCGACTGGCAAGACTGGCTCAACATGCTGGACACCATCTGAGCCAAACTAGTTCACCTTAGTCTCGTCAGGCCACAGGACATGGTTCCAGTAATTCATGCTCTTGGACAGGTTGCTTTCAGCAAACCATTTGAGGGCTTTTTTTGTGAGCCAGCTTCAGAAGAGGCTTCCAAAGCAAAGAAGAGGCTTCCTTCCGGGACGACGGCCATGCAAACTGACTTGTTGCAGTGTGCGGCGTATGGCCTGAGCACTGACAAGCTGACCTTCCGCTTCTGCAACCTCTAAAGCAATGCTGGCACTCATGTCTCTCTGTTGAAGTCTGTGTTTTGAAGCACTCAACTTTGAATGATCCTTGCGAGGCCTGTTACGCGTGGAACCCATCTTGGAAAGCCTCTTTATGGCCCTGGCCACTGTACTGTAACTCTGTTTCAGGGTGTTACCAATCTTCTTATAGCCTAGGCCATTTTGTGGAGGGCAACCATTCTTATTCTCAAATCCTTAGAGAGTTATTTGAGCATCCAGAGGTCAGCATGAGAGAATTGTACTTAGAGGACAAATTTTAATTGCTCTAATAAACAACGTTTATAATTTACAATTTTACAATTTATAATGACGTTTAAGGGTGTACTCACTTTTGTTGCCAGCTATTTTGACAATAATGGCTGTGTGTTGAGTTATTTTCAGAGGACAGTAAATATATACTGCTATACAAGCAGCACATTGACTACTCTAAAATATATCCAAGTTTCATTTCTATAGTATTGTCCCTTGAGAAGATATGAAATGTGAGGGGTGAGGGGTACACCTTGATTAAGCCAAGCAAGACATGTTCCTGGGTCTATATATTTTGTTGATCCTGGAGCAACATTCCCGTCCTAAAATTTTGTCCAAACCTAACCCTACCCATAACTTACCTTTAACTAACCTTAAAGGGATAGTTCACTTTGAAATACATTTTTGGTATGTTTTAGCTTACCTCAAATAGGTGTAGGTGTCTTTGTTTCCACAGTATTTTCAATTTTGACATTTTTCAGTCAAACCGTTCTTGTCTATCAGTCATATAATGGAGGCTAAGAGGGTCCACCAAAAAGCATGCACAGAGAAGTCCAAATTAAACATGATTTAATGACTTGTAAATGTAAGTACCATAGACTGTAAAAAAAGATGGACGACGCCCCTCCGCTCTTTTCCATCGGAGAGAACTGTAGCCGCCAGTGTCTCGATATGACGCTGACATCTTGGGACCTGAGTCTGCGCACTTGCGTGTTTCGGGACCAGTCATGCGCAGTCGTGAGCAGGAAGTAAAGCCGCGAAACCAAGGCCGCGCCCTCCTTCGCGGTGAATCAAACGCAAGCACACGCCCCGCACTTTCATTAAGTGTCCTCTGTCTGCTTCGTTCTTCTCCAATGGTGTCTGCTGATTGCAGAACCTCGTTAAAATAAGGTAAATACAACAACTGACCACATAATCAACATTATGGAAAAAGTCCGCTGGTGCTTCAGTGACTACCTCGCACAGAGAACCTGTCAATCACAGCTGTCAATCATGATGTCACAGCACCGTTTTTATCATCACATAACTAACTAAAAACAAACTTATTTTAAAAACGAACACTTGAAATTACATCAACGTGATAGAAACTACAGTAAATGACAGAAACTATCTTTGGAAAAAGGATATGTGAAGTATAATTTAATTGTTTAGTTGGTCTCGCGTCCCATTGAATAACATGGGGAGGCGGGATTTATGAGCTATACTAGGACCGGTCACAGGGGGGCGATCGAGACGTTTTGGCTTCACTTTTGAGGGCTTGTGCGGCACGCTTGGTAAGTACACATTGATGGCCTAAGACACGAAACGAGCAGTTTGTGTGAGAAAACCAACAGTATTTATATCGTTTTTACCTCGTGTAATCCAAGTGATCTGAATCAGTTGTTCAATGTCCAAATGAACCGAACTGAATCAGTTCAATGTTACGCCGGAAGCGATCGCTTATGTGTGACGTCACTCAATATTTACACGGAGATTTCGGAAGTTTTACCTTTTACTAAACATATTTAGATATACCAAAATCATCTTCCATTGCGGTTTCCCGTATATCTGAATATGTTTAGTGAAAGGTAAAACTTCCCAAATATCTGTATAAACAAAGAGTGACGTAGCGACGCAAGCGAGCAAGCGCCCGTGCCGTCAGATCATTTTGTCACGGCTATGATTACAAGAAGTAAAAACGATATAAAAACTGTTCGTTTTCTCACACAAACCGCTCGTTTCGTGTCTTAGGCCATCAATGTGTACTTACATTTACGAGTCATTAAATCATGTTTAATTTGGACTTCTCTGTGCTGCTCTTTGGTGGACTCCCTTAGCCTCCAGTGTATGACTGATAGACAACAACGGTTTGACCAAAAAATGTCAAAATTGAAAATACTGCGAAAACAAAGACACCTACATCTTGGATCCCCTTGAGGTAAGCTGAAACATATCAAAAATTAATTTCAAAGTGAACTATCCCTTTAAATTAACATTATGAAGTGACTAACCCTGGTTGTAAGCCTGAACTTTACATAAACTGTAAACGTCCCTCAAATCTGATTGGTTGATTTGGTTGATCTGTCGCTACTTCCATTACATGGCAGGAGTTCATAGATTTGCTTCTGTGGTTAAGTGCAGAATCTTATATATCTCCTACTAATTCTATGTCATAATATTTCCTTGTTGTTTTAGATTATCATTTGAATCCCAGATTTGCGGTCCCAGACTTTTGGAGCCCAATTCAAGTATTTTTAAGTGTATATGTGTTTATGAATGCGTCTCTTGGGGGAGAAACAATGGAAGAACACATGCCGTACCCTCCTACATACTTTTCTCAGGCTATTGAACATGGTTACCGTTACTCCACCCCGTTTCATTACCAAGGGACCATATTTCTATGAATTTATTTCAGAAAGAGGAAGTGCACCTAATAATATCAAACTAATGCAATGTGTGATTTGCGTGTTTGTGGGTGAACGTGTGAGTGTGTGATCTGGGATGCCCCACTATCATCAGAAAGAGCCGTTTGACCTTTGCAGTGGTTCCAACAGAAAACCCAAGGTTGTCCTTCCTCTTTCTTTCTCTCTCTGTCTATCTCGAGTGTTTATCTGTAATAAAAGGCAGTGGAGGCCGGGGTCACTTCAATGCTTGTGTTTTTAAATTAGGTTAAGTCTAGTAAGTTTGTGTAAATCTAAAGCAAATATGCTTGGTCACATGACTCTCAGATCAAGGACCGGCGTTGTAGAAAATAATTGTATTCCAAAAAAAAAAAAACGATGCATACGAGCGTTTTATTCTGGAGACAATCAAAGCGCCTTAGGAATGAGCAAAATTCCTTTGCCCTTTATAGGATATGACTCCGTTTTTCCTTGGCGGGGTGCAGAAAGAGTGACCGAATAAGAGAGACGGAGAAAATGAGAAAGAACAAAAGGGAAAGGGAGGGCACGGCGTGTTTAGATGAAGCATGTTTGTATGAGGTCAAGCGTCTGACCCCTCGCATTGCTAGAGACCTGCGGTTGAACCGCTCTCCTCGCTTCTTTACGCTTTCATCTTTAGCTCCATAACTCGAGTCTGTGTGCGCACGGCCCCCGCCACCTTTTGATTCCTTTAATTCAATTTAATACATAAACAAATACATGAAGGGAGTGAGGGAGGGCAGGAGAGGGAGATGAAGGGAAGGATGAGAGGATGAAAAGAAGAGGAGACTCGTCTTGATTGTAGCTCATAAAGCTCTCATGGCTCGGAGACGTGAGGCCACCGTGCTGTTTCTAAAGCCCAAGTCATAAGTCTCTGTGCTTTCGTTCTGCCGTACTATATAACCGTCGCGCCGTTAAAAGATCCGACGTCTTAATTTAGAAGTAAAATATTGTTGTTTTTGTAGAATACTCTTCATAAATGTAGATCTTACTTTGACTTCATGTGTCACGTTAATCTTCTGCTATACTCTCCCATGCATAGTATTCAAAGAAGCATCCGTGATATCCGTGAAGTATTTTGCGGGAAAAAAATTTGCATAGAATTGTCTTGTCACTTGACTTATCACTTCACTGGCATTTCCAAATCCTCTTCCGTGGCCTTATGGGATTGGATGCAAACTTCGGAATCTCGGCAAAAGTAGTGCACTGTAAAAATGAATATGCTTTGTCTAATCAAAAAAATTGTGGCAACAGATTACAAGCAATATTATTAATTAAATGTAACAAATTAGAATTGAGTAATAATTAATCCAATTAATTTCTTAAAGAGCCCCTATCATGGATTTTTGAAAATGACTGTTCATGTGGTGTGTAATATAGCTCCAAGGGAATGAAAACATCCTGCAAAGATTTATATCTGAAAGTGCACCGTATATAAAGTTATTGTCTTTCAAAAGTGAATTGTTGAATTGTTTTTGAAACGAGTCATTAGCTGTTACGTCGTGACGTAGATACATACTGGCCGCGCGCAGATGGAAGTGTAAACTTGAAGTCTACACATTCAAATACTTCATCATATCATCATGTCGAGAAGACGCTCAATGCAAAGACAGTTCAGCCACTTTGTTTTCATGTGAAGAATCGGTGGTTAGAGTTCATATTTGCATCGATACCACAACAGTATAGCCCGATTGTGTTCTCATCATTTTATTGACGAATCGTTCAAAAACATAAATGAATTCAAATGTGGATTCGCAAGCGGTTGTTCCCGAAGGAGGGCTCAGTAACTCACTTACCCAGTGTATATGGATCAGCTTCCTCCTTCGAATCACAACCTGTAAGTATTATTAATAATTGTTGCTTTTATGGGTTTCGAAAGTTACGCTCAGAGCAGCTTCTAGGTCTCCAATGTCAATTTTTTTTAAATATGTGAAATGTTTGTTACTGTTATTGGAGTTGTCATAAAGAATAGAGCGTCTTGTAGCACTGCAGTGCTTTATCAATATGTTTATGCGTTATGTTAACAAAGAATAACTGACTGGGTCTGTCATCTGACCAATCACCGCCGATTAGCGTCACGCAAAGGAGTGGTTTGGAAAAATGAGTCGTCGAACGAATCAGTTAAAAATAAATGTATTATAAGATACATTTATTTTTATAAGATTTTTATAAGATATTTTAAGACAAATAAAGTGTTTTTTTTTACCCTTGCATGCATGTTAAACTGTTTTTGGAACTCCTAAAACAAAAATAGGAACATTTCAAATGCTATGATTGGGGCTCTTTAAAAGTTAACCATTTAAAATGAGTAAAACTTACAACAACCAAAAAAAAAAAACACACAAATTTAAGTCGCCATTATGGTGATCGGTGTTTGTTTTAAAATTATGGTTTTGTCCTGAGGAGGTTACTGTATACTGTTTAATGCATACTGGGGATTATTTCATATTACTCTTCACTGTTTTTCACCTTCTGAATAGTAGGGAAGTATGTATATTCGGAAAAAGCCAAAGGCTTTGTTGATAATAGTTGCATATTTTTCATAATAATTTTGCTGTAAATTCAATGTATGCATTACATTACACACTGCAGACATACTCAAACTGTATATTACATTAGCAGTATAACAAAAAAGCAAACACCCTTTAATACTGAATGCAACAATGGATTGTGACTTTTAACTGCCAAAGATTAAGACAGTTTACAAAATTGAAATGAAAATGCTGGAGGAAAACTGAACGCCACTCACATGCAATGTGATGAGGTCATGTGTCATCTACATTGTGTGTAGGTCAGAGACAAGATGCTCCGACTTTTTCTCATTATTTGTTTTTTTACACATTTTGGATGAATTTGTATGATTTGATTTTTTTAATTAATAAAAAAGCATGAAGGCCATGAACTCTCTGAACCTAATCCTTAGTCGGTCATAAACAGATTGTATGAAAATGTACAAACAAGATTGCACAAATTCATATGAATTCACCACAAATTCATAAAAAAAGTGTCAAATAGATAAAGTCAACTTTAAAGTTAAAGTTAAATCATTAATTACTCACCTTCATGTCGTCCCAATCCCATAAGACCATCGTTAATATTTGGAAATTAAGATCTTTTAGATGAAAAATGAATTATGAACATTGATCAGCGAACATAAACAGAAGCTCAACCGAACCTGCTTGACACACGAGAACAAACCCCATTGGTTCTTGCTGAAGATCAAACGTGATGCGTTACACGAGAATGAACCTCATTGGTTCTTGCTGAAGCTCAAACGTGATGCGTTACACGAGAATGAACCTCATTGGTTCTTGCTGAAGATCAAACGTGATGCGCAACACGAGAATGAACCTCATTGGTTCTTGCTGAAGATCAAACGTGATGCGTGACACGAGAATTAACCTCATTGGTTCTTGCTGAAGCTCAAACGTGATGCGTAACACGAGAATTAACCTCATTGGTTCTTGCTGAAGATCAAACGTGATGCGTTACACGAGAATGAACCTCATTGGTTCTTGCTGAAGCTCAAACGTGATGCGTTACACGAGAATGAACCTCATTGGTTCTTGCTGAAGATCAAACGTGATGCGCAACACGAGAATGAACCTCATTGGTTCTTGCTGAAGATCAAACGTGATGCGTGACACGAGAATTAACCTCATTGGTTCTTGCTGAAGCTCAAACGTGATGCGTAACACGAGAATTAACCTCATTGGTTCTTGCTGAAGATCAAACGTGATGTGTTACACGAGAATGAACCTCATTGGTTCTTGCTGAAGATCAAACGTGATGCGTAACACGAGAATGAACCTCATTGGTTCTTGCTGAAGATCAAACGTGATGCGTTACACGAGAATGAACCTCATTGGTTCTTGCTGAAGATCAAACGTGATGCGTTACACAAGAATGAACCTCATTGGTTCTTGCACGTCAAGCGAACATGCTTGAGCTTCAAAGAGTACAGTGATATATTTTTGAACTAAATTTCAAAAAAAAATTTTGGGGGGGGGGGGGATGTCATGGACACTATACTATTTCATGCTATTCTTATTTTGCATAATTGCTGTTCTTCCATTTCATTTTTTTCTTTTTTTAAGTTGTAGGCTGTGTGCCTAGTCCATATACATATCCATTAAGTGAGAAGCTACAACTCCGAACATTTACCACTGACCACTTACACCATCCGAAAACAACACACACATGGGGACAGAGAGGACAAGGACACACGAGGAACCACGCGAGCACGTCACGGTGCCTCAGCCTCTGTGCTGAATAAAGCTTCTCTTTTTCCCTCTCCCGTCTCTCTGACGCGGCCCGATCCCATTATTATTTTGGGGAAGACAGCTAGTTCCCTCAGGAGTGCCCTGTTTGAGTCCATGTTTCATGCTCTGGGAGCCAGGCCAAAGAGAACAACACACACACACACACACACACACACAAATAAAAAAGCCCAGTGGCATCTACGACTGGCAAACACAGCAGGAATGCAGCTGAACAGTTACAGTCATAGACTATAACACAACAAACACAGGTTTTTCAGAATATTTTGGACTTTATTAAAGATTATCAGCTCACGTTTTGAATATATGATGTCAGTTTTCTCATTTTTGATGACCAGAATGAGTGTTTTAGTCACTTTTTTGGGAGTAGCCTACTGTCTCTGTAAGTGTCGTTTGTGTTTTCTGCTCTTATTTTTGCCAACCAAGGTTGTTTTAAATGTGCTTTATAAATTAATTTTAATTGTGTTATTTGTAATGAATGTGTTAACATGTTTCTCAAAACATTCCTTGAGAAAAAAATATAGAATCAGATTACACATTGTTGACATACAGTAATATTATGGCGCTATGAAGGTAGCTAATTTGTAGTCGAGATTGTTTGGTCTCTACAAAAATAAATGTTTGACTTCATATTTTAATTTCTGCAGTTAAAGTTCATATTGTGGCATTCAATGTTGTTTTGGACCCCATTGAGGCAAATTATTAACTCATCTTATACATTTTCATACAGTTGATGGTGATGAACATGAAGCAGGGCAACAACACATGCGTGATGGAGCCTATAGAATGAAAATTCAAGATATCGGAGCAAAAATGCCCCTGTGTAACTTTTTGTCTCATATTTATATCATATGAAAGCAAACGGCACACGCGTAATGAGCGCAATATCACACCAGTAGGCTACTGTTTTACCTGAATAGCCAGCCCATTCTCACTCCCAAGGCGTCACCTAACTGACGCCTTGGGAAGCATTTGACCATGCTTCAATATCTGACGCTTTAGGCGCCCTTTAGCGTCAGTTAGATGACGCCGTAGGATCGCGTCATGTAAGTGACGCTAAAGGGCACCTAAAACGTCAAATATTGAAGCATGGTCAAAGGTGACGCCTTGGGGTGAGAATGTGTTGGAATAGCATGGGTGCAAATATGATACTGATTTTATACTACAACAGTTAAATGAAAAAGAAGTTAAAACTTATATATTTTAGACACAATTTTGTGTTTTGTTTTTTACAGACATAGCCATAGCAAAACGACGCAGCAGTGTTTCTACCAGAATGAATCGGGGAACCAATGATTCAATGGTCCATTCATAAAGAGAGCCGTTCACTTCATTCCTGAATGAATCAGCCATTTGAACGAATATAATAAAATGAAAGACTCAATGACTTACTTGTTTAGACAATTAGTTAGTTTTAGATTTTTATTTAGAGCATCATTTCATAGAAAAAAAAATTATTTTCCATATTAATTCTTATTTCCATTTTAATATTTCCATATTAATAAAAATCCTATCAAAGTTATAGCTCAGCCAAAAATTCTGTCATTTACTCACGCTCATTGCCATGGAAGCCTAAAAAGTTTATGTGTGATAAATTCTATGTTGAATAATAAAATAAAAAAATTTATTTGTCTTTTTGACTTAATGACTTAAAATTATCTTTTGGCAGTAATTTGTCAGCCAAATTTGATGTGTGATTAATTTGCCACATTGTGTAATTAATTAGATTTAATATTTGAATCACTTTGACAGCCCTATTGGTTTTTGTTTATCTTGTGAAGCCACTATATATATATATATATATATATAAATTCCAAGGAGAACTTGTGGCTTCACAATAACCAAGTATGGTAAATGAAGCTTGAACATGTTTACTTGATGCATGAGAACAAATGATTCTCACGTGTCATGCAAGTACGGATGATTTTCTGTTTACCATATTTGATGTTCTGTGTAAAAGCCTAAATTAAATCTATTCAGAAGACTTGTGTTAAACCTCTCAATTTATATGGGTAACTTTTACAATGTTTTGTTGTAGTTGACTTTTAATGGAGGGACACAAATCTCTCGGGTTTCATTAAAAAATATCTTCATTTGTGTTTTAAAAGCTTAATGGGTTTGGAATGACATGAGTAAATGAAGATAATTTGTATTTTTGGGTGAACTATCCCTTCAAGAAAACCTTTAGTGTTTTCTTTTCAGCTAATTTACCGAACATTAATCACGCCACGGACAGATGTATGCCTCAATGAATGCTATAGAACTAGTGTAGTCAAATCGATTAATCACGATTAATCACATCTAAACATAAAAGTTTGTGTTTATATAATATATGTGTGTATATATATATTATTACATGTGTGTGTTCACAGACACACAAACAACATAATATATATCAACGCATTCTCACCCCAAGGCGTCACCTTTGACCATGCTTCAATATTTGACGCTTTAGCGTCAGTTATACGACGCGATCCTACTGAATGACGCTAAAGGGCGCCTAAAGCGTCAGATATTGAAGCATGGTCAAAATGCTTCCCAAGGCGAATAGAATAGAATAGAATAGAATAGAATAGAATAGAATAGAATAGAATAGAATAGAATAGAATAGAATAGAATAGAATAGAGGGGTGTGTGATTATTTGGATGGGGGGGGATGGGCATCTGCACTTGTGCAAGAGTCGGTGTTGACCTGAAGTCGGCCCTCGTCAGCATGATCTGTGCTGTTGTTGGGTCTCTCTCATTAACTGTTGGCTGGGCTGATGGTTTCCTCAGCCGCTGCACTGGGTTAAATAGCTTGAAAATGAGAGCAGGTTAAGAGCTGTTTCCTGCAAGCCTCAGCTGCGAGCACATCTGTGGGAGAAGGCTCCAAACTGCCCCCCACGTGTTTGTTCACGGACTCGACTGATTGCCTTTCCTTCCTCTCTTTTTCTCTCTCTACCACCACCGAAAAAACTTGCTGTCCTTTTACTTACTTTTCCTTTGGCTCCAGAAAGACAAGCCAGAACTGAGGGGGTTGAGTAGGTCAGTTGAAAAGGAGGACACGGGGACAACAAATTCGATGCTTTCTGTACAGTATGACTCTGTGATTGGAACCCCGTTGTCTGGGTCAAATTGAGGCACCCCGGGGGGCTTACGTGCGCCATATAGGTCTCCTTCTTCCACAGCCGTATTGTACAGAACAAACCCAGACACACCGCAGTTCAGGCACTCAGCGTGTGCATCTGATATGGCTTACCTTAGGACTCAGCGATGCCTTGGTGGAATTCCCTCTGACAGTGTTTGTGTTTGGCCTCGTGCATGTTTTGGCATTCGTGTGCATTTCTCATATTAAATGCTGGGAAATACGATGCCCAGGGATCGGAAACAGAAATGATCAATCCGGCCTGTAGCCGCAATAGTGTCTCCATTCAAGAGAAGAGTGACTGTGCCTTTCGCCGGACGTGCCTTTCGTAAAAAAGTACTCAGGGGGAAAAGATGAAGTATTAAAACTTTATTTCCTTTATTTGTTTAATGGAAAATGATAAAAACGTACAGCTCAGCAACATTGCCTTGGCTAGGATAGGTCAGTGTTTTTTTGTTTTTTTTTTATCAATAACAATCAAATAATATTTATAATATAACAATGTGTTCTGAGGAAAGCGAAATAAGAGATAAAGGGTGAAAATAAATTATCATAATAACAATAACGATAATAACAATTAACCTTTATAAACATTTCTTTGCTTATGTCGTATCCATAGAGTCCATTCAGAGGGAATCATGCCCGGGGGAGGGGGGGGGGGTGTATTCCAGCATGTTAGGAGGGATAAACTTAGTGGTCTTCTCTCTCTCTCTGACTCATCATGTTCGCAGAGATTCGGAGCGAGAGTTTCTGTAGGAACTCGAAGGAAATTCCACACAGTGATTCTGCAAAGACATATCCTCTCTTTCAGGACAGTACCAAAGTGACTCAGTAAAACGTAACGAAAGGCTAAAAGCAAAGACTGCTCTCTCTTTCTCTCTCTCTCTGTCTGCGAGAGTCTTTTTAAACCGTCCTCTATACAAGTTGACGTGGTTGTTGATGAAATGGCACCTTCCTCTGCAGTGTCCGACCAGGAACTAAACCGACACGAACCCTCTTCGCGTCCCTCGCCTGTGGAAGATTTCTTGACGGGAGGGGAGATTTCTTGAGTGCATTGAGATTTTCGGTACAGCGAGAGGGTTCTTCAGTGGGGTTCGGCCCAGACGGGAGAGCGGCTGGAATGGTGAGGGTGGCTGAAAGAGGGGTGAATGGGAGTCGGCGTGGGCAGCATGTGTCCAGAATGGCTAAACGGTCCCAGGTGGCCCATGTGTGGCATGTGGCTTGCCAGAGCGCTGTGGCTGCCAAACGGAGAGGTCTTGTCCTGCATGCACTTGGAGAGCTCCTCGAAACCCTCGCCAGATCGTTTACTCCTCTTGGACTTGCTGGACATCTTGCGGTTGCGTGTTTGGATGCCCTCTTTCTTCATGGTCAGTGGCCTATTGACCTGTAAGAAACGAGATAGGGTAGGTTAATGATGAGCACAAAGGAAGTAAAAACAAAAGGATATGAGGTCTCAAAGCACAGGTTCTTAAACACAAAAGTTACAAGTTAGTTAAATGGACGCTTTTGCGTGAGGAAACCATAGCAATAGATCGCGCGAAGATCATTAGAATCTTTATATGACGATCCAAGCGAGAATTTCGTCTGCCATTTTATTTTATTATATATATATATATATATATATATATATATATATATAAATCAGTGTTTTTATGCCATTTGCTTATCTGTAAATGTCCCCAGAAATTTCCGTTAAAATTCATTGTTTATACCTCTATATACAATATTTTGACACGAATTATAGGCTACATCAAAGCGTGGCTATAATGTAGTCAATATTATGCTTTTAGTGTTGAATTTCAAACGAAAACCAAGCAAATCAGCCGCTCAGCTGTCACGCAATCTCGTTTCTTCTCTGTCCTCCTTTGTTTCGCTTGTTTCATTAAGGTGAAATGTATTTATTCGCCTGCTAAATAGATCGCAGCCAAGCTTAACATTAAAAAGGCTAGTTTCAGACAACTCCGAATTGATAGCCTATAACTGACGCCGTATCTTGAATAGCAGACCCGCCCTGCCGTCCCTCCGGGGAATAACGCCCTCCTTTGAAACAAAGCTGGATTAATCTAAAAAGAAAACGGTCAACGGGCTCTGTCTGACAGGGAAAGCCGGCTTTGCGTCCCCGGTCTCACTCTCACCCTCTCTTCAATCGATACAAGCTGTCCGCCCACTTGAGCACTTCGCTGTCACTTTCAGTGTTTGCGACTCTCAATACTCACGTTGTGGAGTTTATAGTAGAGCCCGCAGGCGTTGCACACCGGGTCACCGTTCCCGTTGCGCCGCCACAGAGTGGTCGTGGTTGTCTGGCAGTTCGCGCAGCAGGTGCCAGCTCGCCTCGCAGCAGACTGTGTAGGCAAGAGAAACACATTCAATACTGGGTACACTACGTTAAAAACATACATGATCCATAACCACATTTTTAAACAATCTCATGAACATCTAAAAGGATGTAGCCATTTTAAAACGAATAGCGTAATTCCGCAAATGGATGAGTCTGGTTATTATTGCGTGCAGTACTTGTCAACCGTAAAAAAGACTAAACAGGTTAATCCATTAGTACTTGGTGGAAACTGTATTATTTAGAAATGTAGGCTATAATAGGTATATTGTTTGTTAGGCTTCTGTTACATCGTGGCTTATTTTTATTGAGATGTTTTGCAATCGGACTGCATGCACTCGATTTCTATAACAGGCATTACGGATTTGGGTTGGAGTAAAGGCGTCCATGATAAGAATCTGATGGGGTGACGAATATTATGACTCACCCATCTGTAGGCTACTCTGCACCAGAATCATTTCAAAACTATCCCGTAACGATGCGGCCTGAACATATTAAATCTCTTACAAGGACTAATTAAATATAGCCTGTTCTGTGCATTTAAACACGCTAAATTCAATTTTCCAATTTGTGCCCAGGTTAGATTTTTTTTGTTGTTTTTGCTTTTTTCCGACCTGTATCTAATAGTTAACTTCTTCCATATTTCAGTGCAGATCATTAATTTGTATCGTTTCGATACACTGCTCGCCTTGATGCCTGGAATCAAACGCTTTAGTGGGCGGGGCGTCTCTAAAGCCGGGTCATCAATCCTCTGTTCGCTTTTTGTCCATTACGGATCAATTTTTCACACATAATGAGAAACATCTATAGGCATACAACGCAATTCCCCCGCAGTCTAACGCGTAGCCTATAGCATTTGCAGTTTGAGTTCATTAACGATTTACAGAATACGTTTTTTTTTTTTTTGCAAAAAACGCCGCTGTGAATAGAAATTAAACAAAACGCAGACGACAACAAAAACAAGCACATTCCGATACTTAAACTCAGTGCCAGTCGAGCATGACAAACAAGAGAGCAAAGAGTATAAATCCATTTATTTTCCAATCCCTGCCCCAGCCCCTTCACACACAGTGCTCTGATAATCGCTTTACAGTAGATGTCATTCGGGCCTGCCGGGGCCAGAGAAAATTCAGCCGGGTTTGTTGAAGACGGAAACACCCGGGAGCCTGGCTTCCTTATCGGGCCCGGGCAGATATCCGGATAGGAAACAACTGGATGGCCTTTGAACAGCGCTCTGAAAACACTTCAGCCCAAAATGCAAAAGCATGGGCCAGCACACTGACTCCATGGAAAACCCTGTGGCTTTTTTTTTCAGCATGAGAAGAACATAGAGAAACTAACAGCTACAGTATGTTACATCCATACTGCTAAAAATAACAATGATCGTCATAATTGGGAGTTGCAGTTGCAATCCATATTTCAGTTTCTCTTTGAATATGCCACTCTTGTTATTTTTCCTCTAGCTGAGTATGTAAGTGTCTCTTTTACAACACTGGAAATAAGATTCCCTCTGAGACTCTTATATTTACACTCTGATGGTCACTTAGCCAAGTGAAAATTAAATTATTACACATGGCTGATAGAAAATACGCTCTCACTCAATTAAACAGCTTGCTGTGTCTCCAAATGAATCTCTATGATAATATTACGTCACGTTTTGAGAGACTGCAAAAACGACTCAATAACAGTGTAGGTAGAGATATAGAGTTTCATCCGCTAGACGATGTAATAAGATTATGTTTGGGGAAATAATATCCTGCCTGTTTTCTTCAAAAGTCATCTGTTTTCGTGAAATCTTGATGTTGGAAAAACTGTCACCCCTGCCTGGTGATATATGAATTATATTTAAATAAGGAGCCTTCTTATGCCCTGAACCATGGAAAAACAGCAGATTAATAACCAAAGCATAATCGAGTTTGACTTCTCACACATCTCAATGATGTCTCAAACAGCTAAATAATCTTGAACCTTCAATTGTCTCAAAGCAAAAAGCTATTAAGATAAAAAAGAAAATCTGCTTTTGAAAATCTGAGATGATTCTGCTGGCAGCGATTCTAAAATCTTAACAAAACCAATGACATGCGGCTTTCTAAAACAAAAACTGGACCAAACTGCTTGATCTGAACAGATGCGCTCAGGCAATAGTGCAGCAACAGGTTTCTTTCAGTGTGGAGTGGTGATAATTGTCCCGGCGTGGGCATTGGTATCAGTGACAGTATCAGAACTAGAAGCAATAATGATAGCGGGAACAATGGCAATAGTAGCAGTATTGTAACAGGCAGAGTAGGGGATCACCAGGGGGTGAGGGCGACAAACAATTCCAGGAAGATTATAGGGAAAATATAACTTTCCTGGAATTGTGCTCAGGCTTTCTGCTCCGTGCTCCTATTTAGCCCTCTTTCTCACGTGTGTAAGGAACTGAGAGAGCGCTGATCTACTCACCAGTCTGCGCTTGGGCTTGATAAGGGGTCGGTTCTGGCCGTTCATCTTGTGGTACAGGCCGCACGCGTTGCAGAGGTAGTGGCCCGTCCCGTCCCGCCGCCACAGCGGGGTAGAGGTGGCTCCGCAGTTCACACATTCACGCCCCTCTGTGCAGAATTCAAGTGGAGGGAAAGCAAAGGGAAATTTATATAATTAAGAAGTTCACACTCCGTCTACAATACAGGAACACGGGGTCACGGACTGGGCAGAGAAAAACAACTCCCAAGTTAATTAGCCAACATCTAACATGACATTCTCATTGGGATCTCGTATCTGAACTGGATGCGTTACATAACTGATATCGAAATGTATGAATGTACTTTTTTACGCTGCATGACTGTGGAAAATGAATGCATCCAGGTTTTTTCATGTATCTGAACCCAAATATCAGTCTGCTTTTGCATATACAACATTTTCAAGAAGAAGAAGAAGCGGATTACAGTGTGAGTTAACTCCATGTTATATATTCTCACTGCTGTTTATCAGCCAGCTGTCCAGCTTGTCCTATATTCTCAGGTGTCATATCACAGTAAAGCACCCTAACCTGCTGGAAAGGGCCCTGCGCTTTAATTCCTCCTCACTCCCCTGAGCACCTCTCTATTATTCACATTATAATGTGAGATAGTCGCTGTCCCACCCTGACCAGAGAAAAGAATACGCCCGGACAATGGACGCTCTTTTGAAGTCTATGTGATGTTGTAATTCAGTCATTTTCAGAAGTTTCACTTGCATTTTGAATGTACTGAAACTTGGTGCTGGGAGTGTTAAGGGAAAACGAATAGACGAAAATAGCAAATAGTAGAGGTTAACCTAAATCAGAGGTGTAGCCTATATTATTAAATTAAAAAAAAAACAATATGTTTTTTGCCTTTTTCTGAATTTTAAAACAAAACAATTGGCTTTATTTTTTTCTTTCAATGCCCAATCATATTTGTAGGATTAATTTAACATAAAAATATTACCATGCAGTTCAAAAATTGGTTCCATTCACCAGTGCATTTTCTTCTTTCATAGGTTGGCTATCACTGAGTTTTTTTTTTTGTTTTTTTTTTTGAGTATATCCATTATTCATTCATTTATTAAGCATCTTGTACATATTGTTATTTAGATTTAAATGTAATATCCAATTATAATCGCATGTAAAATTCGTCATATAATGAAATAGTTCAAATGAATGTTATTTGATAGCAGTGCATCGGACCGACGTCGTGCATAAACAAGCACACAAACAGCAGGGTCCTGTCGCCTGTGAAGGCCTGTCCCGCCGGGGTTTTGTTAGTATTGGGGTCGTAGGAGGGCGGAGGGGGGGAGTATGTCGTGATTTGTTCAAGTGAAGGTATACAGGATATGACTGGAGCCAGCGCGTCGTGACTCCTCAACGTTTTAAGGAAAACAAAGCGTGAGGCAACACGCAGCCCGCCAAATAAAATCATCCATCTTAAGACCTAACACGCAGGAAAAAAAATCGAATCTGCATGGAATAAATAGATAGAAGTTTGTGTGTCATTTAATATGCTAATTAATGTCAAAAGGTCTGCAAACTCACAAAAAAGCGCCGTTTTCATATTGTATTTTATCAAGCCGTTTTCAATTCAGCTCCACTGGTATTGATATGATCTTAATCTTTTTTTTTTTTTTGGCTGGGTCCCTTGCACTCTAAAATGTTTTATCACAATGTTAGAGGCCTACACTTTTGTTTAAAACTTTATAATTTATCTAAAAATTTCTTCACCATTATGTAAATTCAGTGTGTTCGAAAAATGCAATATAGCCTACAGGTCGCCTCTTTAAATTTATTTAAAAATGTAAAAGGCTATAGCCTACGCAAAAATAGCCCATCGACTAAACTTCACTAAACAGCTGGATTGGGTTTGTAGTTTATGTATGATAACCACTATCTTTATTGGAAATTCCACCTTCGAGTGGTGATGCATTTTGATGAATCATTTTTAAGAGCTGCTGAAACTTATGGCGTGTCATAATTTAAAAACTGTGGTGTGTTGCCTCGAGGGAGATTCTTAAAATGGCGGCCGAACTCATTTAATTAGACAAAAACAAAATAAGTAAACTCCAAATTAGATTAAAACGTTGTGTCCAAGAAAATAAAATAAAATTGAAATATCTAGGCCAGTAAACCACTGGGGATTCATTTGTAGGCTATAGCCAATGGCTAAATTAAATTATTTTCAAATAGCCTGTCACAAAAAAAAAAAAATCCTACACATAGGCCTATGATATTTACATAGGCCATAGATTTAGTAAATGTAACATTTTTAATAACTGATGTAAAAATGCTTTGTAAAAAATGTTATCCAACCCAATGGAAATGTATATTCTTCACTTCATGATCGAGTCGGAGAGCTCTAAAGAAACTCACCTGAGCACGATCTCGTCTTGCTTTTACATTTAGGTGTGAAGCCCGAAGCCGATCCACTCAGGAGGGTACCAGGATGGAACAGCCCGCCGCCGTACTCGTGTGGAGTGGGCAGGGAGTACGTTGGGTAGGTCGGGATGGGATGATGCGTGGAGGGTGTTTGGGCGCTCATTGCCAGGCTTCCCCGAAGAGGACTACATCCCTCCATTTTCATCCCATCAGCGATGACTTGGTACTTTATGGAGTCCTTTTCGTCCATTCTTGCAGTGGTGGAGGTCGGAGAAGAAGGACCGGGGTCCGGTGAGACGTCTTTCGGTGGGGTTGGGGGGAAATTGTAAAGGGGATGTGGACTGGAGTGTGTTGCGGATGTGAGGGAGGAGACGGGAGCGGTGCTGGAGCTACTGCTGCACGGGTAGCCGGCGCTGGCGGGGTGCAGGCCGGGCTTGCTGAAGTGACTGACCGCCCAGGCGTTGTGGTGCGCGGCGGAGAGCGCTGCCTTCCCGCTGTCCAGCCAGGGGATCCCGGGACTGTGTATGAGGTGTGGCCGACAGACCTGACTTCCCGTGAGACGAGCTGAGAAATACAAGACAGAAACGAACATAAAAGCCCAATTCGAAACGAAAATTACGAGCGAGATGTCTAAATCTGTACAGTTTTTGCCGAAACGCCAGTTTGTTTTTCAAACAACAAAATGACTAATGTTCAGCCTCACCTGTTGACTCCGTAGGCTACTCAAACAATACAAACTTGACATTGAGATAAAATAAAATTATGAAATATCAATAATGCACAAAACCGCATTTGCCGATTCACCCTTTAGTCCAGTGTTTGTTCGCTAACAGTTAAAATATGTTTTTCGTCGTCTCGACATGATTTTCAAAATAAAAACGCACTTACTCCAAAGAAACAGACGGAAAATCTCCTTAAAAAAGCGACACACGACACCTTTTTTAACAAAGCATTCTCATTACAGACTGTTCGTCGCACAAATTAGTCACTTGAACTAAGAAGTTCATCAGGAATTTTTCGTTTTGATTTGGCATCCGGGAAGTGCCTTGATCCCCCTCTCTCTCCCTGACACGAACTTCCCTTTCCTCATCAAGTCATTCGCTGGACATTTTCTTTTTCTTCTTATCTTTACATTTCAACACGCTCCTCTTGGAGATGACAGTTCGCACCGCAGAGAAGAAATCCGATATCTTTCATTTTAAACGCATTTTTTTGTCATCCTTTTGCTCGGCTCATTGTTGTCTGCCAGGCACATATGCATACGTTTTTTTTTCTCAGAACAACAGAAAATAATTAAATACATAAATAATAAACATTAAGCCTACATTAACATATTTTAGAAGCCTCGAGACATCGAGCCCATGGGACAGTCCCGCATTTAGGCCGTAGGATTCACCTCAAAGTGAGTAGGGCCTAAATACCATCTAAATCTTTCTGTTTTACACTGTCTACTACACGCACAACCCAGTTGTATTAAAGTATCACCATAGTGGCCTATAAATGACACGAAATGGGCATAAATTGTGTCGACAAGGTCACTTTGTTTACTAAACCTTCTTTAACCACAAGACGACCAAAAAACATAAACAACTGTTCTCCTTCGCCATAAATAGCAATATTTTACATCGAACTGTTCATAACATATTCAAGTATAAATAATTATTAAGATTCAAGCAGCTTTATAAATTAATTCACATTGCATATAGTTTATTTTCATTCGTGATTAATGTAGCCAACAGTGTGACAACTATTTATCGGAAATTACATAATGAAATATGTACAAGATAACCTTTACACATTTTGTCATTCAAATATTAAAAAAGTAGCCTACTTCACTCGAGATAAATCTGACATAAAGAGCAATCATACCGTGCGCTTGTCCGTATGATACTCTGGCCCGAGAATTGGAGTAGTAGGGGTTCCCCTGCGAGTCCAAGTGATTTAAGAACACATCCACCTCGTCCGGGGGAAGAAGAGGGGCCATGGGCTCCATGTAATTGTGTGTAAGCCCGTGATGATGTGACTCTGGGTGCTGGCCGTTGAGTACCGCATGATGATGGGCCATCCATCGAGACTGATCGGCCGCAACCTCCATGTCTGAAGTGTCCGTGCTTAGAAAACGTTCAAAAGAAGTTTTCTAGATGCCTACTGAACACCTTTTGTACACTTAGAGACCCAGGTCCTTTAAATGATTACAATATTTGGCGTTCTGCTTCAGTTGGTGATGCAATGCACTTATTTTTGGAGAAGAGGTCCTGCTTCTTTGCCTTCAAGAATGATCAGGAACACCTGTAAGAGAATAAATAGATGCATCTCAGTTTTAACGTTAAATATATTGCAAGACGGAGAATCTTCACTTTATCGAAACACGCTATTGCAACTTAAAATAAGTCGCTTCATTACAAGCTCAACTGCGCAATTTTAAAGATCAATCGGTATAGCGCAAGTACTTACGGCGCGAAGTAGCATTTCAGCACTACAATCCTCAGTTTCTTTTTTCCCCGTGTTAGTCCTTTACAAAGAATGTTAATCCTCAAGATATCTGTTGACATTCGTAATTCGCCACTGGTTTAAATTGTCCACAGCCCAATCGTTAAACTCTCTAAAACTCTGCGTCTATGTGAAGCGGAGAGAAGTCTCGTTAATGAATTGTGCCTGTGTACTGTCGGAACTGGCGCCAGTAGATTCCATATCTTACGAACATGGGCGGGGTCACGGGCTGGCAGGGATCGCTCTGTTAACCAATAGCAGATCGCGCTGACTGTCATTGGCTCGAACATCATGCTTTCCAAACTGCCACGGCGACTATCGGCCTAGTGCTCCACATTCAGAGAGCTGAGAGACTCATCATTCAGCGTAGCAATTTATTCAGATCTTTTTACCTTTCTTAGAGCTTCAAGATGATGATGTAATAATGTTGTCTTTTTACTCAAAGACGAACAGAATGACCTGAAATTAAAAGACCTGAAGTCTTGTACACGGCCTCATAACGTTCATCAAGACAAAAATACTGCTTTTTTTTTCATTCGAATAATAATATTACATTGCTTAGACTACTTTTGTTTAAGCAAAAAATAATGAATAGTACATGCAATTAGGCTACTTTTTTGGCTATTGATAAACAAAATGATTTATTACAGTTATCATGAACTTTTGTTTAAGAACTTAATACTGTGATTAAGACCTGTTGTCTGACCATTACCATTTTAACATTGCTTAAAACAACAAAACCTGTAACAGTGAAGTGTCACATGCGGTATGCCTAATGCAAACAAACACGATTGTTAGCACCTCAGGCATTAATTGGGGAGGAGTATTTTATGGTCCTTAAATTCGAGGCTATTGTTCTTGCGCGTCTAATTGTTTTAAATTAGTTCTCACCGCATTCTTCTTGTGAAAACAGTCTTTGTATGCCGTTTTCGAGCGATCAAACGTTACTTTACATATTAATAGCGGGTCCGTGTCTCCTTGGTGCCGACAGGTCGCATGGGCAGGTCCAAATTGAGCCAACTGGTGGCCATTAGGGCAGCTTCGTTGATTCTTACTTACAATTATCTCATGGCAAAACAAGCATCAGGCTCACCCACCGCAGGCAGGAAGACAGAACGACGCCAATTAGCTTGATAAGCGTTTAGATAAACTGTGGATACAGGTTAGTCAACTCAAGACCTCATTGTGCTCATAGGGTTTAATACACTGTTAAAATGTGTCTATCCAGTCAAAAACGATCCAGTCAAATGCGTTTTAAATTCGTTTAAGTAAATTAGCATTCCATGCAGTGGAAACTCCAATTCAAATAATCTAATATAAATAAATACTCTTTGCTTTAACGTTGAAAATACAGTGGATATAGCAGCGTGCTCCTTTAGATATCTACTTCTATGGCCTCTAACTGCTTGTATAACGCTTTGTGTATATTAATTATTTAACTTGTCTGGTTGGATCAATCAAAGATAACACAAGATAAACTTGACTATCACTACCAGGGCGCTCCGGCTCGTTTTTCATTTATCGAGAAAGACACTGTTGTGGTAATTCTGTTTTCTTGATGGAGTTACAGATCATGTCTAGCCAAGAACCGGTTTAAAAAAAAATGGGAAATTGAGTTTTAACTGATTATATAGGCTACATTTTTATCCTATAAATAATGGTGGGACGTCCCTCTGACAATAGGGCTATTTATTTTTATTATTATTTAAAGCAGGAATTTTAGTCTGAAGATTGAAAGGCAATAATTGAAGCGCGAGCTCAGAGCCCCTATCGGCCGCCACTCTGACGCCACGACTTGATGTCACAGTAGCCTATCTCGGGAAAGAAGAAAAAGATCTGCAAAGACTTTTCCACAGCTATCTACATGCTACAGTGTCGTGTGTATACACTGAGTATTAATGTCTAGAATAGGCATGTGTTTTCATCGAATCAGTTTTTTGTTTTGTTTTTTTTGGTATAGAGTTTTGGTCTGGCTGAAGAGCGAATAATCAATTTGGACAATAATATTGAGCACTTAAACCACAGAGCTTCTGTCAACGTTGGATGTATAAAGATGCTCAAACAGGCTATTTGGCCTTATTGTGTGACAATATCAGATGTTAAATCCCTCTTTAACAGACTGGATTCCTGCCAGGGGCCCTACAACACAAAGAGCCCAGCCTGAAGCCAAAACATTAGAATATACAATAAAATATGACGCTTGGTTTTGCTGTGTAATGATGCATTTTATACGCATGACATCAAAAGTTGCAACAGATTATGCAGATATAAATGGAAGCTGATATAAACCTTTAAATATAGGCTACGCGTATATGCAGTGGTCTAGCTTTCACATTTGGCGTATAGCTTTATGTGAAACGCAACACGACGTCTTTAATAGGCTTTTTCAGAAATATTTACACTATTTTTTATTTATTTATTTATTTATTGTAAAAAGCAGTGGTATATAAAAGCCGAACTTTAATATTCCTATTCAGTATCTGAAAAACAAATATTGAAATTTTTCATTATTTATTTGTTATGTTGTAATTTCGGTGTAAATTCATTTCCTACCGCTGTGTGCATTAAACCATTTAAATGTATATTTTAGTGGTATGCCACCTTACATGCAGCTGCAGTGTCGCATTTGTGGTGTAACTGTGGCAATGCATGTTTATTATTGAATTAGACGAGTGTGTGTGTGCGTGCGTGCGCTACTGCTAGTTTTTGCCTAATCTCGGTTCAGCTCACCTAAGGCCAAATATTCTTTAGAGAATACCTGAACTAAATACCTGTGGTAATCCATGTGCTCTCAACGTTAGAACAAAAGAGATTGTCCTTTTAGGCACTTAACATTTAAAGTCGGGGGTGTTACTAAAGAGATTGACCCGATTGAGGACTCTAACTCAGTGGGCCACTCTTCTTTAAATGCGTGTGAAGATTCAGACTTTATTTCTTATGTAACACAAGTTGTGTCGTCTAACACGTGAGACTGTGACGACGGCAATGACAGCATGTTTGTGTGATGTCACATTATATTTCGCTTTAAATTAAGTGCATCAAAAAATAATGGAGAGCGCGTTGGAAACAAGCTCCGCGAAAATGGAGGCAATCATTCCCTTAATTAACAGGTGCCGTGAAATGGCTTTGGCCGTTCGTTCCCTCACCGCGCATTTATCATTCTTCGTGGGGTTAAAGGAGGGCAGGAGGGGGCAGAGAGCGGCGCAGAAGGGTTTGTGAAGATAAGCAGGCACTGGGATATAGGGGGAATGACACAGACCAGCTGAAGCGGTATTGTCCTTTACTCACGGGTAATTAGATTGTGACAGGGCACTCGGGGGCAGACACAAGCACAGGCAAAGTCACAAGCCTCCTGTCCTCTGCTGAAGCATGAATAACAGGGTTTGAAAGCAAAGCGTCTCACACTCTTTTTATTTCAAACAACAATCCGCATTATTTTGAGGCGAAGTCTCACATGTTTGCATGCGTTCTCAGTATTAAACGAGCCTTCCTGCGTTAATTCTGACGCACATGCTTTATAATGGGTAAAGTTCTTCTTCTGGGTGATGGCATTTGTTCAGTCAGAAAATGATCCCGTGGCGGTCATAAATCTGATGGGTGATGACAGCGCGCCCGCCCTTCTTTTGTGCTTGACAGCTCTTGGAGTCAATGATTTAAATAAACAGCACAGGTGGGCTAATGCAGGCGTCCTTGGGGCATTCCTGAGAAAGCTAATTCCTCAACTCACCCACGCCACATTCGCTTTCACATTTATAATCATTCAAATTCCCATTTTAAAACGTTGGCGGAAAATGATTTTCGTAACGTGTGCGGTTCTTGGTTTGTTAAAATTGTATCAACACACAAGCATGCATTTCAACATGAATGTCTTAAATGTGCATAATTTCATGCATTGTTTCTTTAATAAATATGTTTTAGGTGTAAAATGCATTTTGGTCTGTTTAATTTGGATTTTATTTTAACATGTTTACAAAGAGAAAGGCATAGTTAAGAATGTCCCTTTTAATGAATGTAAAATAAGTAATACTATTTTAAAAAGTATAATATTATGATCACATCTTTGAGCTATACGAAAAACGTAACACTTTTGAAATGCCTGCAGATAACGGATTTAGAAACACAATTATTATAATTTCTTATATATTATTTCTATTCAGCCATACAAATGCATAATTTTATCTTTTGCTTTGTTGTATTATAAACCATTATGAACTGCTATGAAATTAAAATAAACTCTTGATTTTTTTTTTTAGATGGAATTAATAGGCTACATAATAAACCTATTTTGGACTAACAGTTCTCTTTACCTCACTAAAACGCGTGAATAATCTCTGCGTATTACTCGACTTCACGCTCGCTGTGTCGAATGATATAGTCTACGCAAAACGCATCTTACCAGTGTTTACGATTAGGCACTCTTCTCTTGACATTTAGCATAGAAATGTGTCCTGGGGCCAATTCCGTGTGGCACCGTCTTTGAGGGAAGAGTATCGGTGATTCGTTGCGCTTTGCGAAGCGCTGAAGCTCCGGGCACAGTCTTCTCTATAGCTGGCGATGCCAACCTTCCCTGACAGGCGAGCGTCGGTCCAGGATTCGTTCGCTGAGGATCTTTCTTCAGTGACTTACGGCGTGGTGTAGTGTCTGACACATCGTACTCTCTCTCTCTTTCTCTCTCTCGCTCTCTCTCTGACTGGAAACAGCGAAACTTGAGGCACAAAGTGGGGCTGCTGCAACGTAGCCGTGCGTCAGCCAATCTGGTCTTCCGGGTCGTGCTTTGATGGTTAAAAGCTGTGCTGAAGATGTTATGTGTTGTTCTCTCTCGTGTAATATGAAACAAGACCCAGTTGCACCTACTGTCACTCTTACTAGGTTTGAGATGTGCTAGGCCTACTATATTCTCACTTTTCTTTCTTTTTTTCGAATGAGTAGATAAGATAATTTAGGATAGGCATAACAATCATGATTTGTTTCTTTTGTCAAATTAGTGCGGTTCAACACAAAATTTAGATTTTCTGTTGATTAAATCTCCTTCATTGTAGCTATTAACTAATAGTAATTTTTTAATTTCAATGAACTTAAAATGTCAAGATAACCTTACCTTTTTAAGTTAAATCAACAAAATATTTTTAATGCATTGCTATTAAGACTTACAAGTTTTTAACAGTTGAAGCTCTTTTTCTTATAATTATTCCTGCCAACATAGGCTATAGTCGACCGATATAGCATGATTTATGCCCATTAAGAATGGCCCTTCTCATTTGATCACTGCGATGCTGCAGATGTGTTTGCGTGAGTGTTGTGAATATGTAAATCTTTACTTATAATATGAGACGCCTTTAGGCTTCCCATCTTAATGAATTCTATTCCTTCTTGATCTTGTCTATATGTTGCGACGAAGCGGTCGACCTTGCCTCCCCCCCAACTCAGCCAGTTTTAACTCTCTCACACATAACACCAACTTTTAAAACATGCAAAGCCTCGGTAAATCTCTGGCTCGAGACCCCGTGCTCGCGTGCATCGGCTCATGCAGGGCAGGTGCAGCTCGCGCCCGGCTTCCCCCAAGAGTGCGCGAGCACAATGAGAGCGCGAGAGGAGTGAACTCTGACAGAATTAATTGCATTATATAGAATGATCAAAATAACAATGTCCATTGCCAGCTATTGTTTTGTTTTCATTCAAAAGACCACGAACGGTGACGGATTCAAGTCAGTCAAATCAGAGGCTACTCCGGTTGGTCGCTGCTATCATGTTGAAGAAGCAGGCCTATAGGATTAGCCTATGATAAAAATCAAAATTCTTTGGTTGTCCCAATTGTCTTGCACTTATCAATAAGGATAGAATAACAGATTAAAAGAAAGACAAGTATTTGACTACTCAGAGTTTCCTGTAAGTGCAACGGTCAAGAATAGCCTAATCGTTTTGTATTGTGTTTATCAGTTTCTTTTTGAGTGCTTCGGTTATCAGTTTTGTCATGACAGGACTTGGCATGTGTTTTCGTGCTCAACTTAATCATATCTTATTACAAGTAGCCTATGACAAGCGAATATCCCTCAGACTTAAAAAAAAAAAAAAAAAAAAAAATTAGTTGCTGCAGCGAATCGCGAATCACGTAATTTTGGAGGACACATCTATAGATGTTCTGGAAATTTCGGTCATTTTAACTTGAAACGAAGAAAAATATCTTGAAAATAGTAACTTAAAACCGAAGAAAAAATGTTAAAAAATAGTAAAAGTTTTTTTAACATGATATTTTTTTATTAGCCTCTTTGTGTTGTTGTTATTTAGCCTAGCCTATTGTTATAAAACAAACCAAAAAATAACACAGCCGCGTTGATTGTAAATAACTAAATGGATTTGTGAAGGTTCTTATGAATGCATGTATTCTGGTAACGCGTTAAGAGCAGTAGTGCTGGGCTTACAGGAGCTTTGCGATCTGAGCAGAGGAAGATGCTCACTCATGATGCGCGCGAGATAAGCGCTTATCAGTCTCGAGCTTGCATCTCCAGCGCATTAAAAAACCCTACTTTAGACTAATAAAGGCGACTGCTAAGCTCGCCTGCACCCTTCCAGCAGTGCACACTGTGGCAGACACGGTGACATTTCCATTTCACGTTGTCCATCAAAGGCGCAGCAGAGCGCGTGCACGTCTCCGAGTCTTGCCATGCGTCAAAGTAAAGAGTGCGCGTGAATCAGACTCATTTATCCCGAAAAAAACACTTTACAAGTTCTCATGCCTTTTTAGCCATGCTAAATAGTGAAAAGCAAAATCGTCAATTATTATAAGATAATGCATTGAGTTTTCTTGAAGACTTAGCCTATACATTATTATTACATGCCTAATTATATATGAAGAGTTCAGATGCAAAAGCCTCTAAGTGCCATTTGAAATTTTCTTCTAAAATGATCATTTTTATCAAGCTTGTATATTTAAGTTCAGTAATTTCACTTAAATGACAATGAAGATTACCTATATGAATTGTCATTTAAGTGAAATTACTGAACTTAAATACACAAGCTTGATAAAAATGGTCATTCTAGAACAAAATTTTAAATGGCACTTAGAGGCTTTTGCATCTGAATTCTTCATATATATATATTATGGTTTGTTTGTATTTTTTAATAGACTTTCCAATTTTTATATATAATTCTCATCATTTTATTGCTTTTTTTAAAAAAGGGTTCTAAAGTTATTATTTATATATGCATGCATCAGATGCCAGGGCCCTCTCCTTCCGATTATTACCGGGGGTAATATTTCATCGGCGTGAGGCAATCTTTGTTCTTTGTGAAGATAATAAATGGCCTAATCGTTATCAGCTTACCGCTGGAGGTGTCAGGACCGAGCGAGGCTGGAAACAGGGTCCAAAGTGGCGCTGAATAAATTGGTGTTTCTTATCTCTCTCCCCCAGATTATCGCCGTCTTTTCAAACCGCCACAACAAATACATTCAATGCATCTAATGCATCATTTGAGGGGGAAGATCGCAGGGGTGATAGAGACAGATAGGCTACCCGAAGGAGAAATATTTACACATTTAACGTGTTCGGGCCAATATTAGCTGGGGTTTTGAGCGAGTTTATTGGACGGGCAGAGAGGTACACACGCTTAACATATCAATGCAGCCATTATCATATATTGTAGCGCTACTGTTGATAGGTATCTGCGTGATTATTCTGTCTTGTCATTAGATCTGTTACGTGTTGAATTAGTTGTGAAATTAGCTCGTTTCATCCAAACACTTGTTTTGCCTTCTTTATCCAGTGGGTATCAGCAGTATCGTTATCGTTACCTACCTTTTCAGCACGTCTTTCTTATGGGAATTAAAATCAATAGGCCTAGTCCTATAAATTAATTGCAAGCCAGACAGCTGAAAACACTTGGCAATGGGCATAGCGCTTTGCAGCGCTATAAATTACTAATTACAAAAACAAAACAAAAAAACAATAAGAGGCGGTTTCTTATTGTTAGATTTATACGAACAATAATTGTCATATAATTAGTTAAATAAGATAAAAAAAAAATAGCAACTTTTGCCCTTTAAAATTCTAGGCCTAGTCCGTTAGTGAGAAATCATTTTAGTTTTATCGAAATAATTCTCATCAGTATCTTCAGTTACTCCGGCTAGAGTTACTATAACTGTTAGTGTTTTGTAGCCTAATTGAATATCAGCCCGTCCATTAGGCTTTAAAACAGCATGTGATCTCGTTTCAGCACTAATGAACGCCTACAAGTTAATGCCATTAAAAACGTGTGTCCTGAAAGTGGAGACGTCATAATGAATCAGAAGGATTTTAAAATCATCCGTTCGAATTCATTTTAAATTTCTCCGCGGTGAACTGAAGTTAGCTGCCCCTAAATTATAAATTAAAAAATAAATAAATTCAAAGTGGTGCCAAAGTGTATTTAAATAATTTTCTAATGATGAAAATAAAGTTGAAACTCTGAAAACACATGCAGCATTGTTATAGAAATGAAAAAATAACGACTTGTTAAGTTAGAATGGACATATTGTTGTTATAATTATGAAAGCATGTTTTAGCCTTTACACATTTAAAAAAAAAAACATTTAACATGAAAGGTTATTTCTTAAATGCCTTTTTCTATTGTTATTATGCTATTATTATTAGGCTATATTAAATTTAAAAAAATGAGACCAGTTTTTTTACTGCCCGTCTTTTATTGTTTTATTAAATGAACAACTGTGCTGTTAATTAATGCGAACACGGAATTGATTATTTCTAGTTTGGAGAAGATGCTAGACTGTACACAGATCATCACTGAGTGCCGGTTTTCTGACAGGCCCTTTCTGCCCACAAAAAATGGACTTCTATGTTTAACCGTGCACGAAGTGAGTTTTGTTATTTTAGAGAAAAGAGACAGGTTTCCATTTACAATCGAGAGGAGGACGTTGTGCGTGTGAGTGACACTTTATGACAAAAAGCGCCTTTTTCCAATATATACAAACTCCCCTTTTAATAAGGCGGCATCTTCACCGGGCGCGCGCTCGCTGATGGTCTCCACGGCAACTCAGATAACGGAGCTGCAGTTTTCCATATCTGCACCAGAGTCTATTATACCCCAGGATTAGCTCGTTTTCCGAAAAGGTCAAACACAAAGTCATGTAACCTGGTATTTTCACCCTTCCTGCGAGTTCCTGCATTCATTCGCATAACATTCGCCCCTCTGTCATTTCATTTAGCTAATTTTATCAGGTAATGGCTTTTTTTTTAGTTATGTGAGAACTGAAAAAAACTGTCTACAACATCACCCGTTTTGTGTTGGAAAAATACAAAGTAGCTCGCAATGAACGGAATGACTGATAATAGGCGTTTTTCTTTGTGATATAGTGACCTCTAGTGGTCAGAGCGCGTTGCAGTCAGTTCCCACACCCTCAATGGTTTTCACAACAGATGGACAGGATGCGAATATTGGGTTCTAAATAATTAGCCTTGAATGTTAAAAAGTTTGAGGTATTCTTATGTAGCCTAGGTATTATTATTGTATGCACAAACAACGTTTTACAACTACAAAAGTTAGATTATAAGTTAAATACGCTCGCGGAAAGTCGCGCTGGCATGAGGAGTAACTATAGCAACAGAACTGTGGGCTGCTCACGCGATGACCGCACACCGCAAAACACAAGTAAGCTGTCGGTATTTTCCTATCTCGTTTATTATAGATTCACACAACACATCTATCACAAAACATTTAGCCTATTTTTAGCGTTTGCTAAAGGTAAATAATAGCCAAAATCGAACGTTCAAAGGGCGACAAAAAGACAACACGGGTCGCGCGAAACAAACAACCGCGAAAATTACTGACAGACATTTCTTTAAGAAACAGAAACTCGTTGAATCAATGGCAGAGTATTATTGTGAAAACCAGGAATGAATTCAACCACGAAAGGGATACTTTAACCAAGAGTGTAACCATAATAATATGTAGCCTACAGTTTGTAAATAAAACACAAAATGAAAGAGAGAGAGAGGTGTATTTCATGGATGGAATGTCCCAGGTGGGAATCCCAATAGCTGCAGAGGAAGTGCGCTGAGTTTTGGCAGGAAGAGGGAGCTGGGAGGGGTGGTCCTGACTGAGGAGGGGGGGAGTTTCCTGATTTTCCTCTTAACTGGCTCCAACTCCTGGGTTCTCTTCCCTTCCCCAAACCGTCCACTCTCCATAATGCATGTCCAACTCACTCTCACCCCAGCGTTCCTGTCTGCACTCTGCCCTAAAACATCATCTTTCCAAAATCACTCCCTACAATCTCCCAGCATTGTTCTCTTTCCAGTGATCTATGTTCATCTGCAACTCCTTACTCTTATCATGACCTCTTTATAAGCACTCTATACTGATTCTTAAAAAAAGTAAAAAAAAAAAAAAAAAAAAAGTATGCTCCCACCGGAAAGAAAAATTGCGGTCAATAACTCATTTGAGATTGATGAGATAATAATAATCGAATAATCTCACACATTGTTCAGAAAACATCTAAACATGTTACAAGATGTCCTCATTTACCAAGATGCAAATCAGAAGCGAGATTTTAGAATGAACTAAGGCTCCTCGAATTGGGTTAGGTTTATAAATTGTAACGATTCGCATAGTAGACTTAAGGCTAAAAGACCTAAATTGATTCTGGAACCTGGTCTCGGTAACCCATAATCTGAATTTTCTCTTCATTGTCAGTTTATTCAATAAAGACTGTTATTTTTAATGAACAATCTCCGTTTCTAAGTCCTCATTAACTTACGCGACAGAGTCGGGTCTGTTAAAATTCTTGCAGTGGGCCGCGGAAACCTACACGCGTGGTTTGGACAAGGTTGGGAAGCACTGATTTAAGTAAATCACCGCATTTGTGATTTGATTATTGCACTAAGCAAGATTGCTATTTGGTTCTATTATAAAAATAAAAAAATCCCGTTGTTTTTACGGCAGCTGTGATTTCCAGAAATTTACCGTCAAAAATACGGTATTGGTTTTAACTTAAAATTTACAGTAATAACCCGCATGTCATTATCTGATATAATGTTACATTTACCAACCTATTGAATAGCCTATTATTTTGTATCATTATAATACACTGTCAACCACCAATCATAGCATTGATGATAGTCACATGATCAAAGCTCATCACAAACAGTCTTCCACATGAAGATTAATACTATTATATAGAAGCGGCACAGTATTCCGCTCAAACATGACATGAAATTAAAAAAAACAAAAAAAAAAACAATCCAATAACCATTATTTTAACAACATTAAATGTAACATAAAACCCTAATGTACAAAACTGATTATAACTAAGAAAACGAACAAAACAGCAAACAATTTTAGGTTCTGGGAACATTAGTTTTTGTTTCCCAGAATGTTCCCAGAACGTTCCCTATTGGTTCCCCAGGAAAGTTTTCTTAATGTAAATAGAACGTTCCCTTAAGTTTAGTGGAACGTTCTAGAAACTTTATGGAATTCAACCTAAGAATAACCTACAGGGAACATTCCCAGAATGTTCTTATTTGGTTCCCAAAAAATAACCAAATAGGAACCATACTACAGTAGAACGTTAGGGGAACGTTAGGGGAACATTCTTTGTTTGCTGGGAAGTGTCATGCAGGGAATTGTGGGAATGTCAATTTATGTTTTTTTTTCTCTGTAAATTATACAATTTGTTCTTTTTCACTTTCAAAAACTGTAAATTTAATGGTATTTTACAGTAAAATTACATTAAATGTACCCTTAGATCAATCACAGACTATTTACACTATACTGTATAGTAAACTTTTTGTTAACCAATCAACAGTTTTCCGTTAAAATCACAATAACTTTCATGTCAAATGTTTAGTTCTTTGTCAAAAACACTGTCAATTATGGTCTCATTTGTATATCTTTATTTCTCCTCAGCAACTTCAGGAGAAACATCTTAAACAAGCTAATACTGAGATATTGTCCCCTAGACTGAGACTGCCCAAAAAGCAGGTGCAATTCTTTATTTTATGATTTAGAACAAGTTTTCTGGTATAAACCCAGAGGTGTAATAACCTTTTTCTTCTTTAGGTGGTCTCAGGCTGCAGGTGGAAGTGAGCTTCAGATGTTGGAGGACAGCAGGTCCGGGTAAATAAAGAGTGATACGGGAAGCAGCCAGAGCAGGAGGTCACTTCCTATCTGTCAAAGCTCAGGCTTCCTCACGTTCCTGTGGACGGCACACCTGGACTCACCTTCACGTGCCGCTCTGACAGGTAGAGGGCAAGTAGTTAATACTGTGGGGTACAAAAAAGAGGGAGAGAGTATGAAGGAAGGACATGGAGAGATGAAGTGTCTTGAAGTGTCCGGGGAGATGAGAAGGAAAAGTCTTTTAGTCTCTGCTGAGCTCAGCACACTATCTTATCTAAGTTTCCTATCAGCAGTCGAGGAGGGAAAAGACTGCCCTGGAAAACACAGGGTTAGACTTGCGGCCAATGGGAAGTGACCTTGCCCTTCCAGTCAGGCCAAGTCTGTGACTATTTGTGTGTGATAATTCACGCACACCGATGGTTGTGGACATTCAAAAATAATCAAATCATCCATGCATTAAAGCTGCAGTCCGTAGATTTTTTTGGGGGGGGTAAAAATTATCCAAAATGCATATTTGAGAAAATACGCCAGTGTTCAAAACTCTCTGCTTGCCTCAGCTGCGGTAAGCTTGTAATAATGTTTTTAACTCCAGTTATACTGGTGGATTTCCACGGGAGATTCGAGCATGTCTTTGCGTCATTACGTCACATCTGTACACATAAAGAAGCGTCTCGGCTAGTATAAGCTATATTGCGTGTGAGGATGCTGGAGGTGGAGATTTATAGCCTTTTCTCACAGCACTTGATATAATTAAATTTGATAAAATTTAATGGCGGATCCAGAAAGGTTCAAACGACGATCACCAGTGACGACAGATTCACCCGCTGTAAAATGATAAAGACTTCGTTCGGACTTTGGAGTGAAAAAAAGAGACTGCAACCGGACCCGCGTGCGAAAACAAGAATAATATCGGAAGGACATTACATGTAGTCACGCAAATTAACAATTTGAGAATGAAGTATAATTTGCACAGTTTTGCGTGATATGATAACTTATTAGCGATTGTTAGATTTAATCAGCGTGATTTACTGCAATGTCAGAACCAGAACAAAAGACATTTTCCCGTGAAAATTCTTATGTTGGTCATATTTCCAAAAATAATAATCTGTGATTCTGAATGCCAGTATCCACACCGGCGCCGCGACTGACACACACACACTCCTCAAACACTGTGTTCATCTGTGCTGTGCCGTGGCACAACTCACGTAAAGCTGATAATTCCGTGAATGACTGCAATTGCAGGTTTCGAACAGAGATGGCGACAAAGAGGAAAAACGCCGGACTGCAGCTTTAACTGTGTTGCCTACAGAAGTGGTTGGAGTATATGTGTATTTTGACAGGGAGCTGGGTTGAAACTACATTCGGAGTCGTGCTGAGGCAAAGAATAACACACACACACTCATGAAAAAACATTAGACGGGGATCTGACACAGGCATGCTTCCTCCAGAGATGAATCAGGGGGCTGACTCGTTCTCAGAGCCCGGAGTGAAGCTGCTTTGATGGGATGCCATGTGGCAGAGATCAGGGGGTCTTAGCTGGAGCTCTGGACAGTAACACAAGAGAAGAGGATTAAACTACGATCAACAGATCTATTATCAAACTGAACACTGTTTTTACATGCATAAAACTATTTCATGTCACACAGACACAAACAAGTAGTAAGTTTTAAATAAATGCTGTTATTTTTCAACTTTTTATTCATCAAAGAATTCTGAAAAAACACCAGAGATTATAAAAAAAAAAAATATGCTGTTTCCAACATTGATTAAAAAAAATCTGCATATTAGAGTGATTTCTGAAGGATCACGTGACTCTGAAGACTGGAGTAACGATGCTGAAAATCACATAATAACTATCTAATTTAAAGTGTATTAAAATAGAATATCCTTATTTTAAATTATTATAACATTTCACAATATTATTGTTTCTGTATTTTTTAAAATGCAGGCTTGATGAGCATAAGAGACTTTTAAAAACATTAAAAATAGTAATGTTTCTAAACTTATATATATATATATACAGTAAATATATGCTAAAACATATTTTTATCTGACAAATATTTAGATATTAAATAAATATAATAGATAAATATAAAGATATAAAATATACACTGAAAATTTTTGGAGTACTTGAAAAAGCTAGGCAACTTTTTCCACTCAGAAAATGCCAGTAAATTTACAAAGATTTGCCAAGTAAAAACCTAAACGTATTTATCAGTAGATTTAATTAGACATTTTTAAGTTAAATTTACTTGGAATATGGAATTAAGTACACTTTACAGAAAATAAGTAATTTGAACTTGGCTAGTAAAAGGTTGATTAATGTCGATTAAGTTGAAATTTCCTTTGCCTTTGCATTATATTTCACTAAAACAATAATATTGAATTTTAGTAGACATTTATAGAATGTGCTTTATGATCTAAGTCATTTATTATATCATCTCAGATGATGAGCATCATGTGAATGCAAAGACCTCAATACTTGGTAAACAATACACAATGGCGGTCACATTTGATGGGTCATTTTTGTGTTTGAATGTCATTTTGAGCAAAAACATTATTCGAAATGTCACAAAATGGCAAGTTACTAATACTGACAACAAAAATCAATGATAAAACAGTGTAAATACAGCTGGAAACCAGTAAAAAAAAATGAACTTCATTAATTATTCAAGTTGATATTTACACTTTAATTTCTATTCACTTGAATTAAGTACTGATATGAAATTTACTTATTCTTGCCTGAACTAACTTTGTAAATTACATTGTTTTTTTCAGTAGAATTAACTTCACCAAAAAAATCATTTTATACAGTGAAATAATAATTTTTAACTTATAATATATATATATATATATATATATATATTAACACTCATAAATATTTGGACAGTCACATGTATAAAAGGTGCCAGGGCAATATGTTATTATTTTTTTCTTAATGGTTACACCACATGACAAGTTATCAAATTAAAAACATTTCTTGAAAATGGTATAAAAGTTTTCAAAACCATAAGAAACCAACAAGTTTGAGAATTTGCCACTTTTGGTTAAAATGTAGACAAATAGGAATTCTAGTGAGTTTCACAAATAATTACAAAGAAACACCACCTGTGGTCTCTATAGTGTGATCAACGGCAAAATATCTGAGAAAAGTGAAGTTAGTTGTGGGAAAGTCTCCAGCATTGTTTGTTTGTGGGATTGCACTTTTGTTTAGTCGATGCGCTGCATTTTCGAAGCGACTGTAGAGATTGTTCCACATCGGCAGACTTGCTCACAGGCGGCATTACTCTTTTCTCTCTCCCTCTTTCTTCCGCCTGCCCCCCCCTCCTCCTTTTAGAAAGAATGTGTCTCTCGGCACCCCGGACCCGATCCTGCGTTTGAAGTATCCCCGTCGAGCTCTCCGTCTCGCTCCTCCGCTGGGGTGTCTGTCTATCTGTCAGCCGGACTCATCTCCACCCCCTGCAGCTGTGAGCGGGAAACAGACCGGTCCTTTGTGTCCCTCTGTTCCTGCCGTCCGCCGTGATCACACCTGCCACCTGCGCAGGGCACACTCACCTTTCATCCCGCTCTCCTCTGTTTCTCTTCCTAAAGCTCTGTCAGTGTGGAATGACCGGCGGACAGGGCCGTGCCCGGCATCTCTCACACACTCTATTGTTGAGCGCTTCTCTAAACCGGCAGGCGCTGTGGCCGTGAAGTTTGGCTGAGCTATTTGAAGCCGTGCATTACACTGATTTTACCATGGGGAAGGCTTGGTTCACCCAAAAATGAAAAGGATGTTATTAATGACATCCTTGGATAAGACACATGCCTTTGGTGTGAGAGACCTGGGTTTCGAATCCACTGTGAGACACCAATGTGTCCCTGAGCAAGACACTTAACCCCTAGTTGCTCCAGAGGTGTGCGACCTCTGACATATATAGCAATTGTAAGTCACTTTGGATAAAAGCGTCAGCTACACTCTTAGAAGAAATGGTTCTATTTAGAACCAGAAATGGTTCCATCCCCCGCTTCATATATGGATCTCCAAAATGGTTCTATATAGAACCATTTTTTTTGTAAAAGGTTCTATTGGCCAAATATGGAACCCCAGGGTTCTATATAGAACCCTGAGGAACCCTTTTTTGAGAGTGTATAGAACCTTTTAGGGGTTCCAAATACGTAGCGCTAATAGAAGCTTTTAAGGTTCTATATAGAACCTTTTCTTCTAAGAGTGTAAATGAATAAATGTTAATGTTAATTAATGACTCTCCCTCATGGTGTCCCAATCCCGTCAGACCTCCTTTCATCTTTGCGACTCAGTTTGTTTGTTGATTGGTTGTGGCTTTTTGTTGAATGAACACTGTAAATTAAAAAACGGTAAACTACCGTATCATACCGTAACTATGTGGTGTGTTACTGTTTTTGTGTTCGAGCATATAGCTGTTAAATTAAAGTTTTATGCTGTAGCTGACAATACGGTATTTAGCTGTAAATTAAAAAACCAGCAAGACACTGTATTTTTACTGTATAATGCTGGTAACCACAGCTGCCAATACTTTACCGTTTTTTTTTTTTTTTACAGGATTATTTTTTACAGTGAATATGTACATTTTAGGTTCTAATAAGTACATTTTAAGTGCTAATATGTACATTTTATGTGCTAATATGTTAATTTTAGGTGCTAATATGTACATTTTTAAGTTAATATGTACATTTTAAGTGCTAATATGTACCACTAAGGTACCAATATGCAGCCTTTGGGTACAAAAGTGTACCTTTTGAAAAGGTACAGCCCCAGTGACCGCTTTTGTACATTTTTTATGAGAGTGTAACAAGGCAACTGTAAAATAAAGTGTCCCCTAAAATCCCATTTTTTTGTTGATGTCAAATGCCGTCCATTTAAACTTCAATATTTTGCTGCGAGTTCATTTGCTGCATGCTAGATTTAATTATTAATTCAATTTTTATTGAAAATTCATAGATCATTTAGAAGAAACCGGTGTCATTTCGGTTAGAATATGAAACACCGAGCAGGACCAGGATGCTTTGTGTTAATTTCATAAATACGTAAATAACACAGTTGCCGTGTGCGAGAGGACACGGTTAATAAGCGGAATATTTTTTTGCCGGCCCGAGTCAGGTGCCACAATGTAACCTTTCAAAAACACCCCTTTCATGTAGTTGCACAGCTTGAGGTTTTCTGACGGTGTGTGTGAGTGCGGACAGTGAGGGCGGTGTCTCTGTCACCGTGGTGATTTATGAGCGTGCTCAGTCGCGAGCTGCACAGTGCAGGATATTGTTCTCTGACACTGACGGGTCTCTCTGCAGGCTGTCAGGACGTGTGTGTGTGTGTGTGTGTGTGTGTGTGTGTGCAGGGGCTGCAGGTGAGCCCGGCCCGGCACAATCAATCAACGGCGGGTCAGTGCGGCCCCGGGGCCCGAGACCACCTCACACTCGCCTCTATTGTGGACGCTCTATCGCTAATGAACACCGGCCAAGTTGGACTCTTTGTTTGGTGCTGGAGTCTTCTTGAGCTTTCTGCCTGGGCTTGGAGAAACTGTCATTGAACTCTACATCTTGGAGCATGTGTGTGTGCCCCCACCTCCCCCACACCCTCACACACACCTCAGCTTTCACTGTGCACCACATCAGGATACACAACTGCTGCTGGATTCCGGTTTCAAACAGAATTTAAGCTCCGGTCTGGTCAACAGCTAAACCGCAGCTTTGGCAGACGCTGAGCTGTGTGTTCTAGATGAAGATGTGATGGAGAGCCGTCACCCGTAACGACCCTCGTCCTCCTCCACCAATCAGCTCGCTGACTTATTAAAGGGTTGGTTCAGCCAAAAATTAAAATGATGTCATTAGTGACTCTCCCTCATGTCGTTCATCTTCAGAACACAGTTGAAGATATGTTAGATTTAGTCCGAGAGCTTCATTGGAAATGTGTGTATGGTATACTGTCCTTGTCCAGAAAGGAAATAAAGACATCATCAAAGTAGTCATGTGACATCAGTGGGTTAGTTACAATGTTTTGAAGCATCGAAAATACATTTTGGTCCAAAAATAACAAAAACTGCGACTTTATTCAGCATTGTGTTGTCTTCCGGTTCTGTTGTGGATCCGCGTTCAGTTGACGTAAGACGCGGCTGACGTGTGTGTGGTGCGGCTGAGCTTCGGTTACAGTCTGAGGGAGACGCACGCTGTACAAAACAATCCTCACAAACATGTCTAAGGATTTCCACACAGAGGAACACTTGCATTTTTATTTGAACCCGAATACACGGACGCACCACACACACGTCAGCCGCGTCTTACGTCAACTGAACGCGGATCCACAACACAACCGGAAGACAAAAAAACGCTGAATAAAGTCGCAGTTTTTGTTATTTTTGAAGCAAAATGTGTTTTCGATGCTTCAAAACATTGTAACTAACCCACTGATGTCACATGACTACTTTGATGATGTCTTTATTTCCTTTCTGGACAAGGACAGTATACCGTACACACATTTCCAATGAAGCTCTCGGACTAAATCTAACATATCTCAAACTGTGTTCTGGAGATGAACGACATGAGGGAGAGTCACTAATGACATCATTTTCATTTTTGGGTCAACTAACCCTTTAGTATCATATCTGATATCTGGCTTTGTGTCAAAATCAAGCAGAAATCTAAAGTTGTTTCTGGAAGGAGGTCGGTGTGAGAGGCCTGTGATGGAGCGCTGTATTGACCAATCAGCATCCAGGACACAAATTATGCTGGTTTTATTTTGGTGTGAGTTTTTATGGTAAAGAAATTCACACTAAAGTTTTATATCTAAAGACAAATTTAGTGTAAAACTCACCACCACTATAGAGGGTGAGTGGCAAAAAGTCTAAGCGGCTGTATATGAAGAGTTCAGATGCAAAAGCCTCTAAATGCCATTTGAAATTTTCTTCCTTAATGATGATTTTTATCAAACTTGTATATTTAAGTTCAGTAATTTCACTTAAATAACAATTAATAGGTAATTATCATTGCCATTTAAGTGAAATCACTGAACTTAAATATACAAGCTTGATAAAAATAATCATTCTAGAAGAAAATTTCAAATGGCACTTAGAGGCTTTTGCATCTGAACTCTTCATATGTGTTCAGCGTGAATGCCGCGAAAAACAAACACAACACATATAAAGTGGGAAAGAGGTTTGCGATTGACTGTACCACTAGATTTGAGGTATGTTTTTACAGACTGCTATAGAAAGAGGAGCAAATAGATCGCTGCAATTCACAGAAACAACTGGACTCCAGTCAGCGAAAGGTGGATTTGCAGTTATCATTTTGTGTCAATATGCTGAATTTAGCTGTAAAACCATACCCATATATTTAGTATTGTTATATATATTAACAACTCATCAATTAAATATTCATCATTCCATATTCTGCTTTATTGGATGTTTTTAATAAACACTGACCAAAAAAACTAACTATAAAGTTTTAAGGCTGGACGATGATGATATAGGCTATGAAATAGGCTATATAACACTGATATAAGTGATCACCCGGATTTAGATCTACCTATATTATATTTATATAAAGCATTCACAGGCAAATTTGCTTTATGTTTAGGTCTATATTGCTTTTATTTCCCCAGTGTGGAAATCAGGCAAACATAAATGTCAGGCAACACGATTTCTAGCTGCATGTCAATATCCATGGATCACTGGATCTTTAGTAAGTTGTAAGGAAAACTATATTGAGTCCAACATTTAGTTTAAATTGATAAAATTGTTCGTTTTAGTCGCATTTTCGCAGTTTCCCCTATTAAATCCAGTCACGCAGCAGATTTTTTGCCACTCAGGGTTGTTCTGGCAGGAAAGTGACGGCAATGCATTCTCTCTATACTAAGTTGTAGATGGTTGCTAGGGTGTTGCTAGGTGGTTAAACTTAATGGCGCATATCTTTAGAAATGGCTTTGATTTCTGTTTATAGTCTTTGGGATTTACATTTCTTAGAAAAATGTTAGCATATCATTCATCAAAAAGCCACAAAAAACAAACAAACAAACAAACAAATAATTAAAAGTTTGGGGTCGAAAATGTTTTTTTTTAAGTCTCTTCTGCTCACCATGGCTGCATTTATTTGATAAAAAAAATACAGTAAAAACAGTAATATTGTGAAATATTATTTCAATTTCAAAGAACCGTTTTCTATTAGAATATATTTAAAACATGTAATTTATTTCTGTGATCAAACCTGCATTTTCAGCATCATTACTCACATGATCCTTCAGAAATCACTCGAATATGACATAAGAAACATTTCTGATTATTATCAATGTTGAAAACAGAATGTGTGCTACCTTTTATGCAGGATTTTGATGTATAGAAAGTTCAAGAGAACATTTGACCCGATTATTGCTTCAATGCTGAATAAAAGTATTTATAGATCTGAAAATCTTTCTGACCCTTAAAAATAGAATAATGATGAAATCCTCTATGCACAACTGTGTCAGTAATGTCCATGTGTATAGAATACCCTCACTTTATTATGACCCAAACTGACCGATGCTATCGAGTTCTGTAACTATAAACATATGTAATGTCCAAGAGGCCTATAGCGTCTCTGTTGTGTTCTGTTCAGCTTTCACACATGCCCTTGACTTTCACAAAAGCCATTTTTGACAGCATTTTGTCTGCGAATGTGTGAGAATGAGTGTTTCGCAGGGTTTCCCACTAAAGACTAACCACAAACACAGAGTGTGTGCCATTGTGAGGCTCCGGCGCTCTAAGCATCAGTGCTAACAGACATTGTCTTGGTTTCCCTCCAGTGTGTATTTTCAGAATGATTATTGTACAGCATATACAATATGTCCTCGTTATCATGGAGACGAGAATGGCTGTTGTGTTGGCGCAGGAAGTGGCCCTGTGGTGACCAGCGATGACCTCACCCATGAGGTGCTGATGACCTCAGCTTGACCTCTGCCAGCAGCCTAATGTGGAAGTCCTGTAGAAGCACCTCACGTAAGTTTGGCCACTATATATATCAATACAGATTTGTTGTGTATGTTACCGATGATCTTCAAAATTTCCAATAATGTTAAACTCTGCAATGCCCAAACCCAATATATTACTCACAGTTGTGTAATGACTTTGATGAATTTGAAACAAAATTGTATCCCTTACATAGTGGAGCAGACAGGTTAGGTTAAGGACGTTAAAGGTATAGTTCACCCAAAAATGAAACCTAATGACTCTCCCTCATGTTGTTCAACCATAAAACACAAATGAAGATATTTGTGATTAAATCTGAGAGCTGGATCACTCCTCCATAGGCTTCTGGCCGGCCCAAAAGTTATGAAAGACGTCGTTAAAATAGTCCGAGTGACGACAGCGGCTCAACCTTAAGATTATCAAGCAAGTTTGTGAGAGCTATTTTTGTTCAATTTGGAGGTATTACTTTGATTTATTATTATTATTTATATATTTATTTTTCTAATAGAGAAGAGACATTATTTCTATCATTATTTTTAAAACCTTTGAGAAGCCTATCTGTATCTGTGTCTTGTAATATATTTTCAGTCCATACAGAGGAGGCATAGCCCATGTATTGAAATTAATAAGGTATCTTTGAGTATCACATTTAAGTATCTGTTTTCTGGGCCGAGTGTCCTGGTTTTTGGTAATCAAAATATGGTCACCCTAGTTTTCATTTTGGGGTGAACTATCCCTTTAACTAGCACTGGTCGAGTCGTGGGTTCAGAGTTCAGACCGAGAGCGGCGTGATATTGCCCTCTTGTGGCCAGAACACGCACACTCATTAAAGTCAAGTGAGACTTGATCTCTCCTGTCTCCATTGCAGTTTTTGCTCCACGCATCCACACTTCTGTGTCCAGTCTCGAACCGGAGAACATGCTCAACCCACTGAGCCACTGGCACTTCCACATGAAGATTTCTTTTTTTGGGTGCATGTCATTTTTATTTGAACAAAACCAGTGAAACTGGAGCAATATAACAAAAAGAGTGAGATTCAAACCCAAATCCTCCACATGAGCGAGCAACACTCAAACCACTGAGCCACTGGAGCTTCCACTGTTGATAATCTTTTTTTTCCTCTTTTTTATGTTTTTTTTTTTTCTGAGAAAACCACATAAAAGCACATGTCCACGAACACACTAAATGTCCAATAACCCACTATTTTTGAAAAGTACTAACCCCAGCCTTCATGCAATAAACTGCAAGTGGACAGAATCCCTGCACCTGCAATCTATTGAATGGTGATTCAGACAGTTTATTTGATGGACATTTTATTATTAAATTTCCTGCCTTGATGAATCCCTGTCGACTTTTTCGGTGTGTGAAAAAAAGTTTCTCCAATCTTCTTGAAACTCTGGATTCTGATAGAGGGCCATGGGACTTAGACCTGAGTGCAAAAATGGAGCATAAATGCTACGTGAGATGTCCATATCTCAGCTCTGGAACAGTCTAGAGCCTCCATTATTGCACTCAGGTCTAAGCCCCATGGCCCTCTCTCAGAATCCAGAGTTTCAAGAAGATCAGAGAAACTTATTTTTTCGCACAAAAAAAAAACAAAAAACAGGGGTACCACTGTCGTTTTTTGGGGGGGTCGAAATTTTGAGTTTCTCTGATCTTCTTGAAACTCTGGATTCTGATAGAGGACGATGGGACTTAGACCTGAGTGCAATAATGGAGGCTCTAGACCCTTCCAGAGCTGAGATATTGAGATATTTATAATGGCATAAATGCTACGTGGTAGGGCTGCAGCTATCGATTCTTTTTGTAATCGATTAATCTAGCACTTAATCGATCGATTAATCGAGTAATCGGATAATTTGTTTATGTGTGTTTTTAAGCAACCAAAACAAATAATGTATTACGAAAATGATAAGGTGTTTGGCTTTTATTTCTTTAAAAAAATTGAGGTATTTATTCCAACTCCAACATTTGGCTGCACAACTAATTATTGCAATTTTTACCCATTTAGTGTTTATAAGTGCCAGTGCCAACAACTATATAACAATACAGTTAAAACAATTTAGTGTAAACCTGTTTAAATACTGTAAATACCTGTTACATATAGACCATAACATGTAAAACTTTGAATACGAACTTAAATAGTAAAGCCCATTTGGCCTTAGTTTTGTCTTCTTAATACAACATTACAAAAAAGGATTGCACCTTCTGCAAATTACCCACCTGGAAACAAAAATAAATTAATATAAAATATCAACCCAAACAGGTACACAAATGTATACAATTCATAAAAATAAATAAATAAATGGAAATAAAACAATTATAAATAAGAATAAGACTTTTTCAACTGTAATCTCAAGACAAACATCAGAGTGTGTGTGTGTGTCACAATATTTGTTCCTCCATCACATCCTGGTGAATGTATGCTGGAATTTTTGTTGCGTGACTACATAAAAGTTTAAGCATATGATGAATTGCCGCAATGGGCTATATGCACGCATAAGTTCCGCATTTGACGTAAGGATGCTCGTCCATTTCCGGTTGTGTAGATTAAAGCGGAGGAAAACCGGAGAAAACGGGATTATGGCAGAGTCTTCAATATTTACTGTCCTCCCGTCTTTGAAACGAAACGTACATACGTTTAGATGTAATTTTATATATAGTTATGTTTATTAAATATAATTTTAAAAAGAAGCATAAACACAACGAGGAGTGTCTGTTTTATCTGTTTTTGTGACTAACGTTTCATTAGTATAACCATGGAGTATAAAATTCAATATAAATTCTCGGTATTGCATTGGACTCTATGATCGGCGGAAGTTATCGAGCATCCTTAATCCTTCACCGGAAATACCGCCGTATAGAGCCCATTGGTCTGACTGGCGCGTGAGAGAGACATGGTTGCACGCGCTCGCTTACCTCTCTGCTGTCGTGCGTTAGGAGCTCAACATCTCGCATGCGTGCTCGCACTAGATTACAGGATATTTTAACTTGCGAATTAATATGCGGCGGTAAAACTAGTCGATCAGGAGTGGCTCAACAGGTAGATCTATTGACAAACTCATCTTTCAGGCATGTGACCGAAGGGATTGACACTTCAGCGTTAGAAATCGAATTGCGCGAGTCTCACGCTGAATGCGTGAGAGTTGGTAGCCCTGCCAGGTATACTTTGCAGACACATTGCATCTTGTTCTCTCCCTTTATAAACATATAATGATCCCAAACTTTAGACATTCTCTGCCATTTATGAAGTCAAATGTATCATGCGCTATGGTGTGCTTCCTGAACAACGGTCCGTGTGAAACAATCCGATCCCTGCATGCACGTCATAGGAATTTAACGAGGCTTCGAGGCAGATTTTTTGCCTCGAGGAATTTTTGTAATCGAGTCACTCGAGGAATCGTTTCAGCCTTACTACGTGGGATGTCCATATCTCAGCTCTGGAAGGGTCTAGAGCCTCAATTTTTGCACTCAGGTCTAAGTCCCATGGCCCTCTATCAGAATTAAGAGTTTCAAGAAGATTGGAGAAACTCAAAATTTCGACCCCCCCCCAAAAAAACGGCAGTGGTACCCCTGTCGGTTTTTTTTTTGGTGCGAAAAAATAAGTTTCTCCAATCTTCTTGAAACTCTGGATTCGTATAGAGGGCCATGGGACTTAGACTTGAGTGCAAAAATGGAGGCTCTAGTCTAGACCCTTCCAGAGCTGAGATATCAACATTCAAAATTTCGACCCGAAAAAAAAAACGACAGTGTTACCCCTTTCGTTTTTTTCCGTTTTCGGGCGAAAAATTAAGTTTCTCCAATCTTCTCAAAACTCTGGATTATGATAGAGGGCCACAAGACTTCGACCTGAGTGCAAAAATGGAGGCTCTAGACCCTTCCTGAGCTGAGATATCAAAATTCAAAATTTCGACCCGAAAAAAAAAAAAACGACAGTGTTACCCCTTTCGTTTTTTTCGTTTTCGGGGGGAAAAAATAAGTTTCTCCAATCTTCTCAAAACTCTGGATTCTGATAGAGGGCCACGAGACTTTGACCCGAGTGCAAAAATGGAGGCTCTAGACCCTTCCTGAGCTGAGATATCAAAATTCAAAATTTCGACCCGAAAAAAAAACGACAGTGTTACCCCTTTCGTTTTTTTCGTTTTTGGGCGAAAAATTAAGTTTCTCCAATCGTCTCAAAACTCTGGATTATGATAGAGGGTCACGAGACTTTGACCTGGGTGAAAAAATGGAGGCTCTAGACCCTTCCTGAGCTGAGATATCAACATTCAAAATTTCGACCCGAAAAAAAACGACAGTGTTACCCCTTTCGTTTTTGGGTGAAAAATTAAGTTTCTCCAATCTTCTCAAAACTCTGGATTCTGATAGAGGGCCACGAGACTTTGACCTGAGTGCAAAAATGGAGGCTCTATACCCTTCCAGAGCTGAGATATCAACATTCAAAATTTCGACCCGAAAAAAAAAACGACAGTGTTACCCCTTTCATTTTTTTCCGTTTTCAGGCGAAAAATTAAGTTTCTCCAATCTTCTCAAAACTCTGGATTATGATAAAGGGTCACGAGACTTTGACCTGAGTGCAAAAATGGAGGCTCTAGACCCTTCCTGAGCTGAGATATCAAAATTCAAAATTTCGACCCGAAAAAAAAAACGACAGTGTTACCCCTTTCGTTTTTTTCGTTTTCGGGCGAAAAATTAAGTTTCTCCAATCTTCTCAAAACTCTGTATTCTGATAGAGGGCCACGAGACTTTGACCTGAGTGCAAAAATGGAGGCTCTAGACCCTTCCAGAGCTGAGATATCAAAATTCAAAATTTCGACCCGAAAAAAAAAACGACAGTGGTACCCCTTACGTTTTTTTTGGGCGAAAAATTAAGTTTCTCCAATCTTCTCAAAACTCTGTATTCTGATAGAGGGCCACGAGACTTTGACCTGAGTGCAAAAATGGAGGCTCTAGACCCTTCCAGAGCTGAGATATCAAAATTCAAAATTTCGACCCGAAAAAAAAAAACGACAGTGGTACCCCTTACGTTTTTTTTTTGGGCGAAAAATTAAGTTTCTCCAATCTTCCCAAATTCTGATAGAGGGCCATGAGACTTAGACCTGAGTGCAAAAATGGAGGCTCTAGCCCCTTCCAGAGCTGAGATATCGAAACTCAAAAATTCGGCCCGAAAAAAAAAACGACAGTGGTACCCCTTACGTTTTTTTTTGGGCGAAAAATTAAGTTTCTCCAATCTTCTTAAAACTCTGGATTCTGATAGAGGGCAATGAGACTTAGACCTGAGTGCAAAAATGGAGGCTCTAGCCCCTTCCAGAGCTGAGATATCGAAACTCAAAAATTCGGCCCGAAAAAAAAACGACAGTGGTACCCCTTACGTTTTTTTTTTGGGGGGCGAAAAATTAAGTTTCTCCAATCTTCCCAAATTCTGATAGAGGGCCATGAGACTTAGACCTGAGTGCAAAAATGGAGGCTCTAGCCCCTTCCAGAGCTGAGATATCGAAACTCCAAAATTCGGCCCGAAAAAAAAAACGACAGTGTTACCCCTTTCGTTTTTTTCGTTTTTGGGCGAAAAATTAAGTTTCTCCAATCGTCTCAAAACTCTGGATTATGATAGAGGGTCACGAGACTTTGACCTGGGTGAAAAAATGGAGGCTCTAGACCCTTCCTGAGCTGAGATATCAACATTCAAAATTTCGACCCGAAAAAAAACGACAGTGTTACCCCTTTCGTTTTTGGGTGAAAAATTAAGTTTCTCCAATCTTCTCAAAACTCTGGATTCTGATAGAGGGCCACGAGACTTTGACCTGAGTGCAAAAATGGAGGCTCTATACCCTTCCAGAGCTGAGATATCAACATTCAAAATTTCGACCCGAAAAAAAAAACGACAGTGTTACCCCTTTCATTTTTTTCCGTTTTCAGGCGAAAAATTAAGTTTCTCCAATCTTCTCAAAACTCTGGATTATGATAAAGGGTCACGAGACTTTGACCTGAGTGCAAAAATGGAGGCTCTAGACCCTTCCTGAGCTGAGATATCAAAATTCAAAATTTCGACCCGAAAAAAAAAACGACAGTGTTACCCCTTTCGTTTTTTTCGTTTTCGGGCGAAAAATTAAGTTTCTCCAATCTTCTCAAAACTCTGTATTCTGATAGAGGGCCACGAGACTTTGACCTGAGTGCAAAAATGGAGGCTCTAGACCCTTCCAGAGCTGAGATATCAAAATTCAAAATTTCGACCCGAAAAAAAAAACGACAGTGGTACCCCTTACGTTTTTTTTGGGCGAAAAATTAAGTTTCTCCAATCTTCTCAAAACTCTGTATTCTGATAGAGGGCCACGAGACTTTGACCTGAGTGCAAAAATGGAGGCTCTAGACCCTTCCAGAGCTGAGATATCAAAATTCAAAATTTCGACCCGAAAAAAAAAAACGACAGTGGTACCCCTTACGTTTTTTTTTTGGGCGAAAAATTAAGTTTCTCCAATCTTCCCAAATTCTGATAGAGGGCCATGAGACTTAGACCTGAGTGCAAAAATGGAGGCTCTAGCCCCTTCCAGAGCTGAGATATCGAAACTCAAAAATTCGGCCCGAAAAAAAAAACGACAGTGGTACCCCTTACGTTTTTTTTTGGGCGAAAAATTAAGTTTCTCCAATCTTCTTAAAACTCTGGATTCTGATAGAGGGCAATGAGACTTAGACCTGAGTGCAAAAATGGAGGCTCTAGCCCCTTCCAGAGCTGAGATATCGAAACTCAAAAATTCGGCCCGAAAAAAAAACGACAGTGGTACCCCTTACGTTTTTTTTTTGGGGGGCGAAAAATTAAGTTTCTCCAATCTTCCCAAATTCTGATAGAGGGCCATGAGACTTAGACCTGAGTGCAAAAATGGAGGCTCTAGCCCCTTCCAGAGCTGAGATATCGAAACTCCAAAATTCGGCCCGAAAAAAAAAACGACAGTGGTACCCCTTACGTTTTTTTTTTTTTGGGCGAAAAATTAAGTTTCTCCAATCTTCCCAAAACTCTGGATTCTGATAGAGGGCCATGAGACTTAGACCTGAGTGCAAAAATGGAGTCTCTAGCCCCTTCCAGAGCTGAGATATCGAAACTCAAAAATTCGGCCCGAAAAAAAAAACGACAGTGGTACCCCTTCCTTTTTTTTTTTGGGCGAAAAATTAAGTTTCTCCAATCTTCCCAAATTCTGGTAGAGGGCCATGAGACTTAGACCTGAGTGCAAAAATTGAGGCTCTAGCCCCTTCCAGAGCTGAGATATCGAAACTCAAAAATTCGGCCCGAAAAAAAAAACGACAGTGGTACCCCTTACGTTTTTTTTTTTTGGGGCGAAAAATTAAGTTTCTCCAATCTTCCCAAAACTCTGGATTCTGATAGAGGGCCATGAGACTTAGACCTGAGTGCAAAAATGGAGGCTCTAGCCCCTTCCAGAGCTGAGATATCGAAACTCAAAAATTCGGCCCAAAAAAAAACGACAGTGGTACCCCTTACGTTTTTTTTTTTTGGGCGAAAATTTAAGTTTCTCCAATCTTCCCAAATTCTGATAGAGGGCCATGAGACTTAGACCTGAGCGCAAAAATGGAGGCTCTAGCCCCTTCCAGAGCTGAGATATCGAAACTCAAAAATGCGTCCCGAAAAAAAAAACGACAGTGGTACCCCTTACGTTTTTTTTTTGGGGCGAAAAATTAAGTTTCTCCAATCTTCCCAAAACTCTGGATTCTGATAGAGGGCCATGAGACTTAGACCTGAGTGCAAAAATGGAGACTCTAGCCCCTTCCAGAGCTGAGATATCGAAACTCAAAAATTCGGCCCGAAAAAAAAACCGACAGTGGTACCCCTTACGTTTTTTTTTTGGGGCGAAAAATTAAGTTTCTCCAATCTTCCCAAAACTCTGGATTCTGATAGAGGGCCATGAGACTTAGACCTGAGTGCAAAAATGGAGGCTCTAGCCCCTTCCAGAGCTGAGATATCGAAACTCAAAAATTCGGCCCGAAAAAAAAACGACAGTCGTACCCCTTACGTTTTTTTTTTTTGGGGCGAAAAATTAAGTTTCTCCAATCTTCCCAAATTCTGATAGAGGGCCATGAGACTTAGACCTGAGTGCAAAAATGGAGGCTCTAGCCCCTTCCAGAGCTGAGATATCGAAACTCAAAAATTCGGCCCGAAAAAAAAAACGACAGTGGTACCCCTTACGTTTTTTTTTTGGGCGAAAAATTAAGTTTCTCCAATCTTCCCAAATTCTGATAGAGGGCCATGAGACTTAGAGCTGAGTGCAAAAATGGAGGCTTTAGCCCCTTCCAGAGCTGAGATATCGAAACTCAAAAATTCGGCCCGAAAAAAAAACGACAGTGGTACCCCTTACGTTTTTTTTTTTGGGGCGAAAAATTACGTTTCTCCAATCTTCCCAAATTCTGATAGAGGGCCATGAGACTTAGACCTGAGTGCAAAAATTGAGGCTCTAGCCCCTTCCAGAGCTGAGATATCGAAACTCAAAAATTCGGCCCGAAAAAAAACGACAGTGGTACCCCTTACGTTTTTTTTTTTTGGGGCGAAAAATTACGTTTCTCCAATCTTCCCAAATTCTGATAGAGGGCCATGAGACTTAGACCTGAGTGCAAAAATGGAGGCTCTAGCCCCTTCCAGAGCTGAGATATCGAAACTCAAAAATTCAGCCCGAAAAAAAAAAACGACAGTGGTACCCCTTACGTTTTTTTTTTTTGGGCGAAAAATTAAGTTTCTCCAATCTTCCCAAATTCTGATAGAGGGCCATGAGACTTAGATCTGAGTGCAAAAATGGAGGCTCTAGCCCCTTCCAGAGCTGAGATATCGAAACTCAAAAATTCGGCCCGAAAAAAAAACGAAAGTGGTACCCCTTACGTTTTTTTTTTGGGTGAAAAATTAAGTTTCTCCAATATTCCCAAATTCTGATAGAGGGCCATGAGACTTAGACCTGAGTGCAAAAATGGAGGCTCTAGCCCCTTCCAGAGCTGAGATATCGAAACTCAAAAATTCAGCCCGAAAAAAAAAAAAACGACAGTCGTACCCCTTACGTTTTTTTTTTTGGGCAAAAAATTAAGTTTCTCCAATCTTCCCAAATTCTGATAGAGGGCCATGAGACTTAGACCTGAGTGCAAAAATGGAGGCTCTAGCCCCTTCCAGAGCTGAGATATCGAAACTCAAAAATTCAGCCCGAAAAAAAAACGACAGTGATACCCGTTACGTTTTTTTTTTGGGCGAAAAATTAAGTTTCTCCAATCTTCCCAAATTCTGATAGAGGGCCATGAGACTTAGATCTGAGTGCAAAAATGGAGGCTCTAGCCCCTTCCAGAGCTGAGATATCGAAACTCAAAAAATTCGGCCCGAAAAAAAAAACGACAATGGTACCCCTTACGTTTTTTTTTGGGGCAAAAAATTAAGTTTCTCCAATCTTCCCAAAACTCTGGATTCTGATAGAGGGCCATGAGACTTAGACCTGAGTGCAAAAATGGAGGCTCTAGCCCCTTCCAGAGCTGAGATATCTTTACTCAAAAATTTGGCCCGAAAAAAAAAACGACAGTGGTACCCCTTATGGTTTTTTTTTTTCGGCGAAAAATTAAGTTTCTCCAATCTTCCCAAATTCTGGTAGAGGGCCATGAGACTTAGACCTGAGTGCAAAAATGGAGGCTCTAGCCCCTTCCAGAGCTGAGATATCGAAACTCAAAAATTCGGCCCGAAAAAAAAAACGACAGTGGTACCCCTTACGTTTTTTTTTTTGGGGCGAAAAATTAAGTTTCTCAAATCTTCCCAAAACTCTGGATTCTGATAGAGGCCCATGAGACTTAGACCTGAGTGCTAAAATGGAGGCTCTAGCCCCTTCCAGAGCTGAGATATCGAAACTCAAAAATTCGGCCCGAAAAAAAAAAACGACAGTGGTACCCCTTACGTTTTTTTTTTGGGCGAAAAATTACGTTTCTCAAATCTTCCCAAATTCTGATAGAGGGCCATGAGACTTAGACCTGAGTGCAAAAATGGAGGCTCTAGCCCCTTCCAGAGCTGAGATATCGAAACTCAAAAATTCGGCCCGAAAAAAAAACGACAGTGGTACCCCTTACGTTTTTTTTTTTGGGCGAAAAATTAAGTTTCTCCAATCTTCCCAAATTCTGATAGAGGGCCATGAGACTTAGACCTGAGTGCAAAAATGGAGGCTCTAGCCCCTTCCAGAGCTGAGATATCGAAACTCAAAAATTCGACCCGAAAAAAAAAACGACAGTGGTACCCCTTACGTTTTTTTTTTTTTTGGGGAGTAAAATTAAGTTTCTCCAATCTTCCCAAATTCTGATAGAGGGCCATGAGACTTAGACCTGAGTGCAAAAATGGAGGCTCTAGCCCCTTCCAGAGCTGAGATATCGAAACTCAAAAATTTGGCCCGAAAAAAAAACGACAGTGGTACCCCTTACGTTTTTTTTGGGGGGGGGGGGGGAAAAATTAAATTTCTCCAATCTTCCCAAAACTCTGGATTCTGATAGAGGGCCATGAGACTTAGACCTGAGTGCAAAAATGGAGGCTCTAGCCCCTTCCAGAGCTGAGATATCGAAACTCAAAAATTCGACCCGAAAAAAAAAACGACAGTGGTAACCCTTACGTTTTTTTTTTTTTTGGGGAGTAAAATTACGTTTCTCCAATCTTCCCAAATTCTGATAGAGGGCCATGAGACTTAGACCTGAGTGCAAAAATGGAGGCTCTAGCCCCTTCCAGAGCTGAGATATCGAAACTCAAAAATTTGGCCCGAAAAAAAAACGACAGTGGTACCCCTTACGTTTTTTTTGGGGGGGGGGGGGGCGAAAAATTAAATTTCTCCAATCTTCCCAAAACTCTGGATTCTGATAGAGGGCCATGAGACTTAGACCTGAGTGCAAAAATGGAGGCTCTAGCCCCTTCCAGAGCTGAGATATCGAAACTCAAAAATTCGACCCGAAAAAAAAAACGACAGTGGTACCCCTTACGTTTTTTTTTTTGGGGGGGAGTAAAATTACGTTTCTCCAATCTTCCCAAATTCTGATAGAGGGCCATGAGACTTAGACCTGAGTGCAAATATGGAGGCTCTAGCCCCTTCCAGAGCTGAGATATCGAAACTCAAAAATTCGGCCCGAAAAAAAAACGACAGTGGTACCCCTTACGTTTTTTTTTTGGGCAAAAAATAAAGTTTCTCCAATCTTCCCAAAACTCTGGATTCTGATAGAGGGCCATGAGACTTAGACCTGAGTGCAAAAATGGAGGCTCTAGCCCCTTCCAGAGCTGAGATATCGAAACTCAAAAATTCGGCCCGAAAAAAAACGACAGTGGTACCCCTTACGTTTTTTTTTTTTGGGGAGAAAAATTAAGTTTCTCCAATCTTCCCAAATTCTGATAGAGGGCCATGAGACTTAGACCTGAGTGCAAAAATGGAGGCTCTAGCCCCTTCCAGAGCTGAGATATCGAAACTCTAAAATTCGGCCCGAAAAAAAAACGACAGTGGTACCCCTTACGTTTTTTTTGGGGGGGGCGAAAAATTAAGTTTCTCCAATCTTCCCAAAACTCTGGATTCTGATAGAGGGCCATGAGACTTAGACCTGAGTGCAAAAATGGAGGCTCTAGCCCCTTCCAGAGCTGAGATATCGAAACTCAAAAATTCGGCCCGAAAAAAAAAAACGACAGTGGTACCCCTTACGTTTTTTTTTTGGGCAAAAAATTAAGTTTCTCCAATCTTCCCAAAACTCTGGATTCTGATAGAGGGCCATGAGACTTAGATCTGAGTGCAAAAATGGAGGCTCTAGCCCCTTCCAGAGCTGAGATATCGAAACTCAAAAATTCGGCCCGAAAAAAAAAAACGACAGTGGTACCCCTTACGTTTTTTTTTTGGGCGAAAAATTACGTTTCTCCAATCTTCCCAAATTCTGATAGAGGGCCATGAGACTTAGACCTGAGTGCAAAAATGGAGGCTCTAGCCCCTTCCAGAGCTGAGATATCGAAACTCAAAAATTCGGCCCGAAAAAAAAACGACAGTGGTACCCCTTACGTTTTTTTTTTGGGCGAAAAATTAAGTTTCTCCAATCTTCCCAAATTCTGATAGAGGGCCATGAGACTTAGACCTGAGTGCAAAAATGGAGGCTCTAGCCCCTTCCAGAGCTGAGATATCGAAACTCAAAAATTCGGCCCGAAAAAAAAACGACAGTTGTACCCCTTACGGTTTTTTTTTTTGGGCGAAAAATTAAGTTTCTCCAATCTTCCCAAATTCTGATAGAGGGTCATGAGACTTAGACCTGAGTGCAAAAATGGAGGCTCTAGCCCCTTCCAGAGCTGAGATATCGAAACTCAAAAATTCGGCCCGAAAAAAAAACGACAGTGGTACCCCTTACGTTTTTTTTTTTTGGGCGAAAAATTAAGTTTCTCCAATCTTCCCAAATTCTGATAGAGGGCCATGAGACTTAGACCTGAGTGCAAAAATGGAGGCTCTAGCCCCTTCCAGAGCTGAGATATCGAAACTCAAAAATTCGGCCCGAAAAAAAAACGACAGTGGTACCCCTTACGTTTTTTTTTTTGGGGAGAAAAATTAAGTTTCTCCAATCTTCCCAAATTCTGATAGAGGGCCATGAGATTTAGACCTGAGTGCAAAAATGGAGGCTCTAGCCCCTTCCAGAGCTGAGATATCGAAACTCAAAAATTCGGCCCGAAAAAAAAACGACAGTGGTACCCCTTACTTTTTTTTTGGCAAAAAATTAAGTTTCTCCAATCTTCCCAAAACTCTGGATTCTGATAGAGGGCCATGAGACTTAGACCTTGGTGCAAAAATGGAGGCTCTAGCCCCTTCCAGAGCTGAGATATCGAAACTCAAAAATTCGGCCCGAAAAAAAAACGACAGTGGTACCCCTTACGTTTTTTTTTTTGGGCGAAAAATTAAGTTTCTACAATCTTCCCAAATTCTGATAGAGGGCCATGAGACTTAGACCTGAGTGCAAAAATGGAGGCTCTAGCCCCTTCCAGAGCTGAGATATCGAAACTCAAAAATTCGGCCCGAAAAAAAAAACGACAGTGGTACCCCTTACGTTTTTTTTTTGGGCGAAAAATTAAGTTTCTCCAATCTTCCCAAATTCTGATAGAGGGCCATGAGACTTAGACCTGAGTGCAAAAATGGAGGCTCTAGCCCCTTCCAGAGCTGAGATATCGAAACTCAAAAATTTGACCCGAAAAAAAAAAACGACAGTGGTACCCCTTACGTTTTTTTTTTGGGCGAAAAATTAAGTTTCTCCAATCTTCCCAAATTCTGATAGAGGGCCATGAGACTTAGACCTGAGTGCAAAAATGGAGGCTCTAGCCCCTTCCAGAGCTGAGATATCGAAACTCAAAAATTCGGCCCGAAAAAAAAAACGACAGTGGTACCCCTTACGTTTTTTTTTTGGGCGAAAAATTAAGTTTCTCCAATCTTCCCAAATTCTGATAGAGGGCCATGAGACTTAGACCTGAGTGCAAAAATGGAGGCTCTAGCCCCTTCCAGAGCTGAGATATCGAAACTCAAAAATTCGGCCCGAAAAAAAAAAACGACAGTGGTACCCCTTACGTTTTTTTTTTGGGCGAAAAATTAAGTTTCTCCAATCTTCCCAAATTCTGATAGAGGGCCATGAGACTTAGACCTGAGTGCAAAAATGGAGGCTCTAGCCCCTTCCAGAGCTGAGATATCGAAACTCAAAAATTCGGCCCGAAAAAAAAACGACAGTGGTACCCCTTACGTTTTTTTTTTGGGCGAAAAATTAAGTTTCTCCAATCTTCCCAAATTCTGATAGAGGGCCATGAGACTTAGACCTGAGTGCAAAAATGGAGGCTCTAGCCCCTTCCAGAGCTGAGATATCGAAACTCAAAAATTCGGCCCGAAAAAAAAAACGACAGTGGTACCCCTTACGTTTTTTTTTTGGGCGAAAAATTAAGTTTCTCCAATCTTCCCAAATTCTGATAGAGGGCCATGAGACTTAGACCTGAGTGCAAAAATGGAGGCTCTAGCCCCTTCCAGAGCTGAGATATCGAAACTCAAAAATTCGGCCCGAAAAAAAAAAACGACAGTGGTACCCCTTACGTTTTTTTTTTGGGCGAAAAATTAAGTTTCTCCAATCTTCCCAAATTCTGATAGAGGGCCATGAGACTTAGACCTGAGTGCAAAAATGGAGGCTCTAGCCCCTTCCAGAGCTGAGATATCGAAACTCAAAAATTCGGCCCGAAAAAAAAACGACAGTGGTACCCCTTACGTTTTTTTTTTGGGCGAAAAATTAAGTTTCTCCAATCTTCCCAAATTCTGATAGAGGGCCATGAGACTTAGACCTGAGTGCAAAAATGGAGGCTCTAGCCCCTTTCAGAGCTGAGATATCGAAACTCAAAAATTCGGCCCGAAAAAAAAACGACAGTGGTACCCCTTACGTTTTTTTTTTTTGGGCGAAAAATTAAGTTTCTCCAATCTTCCCAAATTCTGATAGAGGGCCATGAGACTTAGACCTGAGTGCAAAAATGGAGGCTCTAGCCCCTTCCAGAGCTGAGATATCGAAACTCAAAAATTCGGCCCGAAAAAAAAACGTCAGTGGTACCCCTTACGTTTTTTTTTTTGGGCGAAAAATTAAGTTTCTCCAATCTTCCCAAATTCTGATAGAGGGCCATGAGACTTAGACCTGAGTGCAAAAATGGAGGCTCTAGCCCCTTCCAGAGCTGAGATATCGAAACTCAAAAATTTGACCCGAAAAAAAAAAACGACAGTGGTACCCCTTACGTTTTTTTTTTGGGCGAAAAATTAAGTTTCTCCAATCTTCCCAAAATCTGATAGAGGGCCATGAGACTTAGACCTGAGTGCAAAAATGGAGGCTCTAGCCCCTTCCAGAGCTGAGATATCGAAACTCAAAAATTCGGCCCGAAAAAAAAACGACAGTGGTACCCCTTACGTTTTTTTTTTGGGCGAAAAATTAAGTTTCTCCAATCTTCCCAAATTCTGATAGAGGGCCATGAGACTTAGACCTGAGTGCAAAAATGGAGGCTCTAGCCCCTTCCAGAGCTGAGATATCGAAACTCAAAAATTCGGCCCGAAAAAAAAAACGACAGTGGTACCCCTTACGTTTTTTTTTTGGGCGAAAAATTAAGTTTCTCCAATCTTCCCAAATTCTGATAGAGGGCCATGAGACTTAGACCTGAGTGCAAAAATGGAGGCTCTAGCCCCTTCCAGAGCTGAGATATCGAAACTCAAAAATTCGGCCCGAAAAAAAAACGACAGTGGTACCCCTTACGTTTTTTTTTTTGGGCGAAAAATTAAGTTTCTCCAATCTTCCCAAATTCTGATAGAGGGCCATGAGACTTAGACCTGAGTGCAAAAATGGAGGCTCTAGCCCCTTCCAGAGCTGAGATATCGAAACTCAAAAATTCGGCCCGAAAAAAAAAACGACAGTGGTACCCCTTACGTTTTTTTTTTGGGCGAAAAATTAAGTTTCTCCAATCTTCCCAAATTCTGATAGAGGGCCATGAGACTTAGACCTGAGTGCAAAAATGGAGGCTCTAGCCCCTTCCAGAGCTGAGATATCGAAACTCAAAAATTCGGCCCGAAAAAAAAAACGACAGTGGTACCCCTTACGTTTTTTTTTTGGGCGAAAAATTAAGTTTCTCCAATCTTCCCAAATTCTGATAGAGGGCCATGAGACTTAGACCTGAGTGCAAAAATGGAGGCTCTAGCCCCTTCCAGAGCTGAGATATCGAAACTCAAAAATTTGACCCGAAAAAAAAAAACGACAGTGGTACCCCTTACGTTTTTTTTTTGGGCGAAAAATTAAGTTTCTCCAATCTTCCCAAATTCTGATAGAGGGCCATGAGACTTAGACCTGAGTGCAAAAATGGAGGCTCTAGCCCCTTCCAGAGCTGAGATATCGAAACTCAAAAATTCGGCCCGAAAAAAAAACGACAGTGGTACCCCTTACGTTTTTTTTTTGGGCAAAAAATTAAGTTTCTCCAATCTTCCCAAAACTCTGGATTCTGATAGAGGGCCATGAGACTTAGACCTGAGTGCAAAAATGGAGGCTCTAGCCCCTTCCAGAGCTGAGATATCTTTACTCAAAAATTTGGCCCGAAAAAAAAAACGACAGTGGTACCCCTTATGGTTTTTTTTTTTCGGCGAAAAATTAAGTTTCTCCAATCTTCCCAAATTCTGGTAGAGGGCCATGAGACTTAGACCTGAGTGCAAAAATGGAGGCTCTAGCCCCTTCCAGAGCTGAGATATCGAAACTCAAAAATTCGGCCCGAAAAAAAAAACGACAGTGGTACCCCTTACGTTTTTTTTTTTGGGGCGAAAAATTAAGTTTCTCAAATCTTCCCAAAACTCTGGATTCTGATAGAGGCCCATGAGACTTAGACCTGAGTGCTAAAATGGAGGCTCTAGCCCCTTCCAGAGCTGAGATATCGAAACTCAAAAATTCGGCCCGAAAAAAAAAAACGACAGTGGTACCCCTTACGTTTTTTTTTTGGGCGAAAAATTACGTTTCTCAAATCTTCCCAAATTCTGATAGAGGGCCATGAGACTTAGACCTGAGTGCAAAAATGGAGGCTCTAGCCCCTTCCAGAGCTGAGATATCGAAACTCAAAAATTCGGCCCGAAAAAAAAACGACAGTGGTACCCCTTACGTTTTTTTTTTTGGGCGAAAAATTAAGTTTCTCCAATCTTCCCAAATTCTGATAGAGGGCCATGAGACTTAGACCTGAGTGCAAAAATGGAGGCTCTAGCCCCTTCCAGAGCTGAGATATCGAAACTCAAAAATTCGACCCGAAAAAAAAAACGACAGTGGTACCCCTTACGTTTTTTTTTTTTTTTGGGGAGTAAAATTAAGTTTCTCCAATCTTCCCAAATTCTGATAGAGGGCCATGAGACTTAGACCTGAGTGCAAAAATGGAGGCTCTAGCCCCTTCCAGAGCTGAGATATCGAAACTCAAAAATTTGGCCCGAAAAAAAAACGACAGTGGTACCCCTTACGTTTTTTTTGGGGGGGGGGGGGGGGGAAATTAAATTTCTCCAATCTTCCCAAAACTCTGGATTCTGATAGAGGGCCATGAGACTTAGACCTGAGTGCAAAAATGGAGGCTCTAGCCCCTTCCAGAGCTGAGATATCGAAACTCAAAAATTCGACCCGAAAAAAAAAACGACAGTGGTAACCCTTACGTTTTTTTTTTTTGGGGAGTAAAATTACGTTTCTCCAATCTTCCCAAATTCTGATAGAGGGCCATGAGACTTAGACCTGAGTGCAAAAATGGAGGCTCTAGCCCCTTCCAGAGCTGAGATATCGAAACTCAAAAATTTGGCCCGAAAAAAAAACGACAGTGGTACCCCTTACGTTTTTTTTGGGGGGGGGGGGGGGCGAAAAATTAAATTTCTCCAATCTTCCCAAAACTCTGGATTCTGATAGAGGGCCATGAGACTTAGACCTGAGTGCAAAAATGGAGGCTCTAGCCCCTTCCAGAGCTGAGATATCGAAACTCAAAAATTCGACCCGAAAAAAAAAACGACAGTGGTACCCCTTACGTTTTTTTTTTTTGGGGGGAGTAAAATTACGTTTCTCCAATCTTCCCAAATTCTGATAGAGGGCCATGAGACTTAGACCTGAGTGCAAAAATGGAGGCTCTAGCCCCTTCCAGAGCTGAGATATCGAAACTCAAAAATTCGGCCCGAAAAAAAAACGACAGTGGTACCCCTTACGTTTTTTTTTTGGGCAAAAAATAAAGTTTCTCCAATCTTCCCAAAACTCTGGATTCTGATAGAGGGCCATGAGACTTAGACCTGAGTGCAAAAATGGAGGCTCTAGCCCCTTCCAGAGCTGAGATATCGAAACTCAAAAATTCGGCCCGAAAAAAAACGACAGTGGTACCCCTTACGTTTTTTTTTTTTGGGGAGAAAAATTAAGTTTCTCCAATCTTCCCAAATTCTGATAGAGGGCCATGAGACTTAGACCTGAGTGCAAAAATGGAGGCTCTAGCCCCTTCCAGAGCTGAGATATCGAAACTCTAAAATTCGGCCCGAAAAAAAAACGACAGTGGTACCCCTTACGTTTTTTTTGGGGGGGGGCGAAAAATTAAGTTTCTCCAATCTTCCCAAAACTCTGGATTCTGATAGAGGGCCATGAGACTTAGACCTGAGTGCAAAAATGGAGGCTCTAGCCCCTTCCAGAGCTGAGATATCGAAACTCAAAAATTCGGCCCGAAAAAAAAAAACGACAGTGGTACCCCTTACGTTTTTTTTTTGGGCAAAAAATTAAGTTTCTCCAATCTTCCCAAAACTCTGGATTCTGATAGAGGGCCATGAGACTTAGATCTGAGTGCAAAAATGGAGGCTCTAGCCCCTTCCAGAGCTGAGATATCGAAACTCAAAAATTCGGCCCGAAAAAAAAAAACGACAGTGGTACCCCTTACGTTTTTTTTTTGGGCGAAAAATTACGTTTCTCCAATCTTCCCAAATTCTGATAGAGGGCCATGAGACTTAGACCTGAGTGCAAAAATGGAGGCTCTAGCCCCTTCCAGAGCTGAGATATCGAAACTCAAAAATTCGGCCCGAAAAAAAAACGACAGTGGTACCCCTTACGTTTTTTTTTTGGGCGAAAAATTAAGTTTCTCCAATCTTCCCAAATTCTGATAGAGGGCCATGAGACTTAGACCTGAGTGCAAAAATGGAGGCTCTAGCCCCTTCCAGAGCTGAGATATCGAAACTCAAAAATTCGGCCCGAAAAAAAAACGACAGTTGTACCCCTTACGGTTTTTTTTTTTGGGCGAAAAATTAAGTTTCTCCAATCTTCCCAAATTCTGATAGAGGGTCATGAGACTTAGACCTGAGTGCAAAAATGGAGGCTCTAGCCCCTTCCAGAGCTGAGATATCGAAACTCAAAAATTCGGCCCGAAAAAAAAACGACAGTGGTACCCCTTACGTTTTTTTTTTTTGGGCGAAAAATTAAGTTTCTCCAATCTTCCCAAATTCTGATAGAGGGCCATGAGACTTAGACCTGAGTGCAAAAATGGAGGCTCTAGCCCCTTCCAGAGCTGAGATATCGAAACTCAAAAATTCGGCCCGAAAAAAAAACGACAGTGGTACCCCTTACGTTTTTTTTTTTGGGGAGAAAAATTAAGTTTCTCCAATCTTCCCAAATTCTGATAGAGGGCCATGAGATTTAGACCTGAGTGCAAAAATGGAGGCTCTAGCCCCTTCCAGAGCTGAGATATCGAAACTCAAAAATTCGGCCCGAAAAAAAAACGACAGTGGTACCCCTTACTTTTTTTTTGGCAAAAAATTAAGTTTCTCCAATCTTCCCAAAACTCTGGATTCTGATAGAGGGCCATGAGACTTAGACCTTGGTGCAAAAATGGAGGCTCTAGCCCCTTCCAGAGCTGAGATATCGAAACTCAAAAATTCGGCCCGAAAAAAAAACGACAGTGGTACCCCTTACGTTTTTTTTTTTGGGCGAAAAATTAAGTTTCTACAATCTTCCCAAATTCTGATAGAGGGCCATGAGACTTAGACCTGAGTGCAAAAATGGAGGCTCTAGCCCCTTCCAGAGCTGAGATATCGAAACTCAAAAATTCGGCCCGAAAAAAAAAACGACAGTGGTACCCCTTACGTTTTTTTTTTGGGCGAAAAATTAAGTTTCTCCAATCTTCCCAAATTCTGATAGAGGGCCATGAGACTTAGACCTGAGTGCAAAAATGGAGGCTCTAGCCCCTTCCAGAGCTGAGATATCGAAACTCAAAAATTTGACCCGAAAAAAAAAAACGACAGTGGTACCCCTTACGTTTTTTTTTTGGGCGAAAAATTAAGTTTCTCCAATCTTCCCAAATTCTGATAGAGGGCCATGAGACTTAGACCTGAGTGCAAAAATGGAGGCTCTAGCCCCTTCCAGAGCTGAGATATCGAAACTCAAAAATTCGGCCCGAAAAAAAAAACGACAGTGGTACCCCTTACGTTTTTTTTTTGGGCGAAAAATTAAGTTTCTCCAATCTTCCCAAATTCTGATAGAGGGCCATGAGACTTAGACCTGAGTGCAAAAATGGAGGCTCTAGCCCCTTCCAGAGCTGAGATATCGAAACTCAAAAATTCGGCCCGAAAAAAAAAAACGACAGTGGTACCCCTTACGTTTTTTTTTTGGGCGAAAAATTAAGTTTCTCCAATCTTCCCAAATTCTGATAGAGGGCCATGAGACTTAGACCTGAGTGCAAAAATGGAGGCTCTAGCCCCTTCCAGAGCTGAGATATCGAAACTCAAAAATTCGGCCCGAAAAAAAAACGACAGTGGTACCCCTTACGTTTTTTTTTTGGGCGAAAAATTAAGTTTCTCCAATCTTCCCAAATTCTGATAGAGGGCCATGAGACTTAGACCTGAGTGCAAAAATGGAGGCTCTAGCCCCTTCCAGAGCTGAGATATCGAAACTCAAAAATTCGGCCCGAAAAAAAAAACGACAGTGGTACCCCTTACGTTTTTTTTTTTGGGCGAAAAATTAAGTTTCTCCAATCTTCCCAAATTCTGATAGAGGGCCATGAGACTTAGACCTGAGTGCAAAAATGGAGGCTCTAGCCCCTTCCAGAGCTGAGATATCGAAACTCAAAAATTCGGCCCGAAAAAAAAAAACGACAGTGGTACCCCTTACGTTTTTTTTTTGGGCGAAAAATTAAGTTTCTCCAATCTTCCCAAATTCTGATAGAGGGCCATGAGACTTAGACCTGAGTGCAAAAATGGAGGCTCTAGCCCCTTCCAGAGCTGAGATATCGAAACTCAAAAATTCGGCCCGAAAAAAAAACGACAGTGGTACCCCTTACGTTTTTTTTTTGGGCGAAAAATTAAGTTTCTCCAATCTTCCCAAATTCTGATAGAGGGCCATGAGACTTAGACCTGAGTGCAAAAATGGAGGCTCTAGCCCCTTTCAGAGCTGAGATATCGAAACTCAAAAATTCGGCCCGAAAAAAAAACGACAGTGGTACCCCTTACGTTTTTTTTTTTTGGGCGAAAAATTAAGTTTCTCCAATCTTCCCAAATTCTGATAGAGGGCCATGAGACTTAGACCTGAGTGCAAAAATGGAGGCTCTAGCCCCTTCCAGAGCTGAGATATCGAAACTCAAAAATTCGGCCCGAAAAAAAAACGTCAGTGGTACCCCTTACGTTTTTTTTTTTGGGCGAAAAATTAAGTTTCTCCAATCTTCCCAAATTCTGATAGAGGGCCATGAGACTTAGACCTGAGTGCAAAAATGGAGGCTCTAGCCCCTTCCAGAGCTGAGATATCGAAACTCAAAAATTTGACCCGAAAAAAAAAAACGACAGTGGTACCCCTTACGTTTTTTTTTTGGGCGAAAAATTAAGTTTCTCCAATCTTCCCAAAATCTGATAGAGGGCCATGAGACTTAGACCTGAGTGCAAAAATGGAGGCTCTAGCCCCTTCCAGAGCTGAGATATCGAAACTCAAAAATTCGGCCCGAAAAAAAAACGACAGTGGTACCCCTTACGTTTTTTTTTTGGGCGAAAAATTAAGTTTCTCCAATCTTCCCAAATTCTGATAGAGGGCCATGAGACTTAGACCTGAGTGCAAAAATGGAGGCTCTAGCCCCTTCCAGAGCTGAGATATCGAAACTCAAAAATTCGGCCCGAAAAAAAAAACGACAGTGGTACCCCTTACGTTTTTTTTTTGGGCGAAAAATTAAGTTTCTCCAATCTTCCCAAATTCTGATAGAGGGCCATGAGACTTAGACCTGAGTGCAAAAATGGAGGCTCTAGCCCCTTCCAGAGCTGAGATATCGAAACTCAAAAATTCGGCCCGAAAAAAAAAACGACAGTGGTACCCCTTACGTTTTTTTTTTTGGGCGAAAAATTAAGTTTCTCCAATCTTCCCAAATTCTGATAGAGGGCCATGAGACTTAGACCTGAGTGCAAAAATGGAGGCTCTAGCCCCTTCCAGAGCTGAGATATCGAAACTCAAAAATTCGGCCCGAAAAAAAAAACGACAGTGGTACCCCTTACGTTTTTTTTTTGGGCGAAAAATTAAGTTTCTCCAATCTTCCCAAATTCTGATAGAGGGCCATGAGACTTAGACCTGAGTGCAAAAATGGAGGCTCTAGCCCCTTCCAGAGCTGAGATATCGAAACTCAAAAATTCGGCCCGAAAAAAAAAACGACAGTGGTACCCCTTACGTTTTTTTTTTGGGCGAAAAATTAAGTTTCTCCAATCTTCCCAAATTCTGATAGAGGGCCATGAGACTTAGACCTGAGTGCAAAAATGGAGGCTCTAGCCCCTTCCAGAGCTGAGATATCGAAACTCAAAAATTTGACCCGAAAAAAAAAAACGACAGTGGTACCCCTTACGTTTTTTTTTTGGGCGAAAAATTAAGTTTCTCCAATCTTCCCAAATTCTGATAGAGGGCCATGAGACTTAGACCTGAGTGCAAAAATGGAGGCTCTAGCCCCTTCCAGAGCTGAGATATCGAAACTCAAAAATTCGGCCCGAAAAAAAAACGACAGTGGTACCCCTTACGTTTTTTTTTTGGGCGAAAAATTAAGTTTCTCCAATCTTCCCAATTTCTGATAGAGGGCCATGAGACTTAGACCTGAGTGCAAAAATGGAGGCTCTAGCCCCTTCCAGAGCTGAGATATCGAAACTCAAAAATTCGGCCCGAAAAAAAAAACGACAGTGGTACCCCTTACGTTTTTTTTTTGGGCGAAAAATTAAGTTTCTCCAATCTTCCCAAATTCTGATAGAGGGCCATGAGACTTAGACAGGAGTGCAAAAATGGAGGCTCTAGCCCCTTCCAGAGCTGAGATATCGAAACTCAAAAATTCGGCCCGAAAAAAAAACGACAGTGGTACCCCTTACGTTTTTTTTTTGGGCGAAAAATTAAGTTTCTCCAATCTTCCCAAATTCTGATAGAGGGCCATGAGACTTAGACCTGAGTGCAAAAATGGAGGCTCTAGCCCCTTCCAGAGCTGAGATATCGAAACTCAAAAATTCGGCCCGAAAAAAAAAACGACAGTGGTACCCCTTACGTTTTTTTTTTTGGGCGAAAAATTAAGTTTCTCCAATCTTCCCAAATTCTGATAGAGGGCCATGAGACTTAGACCTGAGTGCAAAAATGGAGGCTCTAGCCCCTTCCAGAGCTGAGATATCGAAACTCAAAAATTCGGCCCGAAAAAAAAAACGACAGTGGTACCCCTTACGTTTTTTTTTTGGGCGAAAAATTAAGTTTCTCCAATCTTCCCAAATTCTGATAGAGGGCCATGAGACTTAGACCTGAGTGCAAAAATGGAGGCTCTAGCCCCTTCCAGAGCTGAGATATCGAAACTCAAAAATTCGGCCCGAAAAAAAAACGACAGTGGTACCCCTTACGTTTTTTTTTTGGGCGAAAAATTAAGTTTCTCCAATCTTCCCAAATTCTGATAGAGGGCCATGAGACTTAGACCTGAGTGCAAAAATGGAGGCTCTAGCCCCTTCCAGAGCTGAGATATCGAAACTCAAAAATTCGGCCCGAAAAAAAAAACGACAGTGGTACCCCTTACGTTTTTTTTTGGGCGAAAAATTAAGTTTCTCCAATCTTCCCAAATTCTGATAGAGGGCCATGAGACTTAGACCTGAGTGCAAAAATGGAGGCTCTAGCCCCTTCCAGAGCTGAGATATCGAAACTCAAAAATTCGGCCCGAAAAAAAAAACGACAGTGGTACCCCTTACGTTTTTTTTTTTGGGCGAAAAATTAAGTTTCTCCAATCTTCCCAAATTCTGATAGAGGGCCATGAGACTTAGACCTGAGTGCAAAAATGGAGGCTCTAGCCCCTTCCAGAGCTGAGATATCGAAACTCAAAAATTCGGCCCGAAAAAAAAACGACAGTGGTACCCCTTACGTTTTTTTTTTTGGGCGAAAAATTAAGTTTCTCCAATCTTCCCAAATTCTGATAGAGGGCCATGAGACTTAGACCTGAGTGCAAAAATGGAGGCTCTAGCCCCTTCCAGAGCTGAGATATCGAAACTCAAAAATTCGTCCCGAAAAAAAAAACGACAGTGGTACCCCTTACGTTTTTTTTTTGGGCGAAAAATTAAGTTTCTCCAATCTTCCCAAATTCTGATAGAGGGCCATGAGACTTAGACCTGAGTGCAAAAATGGAGGCTCTAGCCCCTTCCAGAGCTGAGATATCGAAACTCAAAAATTCGGCCCGAAAAAAAAACGACAGTGGTACCCCTTACGTTTTTTTTTTGGGCGAAAAATTAAGTTTCTCCAATCTTCCCAAATTCTGATAGAGGGCCATGAGACTTAGACCTGAGTGCAAAAATGGAGGCTCTAGCCCCTTCCAGAGCTGAGATATCGAAACTCAAAAATTCGGCCCGAAAAAAAAACGACAGTGGTACCCCTTACGTTTTTTTTTTGGGCGAAAAATTAAGTTTCTCCAATCTTCCCAAATTCTGATAGAGGGCCATGAGACTTAGACCTGAGTGCAAAAATGGAGGCTCTAGCCCCTTCCAGAGCTGAGATATCGAAACTCAAAAATTCGGCCCGAAAAAAAAAACGACAGTGGTACCCCTTACGTTTTTTTTTGGGCGAAAAATTAAGTTTCTCCAATCTTCCCAAATTCTGATAGAGGGCCATGAGACTTAGACCTGAGTGCAAAAATGGAGGCTCTAGCCCCTTCCAGAGCTGAGATATCGAAACTCAAAAATTCGGCCCGAAAAAAAAACGACAGTGGTACCCCTTACGTTTTTTTTTTTTGGGCGAAAAATTAAGTTTCTCCAATCTTCCCAAATTCTGATAGAGGGCCATGAGACTTAGACCTGAGTGCAAAAATGGAGGCTCTAGCCCCTTCCAGAGCTGAGATATCGAAACTCAAAAATTCGGCCCGAAAAAAAAAACGACAGTGGTACCCCTTACGTTTTTTTTTTGGGCGAAAAATTAAGTTTCTCCAATCTTCCCAAATTCTGATAGAGGGCCATGAGACTTAGACCTGAGTGCAAAAATGGAGGCTCTAGCCCCTTCCAGAGCTGAGATATCGAAACTCAAAAATTCGGCCCGAAAAAAAAACGACAGTGGTACCCCTTACGTTTTTTTTTTGGGCGAAAAATTAAGTTTCTCCAATCTTCCCAAATTCTGATAGAGGGCCATGAGACTTAGACCTGAGTGCAAAAATGGAGGCTCTAGCCCCTTCCAGAGCTGAGATATCGAAACTCAAAAATTCGGCCCGAAAAAAAAAACGACAGTGGTACCCCTTACGTTTTTTTTTTTGGGCGAAAAATTAAGTTTCTCCAATCTTCCCAAATTCTGATAGAGGGCCATGAGACTTAGACCTGAGTGCAAAAATGGAGGCTCTAGCCCCTTCCAGAGCTGAGATATCGAAACTCAAAAATTCGGCCCGAAAAAAAAACGACAGTGGTACCCCTTACGTTTTTTTTTTTGGGCGAAAAATTAAGTTTCTCCAATCTTCCCAAATTCTGATAGAGGGCCATGAGACTTAGACCTGAGTGCAAAAATGGAGGCTCTAGCCCCTTCCAGAGCTGAGATATCGAAACTCAAAAATTCGGCCCGAAAAAAAAAACGACAGTGGTACCCCTTACGTTTTTTTTTTTTGGGTGAAAAATTAAGTTTCTCCAATCTTCCCAAATTCTGATAGAGGGCCATGAGACTTAGACCTGAGTTCAAAAATGGAGGCTCTAGCCCCTTCCAGAGCTGAGATATCGAAACTCAAAAATTCGGCCCGAAAAAAAAACGACAGTGGTACCCCTTACGTTTTTTTTTTGGGCGAAAAATTAAGTTTCTCCAATCTTCCCAAATTCTGATAGAGGGCCATGAGACTTAGACCTGAGTGCAAAAATGGAGGCTCTAGCCCCTTCCAGAGCTGAGATATCGAAACTCAAAAATTTGACCCGAAAAAAAAAAAACGACAGTGGTACCCCTTACGTTTTTTTTTTGGGCGAAAAATTAAGTTTCTCCAATCTTCCCAAATTCTGATAGAGGGCCATGAGACTTAGACCTGAGTGCAAAAATGGAGGCTCTAGCCCCTTCCAGAGCTGAGATATCGAAACTCAAAAATTCGGCCCGAAAAAAAAACGACAGTGGTAGCCCTTACGTTTTTTTTTTTGGGCGAAAAATTAAGTTTCTCCAATCTTCCCAAATTCTGATAGAGGGCCATGAGACTTAGACCTGAGTGCAAAAATGGAGGCTCTAGCCCCTTCCAGAGCTGAGATATCGAAACTCAAAAATTCGGCCCGAAAAAAAAAACGACAGTGGTACCCCTTACGTTTTTTTTTGGGCGAAAAATTAAGTTTCTCCAATCTTCCCAAATTCTGATAGAGGGCCATGAGACTTAGACCTGAGTGCAAAAATGGAGGCTCTAGCCCCTTCCAGAGCTGAGATATCGAAACTCAAAAATTCGGCCCGAAAAAAAAAACGACAGTGGTACCCCTTACGTTTTTTTTTTGGGCGAAAAATTAAGTTTCTCCAATCTTCCCAAATTCTGATAGAGGGCCATGAGACTTAGACCTGAGTGCAAAAATGGAGGCTCTAGCCCCTTCCAGAGCTGAGATATCGAAACTCAAAAATTCGGCCCGAAAAAAAAACGACAGTGGTACCCCTTACGTTTTTTTTTTTGGGCGAAAAATTAAGTTTCTCCAATCTTCCCAAATTCTGATAGAGGGCCATGAGACTTAGACCTGAGTGCAAAAATGGAGGCTCTAGCCCCTTCCAGAGCTGAGATATCGAAACTCAAAAATTCGGCCCGAAAAAAAAAACGACAGTGGTACCCCTTACGGTTTTTTTTTGGGCGAAAAATTAAGTTTCTCCAATCTTCCCAAATTCTGATAGAGGGCCATGAGACTTAGACCTGAGTGCAAAAATGGAGGCTCTAGCCCCTTTCAGAGCTGAGATATCGAAACTCAAAAATTCGGCCCGAAAAAAAAACGACAGTGGTACCCCTTACGTTTTTTTTTTGGGCGAAAAATTAAGTTTCTCCAATCTTCCCAAATTCTGATAGAGGGCCATGAGACTTAGACCTGAGTGCAAAAATGGAGGCTCTAGCCCCTTCCAGAGCTGAGATATCGAAACTCAAAAATTTGACCCGAAAAAAAAAACGACAGTGGTACCCCTTACGTTTTTTTTTTTTGGCGAAAAATTAAGTTTCTCCAATCTTCCCAAATTCTGATAGAGGGCCATGAGACTTAGACCTGAGTGCAAAAATGGAGGCTCTAGCCCCTTCCAGAGCTGAGATATCGAAACTCAAAAATTCGGCCCGAAAAAAAAACGACAGTGGTACCCCTTACGTTTTTTTTTTGGGCGAAAAATTAAGTTTCTCCAATCTTCCCAAATTCTGATAGAGGGCCATGAGACTTAGACCTGAGTGCAAAAATGGAGGCTCTAGCCCCTTCCAGAGCTGAGATATCGAAACTCAAAAATTCGGCCCGAAAAAAAAAACGACAGTGGTACCCCTTACGTTTTTTTTTTGGGCGAAAAATTAAGTTTCTCCAATCTTCCCAAATTCTGATAGAGGGCCATGAGACTTAGACCTGAGTGCAAAAATGGAGGCTCTAGCCCCTTCCAGAGCTGAGATATCGAAACTCAAAAATTCGGCCCGAAAAAAAAACGACAGTGGTACCCCTTACGTTTTTTTTTTTGGGCGAAAAATTAAGTTTCTCCAATCTTCCCAAATTCTGATAGAGGGCCATGAGACTTAGACCTGAGTGCAAAAATGGAGGCTCTAGCCCCTTCCAGAGCTGAGATATCGAAACTCAAAAATTCGGCCCGAAAAAAAAAAACGACAGTGGTACCCCTTACGTTTTTTTTTTGGGCGAAAAATTAAGTTTCTCCAATCTTCCCAAATTCTGATAGAGGGCCATGAGACTTAGACCTGAGTGCAAAAATGGAGGCTCTAGCCCCTTCCAGAGCTGAGATATCGAAACTCAAAAATTCGGCCCGAAAAAAAAACGACAGTGGTACCCCTTACGTTTTTTTTTTGGGCGAAAAATTAAGTTTCTCCAATCTTCCCAAATTCTGATAGAGGGCCATGAGACTTAGACCTGAGTGCAAAAATGGAGGCTCTAGCCCCTTCCAGAGCTGAGATATCGAAACTCAAAAATTTGACCCGAAAAAAAAAAACGACAGTGGTACCCCTTACGTTTTTTTTTTGGGCGAAAAATTAAGTTTCTCCAATCTTCCCAAATTCTGATAGAGGGCCATGAGACTTAGACCTGAGTGCAAAAATGGAGGCTCTAGCCCCTTCCAGAGCTGAGATATCGAAACTCAAAAATTCGGCCCGAAAAAAAAACGACAGTGGTACCCCTTACGTTTTTTTTTTGGGCGAAAAATTAAGTTTCTCCAATCTTCCCAAATTCTGATAGAGGGCCATGAGACTTAGACCTGAGTGCAAAAATGGAGGCTCTAGCCCCTTCCAGAGCTGAGATATCGAAACTCAAAAATTCGGCCCGAAAAAAAAACGACAGTGGTACCCCTTACGTTTTTTTTTTGGGCGAAAAATTAAGTTTCTCCAATCTTCCCAAATTCTGATAGAGGGCCATGAGACTTAGACCTGAGTGCAAAAATGGAGGCTCTAGCCCCTTCCAGAGCTGAGATATCGAAACTCAAAAATTCGGCCCGAAAAAAAAAACGACAGTGGTACCCCTTACGTTTTTTTTTTGGGCGAAAAATTAAGTTTCTCCAATCTTCCCAAATTCTGATAGAGGGCCATGAGACTTAGACCTGAGTGCAAAAATGGAGGCTCTAGCCCCTTCCAGAGCTGAGATATCGAAACTCAAAAATTCGGCCCGAAAAAAAAACGACAGTGGTACCCCTTACGTTTTTTTTTTTGGGCGAAAAATTAAGTTTCTCCAATCTTCCCAAATTCTGATAGAGGGCCATGAGACTTAGACCTGAGTGCAAAAATGGAGGCTCTAGCCCCTTCCAGAGCTGAGATATCGAAACTCAAAAATTTGACCCGAAAAAAAAAACGACAGTGGTACCCCTTACGTTTTTTTTTTGGGCGAAAAATTAAGTTTCTCCAATCTTCCCAAATTCTGATAGAGGGCCATGAGACTTAGACCTGAGTGCAAAAATGGAGGCTCTAGCCCCTTCCAGAGCTGAGATATCGAAACTCAAAAATTCGGCCCGAAAAAAAAACGACAGTGGTACCCCTTACGTTTTTTTTTTGGGCGAAAAATTAAGTTTCTCCAATCTTCCCAAATTCTGATAGAGGGCCATGAGACTTAGACCTGAGTGCAAAAATGGAGGCTCTAGCCCCTTCCAGAGCTGAGATATCGAAACTCAAAAATTTGACCCGAAAAAAAAAAACGACAGTGGTACCCCTTACGTTTTTTTTTGGGCGAAAAATTAAGTTTCTCCAATCTTCCCAAATTCTGATAGAGGGCCATGAGACTTAGACCTGAGTGCAAAAATGGAGGCTCTAGCCCCTTCCAGAGCTGAGATATCGAAACTCAAAAATTCGGCCCGAAAAAAAAAACGACAGTGGTACCCCTTACGTTTTTTTTTTGGGCGAAAAATTAAGTTTCTCCAATCTTCCCAAATTCTGATAGAGGGCCATGAGACTTAGACCTGAGTGCAAAAATGGAGGCTCTAGCCCCTTCCAGAGCTGAGATATCGAAACTCAAAAATTCGGCCCGAAAAAAAAACGACAGTGGTACCCCTTACGTTTTTTTTTTTGGGCGAAAAATTAAGTTTCTCCAATCTTCCCAAATTCTGATAGAGGGCCATGAGACTTAGACCTGAGTGCAAAAATGGAGGCTCTAGCCCCTTCCAGAGCTGAGATATCGAAACTCAAAAATTCGGCCCGAAAAAAAAAAACGACAGTGGTACCCCTTACGTTTTTTTTTTTGGCGAAAAATTAAGTTTCTCAAATCTTCCCAAATTCTGATAGAGGGCCATGAGACTTAGACCTGAGTGCAAAAATGGAGGCTCTAGCCCCTTCCAGAGCTGAGATATCGAAACTCAAAAATTCGGCCCGAAAAAAAAACGACAGTGGTACCCCTTACGTTTTTTTTTTGGGCGAAAAATTAAGTTTCTCCAATCTTCCCAAATTCTGATAGAGGGCCATGAGACTTAGACCTGAGTGCAAAAATGGAGGCTCTAGCCCCTTCCAGAGCTGAGATATCGAAACTCAAAAATTTGACCCGAAAAAAAAAAACGACAGTGGTACCCCTTACGTTTTTTTTTTGGGCGAAAAATTAAGTTTCTCCAATCTTCCCAAATTCTGATAGAGGGCCATGAGACTTAGACCTGAGTGCAAAAATGGAGGCTCTAGCCCCTTCCAGAGCTGAGATATCGAAACTCAAAAATTCGGCCCGAAAAAAAAACGACAGTGGTACCCCTTACGTTTTTTTTTTGGGCGAAAAATTAAGTTTCTACAATCTTCCCAAATTCTGATAGAGGGCCATGAGACTTAGACCTGAGTGCAAAAATGGAGGCTCTAGCCCCTTCCAGAGCTGAGATATCGAAACTCAAAAATTCGGCCCGAAAAAAAAAACGACAGTGGTACCCCTTACGTTTTTTTTTTGGGCGAAAAATTAAGTTTCTCCAATCTTCCCAAATTCTGATAGAGGGCCATGAGACTTAGACCTGAGTGCAAAAATGGAGGCTCTAGCCCCTTCCAGAGCTGAGATATCGAAACTCAAAAATTTGACCCGAAAAAAAAAAACGACAGTGGTACCCCTTAGTTTTTTTTTTGGGCAAAAAATTAAGTTTCTCCAATCTTCCCAAATTCTGATAGAGGGCCATGAGACTTAGACCTGAGTGCAAAAATGGAGGCTCTAGCCCCTTCCAGAGCTGAGATATCGAAACTCAAAAATTCGGCCCGAAAAAAAAAACGACAGTGGTACCCCTTACGTTTTTTTTTTGGGCGAAAAATTAAGTTTCTCCAATCTTCCCAAATTCTGATAGAGGGCCATGAGACTTAGACCTGAGTGCAAAAATGGAGGCTCTAGCCCCTTCCAGAGCTGAGATATCGAAACTCAAAAATTCGGCCCGAAAAAAAAAACGACAGTTGTACCCCTTACGTTTTTTTTTTGGGCGAAAAATTAAGTTTCTCCAATCTTCCCAAATTCTGATAGAGGGCCATGAGACTTAGACCTGAGTGCAAAAATGGAGGCTCTAGCCCCTTCCAGAGCTGAGATATCGAAACTCAAAAATTCGGCCCGAAAAAAAAACGACAGTGGTACCCCTTACGTTTTTTTTTTTGGGCGAAAAATTAAGTTTCTCCAATCTTCCCAAATTCTGATAGAGGGCCATGAGACTTAGACCTGAGTGCAAAAATGGAGGCTCTAGCCCCTTTCAGAGCTGAGATATCGAAACTCAAAAATTCGTCCCGAAAAAAAAACGACAGTGGTACCCCTTACGTTTTTTTTTTTGGGCGAAAAATTAAGTTTCTCCAATCTTCCCAAATTCTGATAGAGGGCCATGAGACTTAGACCTGAGTGCAAAAATGGAGGCTCTAGCCCCTTCCAGAGCTGAGATATCGAAACTCAAAAATTCGGCCCGAAAAAAAAAACGACAGTGGTACCCCTTACGGTTTTTTTTTTGGGCGAAAAATTAAGTTTCTCCAATCTTCCCAAATTCTGATAGAGGGCCATGAGACTTAGACCTGAGTGCAAAAATGGAGGCTCTAGCCCCTTCCAGAGCTGAGATATCGAAACTCAAAAATTTGACCCGAAAAAAAAAAACGACAGTGGTACCCCTTACGTTTTTTTTTGGGCAAAAAATTAAGTTTCTCCAATCTTCCCAAAATCTGATAGAGGGCCATGAGACTTAGACCTGAGTGCAAAAATGGAGGCTCTAGCCCCTTCCAGAGCTGAGATATCGAAACTCAAAAATTCGGCCCGAAAAAAAAAACGACAGTGGTACCCCTTACGTTTTTTTTTTGGGCAAAAAATTAAGTTTCTCCAATCTTCCCAAATTCTGATAGAGGGCCATGAGACTTAGACCTGAGTGCAAAAATGGAGGCTCTAGCCCCTTCCAGAGCTGAGATATCGAAACTCAAAAATTCGGCCCGAAAAAAAAAACGACAGTGGTACCCCTTACGTTTTTTTTTTTGGGCGAAAAATTAAGTTTCTCCAATCTTCCCAAATTCTGATAGAGGGCCATGAGACTTAGACCTGAGTGCAAAAATGGAGGCTCTAGCCCCTTCCAGAGCTGAGATATCGAAACTCAAAAATTCGGCCCGAAAAAAAAAACGACAGTGGTACCCCTTACGTTTTTTTTTTGGGCAAAAAATTAAGTTTCTCCAATCTTCCCAAATTCTGATAGAGGGCCATGAGACTTAGACCTGAGTGCAAAAATGGAGGCTCTAGCCCCTTCCAGAGCTGAGATATCGAAACTCAAAAATTTGACCCGAAAAAAAAAACGACAGTGGTACCCCTTACGTTTTTTTTTTTGGGCGAAAAATTAAGTTTCTCCAATCTTCCCAAATTCTGATAGAGGGCCATGAGACTTAGACCTGAGTGCAAAAATGGAGGCTCTAGCCCCTTCCAGAGCTGAGATATCGAAACTCAAAAATTCGGCCCGAAAAAAAAAACGACAGTGGTACCCCTTACGTTTTTTTTTTTGGGCGAAAAATTAAGTTTCTCCAATCTTCCCCAATTCTGATAGAGGGCCATGAGACTTAGACCTGAGTGCAAAAATGGAGGCTCTAGCCCCTTCCAGAGCTGAGATATCGAAACTCAAAAATTCGGCCCGAAAAAAAAACGACAGTGGTACCCCTTACGTTTTTTTTTTTGGGCGAAAAATTAAGTTTCTCCAATCTTCCCAAATTCTGATAGAGGGCCATGAGACTTAGACCTGAGTGCAAAAATGGAGGCTCTAGCCCCTTCCAGAGCTGAGATATCGAAACTCAAAAATTCGGCCCGAAAAAAAAAACGACAGTGGTACCCCTTACGTTTTTTTTTTTTGGGCGAAAAATTAAGTTTCTCCAATCTTCCCAAATTCTGATAGAGGGCCATGAGACTTAGACCTGAGTGCAAAAATGGAGGCTCTAGCCCCTTCCAGAGCTGAGATATCGAAACTCAAAAATTCGTCCCGAAAAAAAAAACGACAGTGGTACCCCTTACGTTTTTTTTTTGGGCGAAAAATTAAGTTTCTCCAATCTTCCCAAATTCTGATAGAGGGCCATGAGACTTAGACCTGAGTGCAAAAATGGAGGCTCTAGCCCCTTCCAGAGCTGAGATATCGAAACTCAAAAATTCGGCCCGAAAAAAAAACGACAGTGGTACCCCTTACGTTTTTTTTTTGGGCGAAAAATTAAGTTTCTCCAATCTTCCCAAATTCTGATAGAGGGCCATGAGACTTAGACCTGAGTGCAAAAATGGAGGCTCTAGACCCTTCCAGAGCTGAGATATCGAAACTCAAAAATTCGGCCCGAAAAAAAAACGACAGTGGTACCCCTTACGTTTTTTTTTTGGGCGAAAAATTAAGTTTCTTCAATCTTCCCAAATTCTGATAGAGGGCCATGAGACTTAGACCTGAGTGCAAAAATGGAGGCTCTAGCCCCTTCCAGAGCTGAGATATCGAAACTCAAAAATTCGGCCCGAAAAAAAAAACGACAGTGGTACCCCTTACGTTTTTTTTTTTGGGCGAAAAATTAAGTTTCTCCAATCTTCCCAAATTCTGATAGAGGGCCATGAGACTTAGACCTGAGTGCAAAAATGGAGGCTCTAGCCCCTTCCAGAGCTGAGATATCGAAACTCAAAAATTCGGCCCGAAAAAAAAACGACAGTGGTACCCCTTACGTTTTTTTTTTTTGGGCGAAAAATTAAGTTTCTCCAATCTTCCCAAATTCTGATAGAGGGCCATGAGACTTAGACCTGAGTGCAAAAATGGAGGCTCTAGCCCCTTCCAGAGCTGAGATATCGAAACTCAAAAATTCGTCCCGAAAAAAAAAACGACAGTGGTACCCCTTACGTTTTTTTTTGGGCGAAAAATTAAGTTTCTCCAATCTTCCCAAATTCTGATAGAGGGCCATGAGACTTAGACCTGAGTGCAAAAATGGAGGCTCTAGCCCCTTCCAGAGCTGAGATATCGAAACTCAAAAATTCGGCCCGAAAAAAAAACGACAGTGGTACCCCTTACGTTTTTTTTTTTGGGCGAAAAATTAAGTTTCTCCAATCTTCCCAAATTCTGATAGAGGGCCATGAGACTTAGACCTGAGTGCAAAAATGGAGGCTCTAGCCCCTTCCAGAGCTGAGATATCGAAACTCAAAAATTCGGCCCGAAAAAAAAACGACAGTGGTACCCCTTACGTTTTTTTTTTTGGGCGAAAAATTAAGTTTCTCCAATCTTCCCAAATTCTGATAGAGGGCCATGAGACTTAGACCTGAGTGCAAAAATGGAGGCTCTAGCCCCTTCCAGAGCTGAGATATCGAAACTCAAAAATTCGGCCCGAAAAAAAAAACGACAGTGGTACCCCTTACGTTTTTTTTTTTGGGCGAAAAATTAAGTTTCTCCAATCTTCCCAAATTCTGATAGAGGGCCATGAGACTTAGACCTGAGTGCAAAAATGGAGGCTCTAGCCCCTTCCAGAGCTGAGATATCGAAACTCAAAAATTTGGCCCGAAAAAAAAACGACAGTGGTACCCCTTACGTTTTTTTTTTGGGCGAAAAATTAAGTTTCTCCAATCTTCCCAAATTCTGATAGAGGGCCATGAGACTTAGACCTGAGTGCAAAAATGGAGGCTCTAGCCCCTTCCAGAGCTGAGATATCGAAACTCAAAAATTTGACCCGAAAAAAAAAAAAACGACAGTGGTACCCCTTACGTTTTTTTTTTGGGCGAAAAATTAAGTTTCTCCAATCTTCCCAAATTCTGATAGAGGGCCATGAGACTTAGACCTGAGTGCAAAAATGGAGGCTCTAGCCCCTTCCAGAGCTGAGATATCGAAACTCAAAAATTCGGCCCGAAAAAAAAAACGACAGTGGTACCCCTTACGTTTTTTTTTTGGGCGAAAAATTAAGTTTCTCCAATCTTCCCAAATTCTGATAGAGGGCCATGAGACTTAGACCTGAGTGCAAAAATGGAGGCTCTAGCCCCTTCCAGAGCTGAGATATCGAAACTCAAAAATTCGGCCCGAAAAAAAAAAACGACAGTGGTACCCCTTACGTTTTTTTTTTGGGCGAAAAATTAAGTTTCTCCAATCTTCCTAAATTCTGATAGAGGGCCATGAGACTTAGACCTGAGTGCAAAAATGGAGGCTCTAGCCCCTTCCAGAGCTGAGATATCGAAACTCAAAAATTCGGCCCGAAAAAAAAACGACAGTGGTACCCCTTACGTTTTTTTTTTGGGCGAAAAATTAAGTTTCTCCAATCTTCCCAAATTCTGATAGAGGGCCATGAGACTTAGACCTGAGTGCAAAAATGGAGGCTCTAGCCCCTTCCAGAGCTGAGATATCGAAACTCAAAAATTCGGCCCGAAAAAAAAAACGACAGTGGTACCCCTTACGTTTTTTTTTTGGGCGAAAAATTAAGTTTCTCCAATCTTCCCAAATTCTGATAGAGGGCCATGAGACTTAGACCTGAGTGCAAAAATGGAGGCTCTAGCCCCTTCCAGAGCTGAGATATCGAAACTCAAAAATTTGGCCCGAAAAAAAAACGACAGTGGTACCCCTTACGTTTTTTTTTTGGGCGAAAAATTAAGTTTCTCCAATCTTCCCAAATTCTGATAGAGGGCCATGAGACTTAGACCTGAGTGCAAAAATGGAGGCTCTAGCCCCTTCCAGAGCTGAGATATCGAAACTCAAAAATTCGGCCCGAAAAAAAAAAACGACAGTGGTACCCCTTACGTTTTTTTTTTGGGCGAAAAATTAAGTTTCTCCAATCTTCCCAAATTCTGATAGAGGGCCATGAGACTTAGACCTGAGTGCAAAAATGGAGGCTCTAGCCCCTTCCAGAGCTGAGATATCGAAACTCAAAAATTCGGCCCGAAAAAAAAAACGACAGTGGTACCCCTTACGTTTTTTTTTTGGGCGAAAAATTAAGTTTCTCCAATCTTCCCAAATTCTGATAGAGGGCCATGAGACTTAGACCTGAGTGCAAAAATGGAGGCTCTAGCCCCTTCCAGAGCTGAGATATCGAAACTCAAAAATTTGACCCGAAAAAAAAAACGACAGTGGTACCCCTTACGTTTTTTTTTTGGGCGAAAAATTAAGTTTCTCCAATCTTCCCAAATTCTGATAGAGGGCCATGAGACTTAGACCTGAGTGCAAAAATGGAGGCTCTAGCCCCTTCCAGAGCTGAGATATCGAAACTCAAAAATTCGGCCCGAAAAAAAAACGACAGTGGTACCCCTTACGTTTTTTTTTTGGGCGAAAAATTAAGTTTCTCCAATCTTCCCAAATTCTGATAGAGGGCCATGAGACTTAGACCTGAGTGCAAAAATGGAGGCTCTAGCCCCTTCCAGAGCTGAGATATCGAAACTCAAAAATTTGACCCGAAAAAAAAAAACGACAGTGGTACCCCTTACGTTTTTTTTTGGGCGAAAAATTAAGTTTCTCCAATCTTCCCAAATTCTGATAGAGGGCCATGAGACTTAGACCTGAGTGCAAAAATGGAGGCTCTAGCCCCTTCCAGAGCTGAGATATCGAAACTCAAAAATTCGGCCCGAAAAAAAAAACGACAGTGGTACCCCTTACGTTTTTTTTTTGGGCGAAAAATTAAGTTTCTCCAATCTTCCCAAATTCTGATAGAGGGCCATGAGACTTAGACCTGAGTGCAAAAATGGAGGCTCTAGCCCCTTCCAGAGCTGAGATATCGAAACTCAAAAATTCGGCCCGAAAAAAAAACGACAGTGGTACCCCTTACGTTTTTTTTTTTGGGCGAAAAATTAAGTTTCTCCAATCTTCCCAAATTCTGATAGAGGGCCATGAGACTTAGACCTGAGTGCAAAAATGGAGGCTCTAGCCCCTTCCAGAGCTGAGATATCGAAACTCAAAAATTCGGCCCGAAAAAAAAAAACGACAGTGGTACCCCTTACGTTTTTTTTTTTGGCGAAAAATTAAGTTTCTCAAATCTTCCCAAATTCTGATAGAGGGCCATGAGACTTAGACCTGAGTGCAAAAATGGAGGCTCTAGCCCCTTCCAGAGCTGAGATATCGAAACTCAAAAATTCGGCCCGAAAAAAAAACGACAGTGGTACCCCTTACGTTTTTTTTTTGGGCGAAAAATTAAGTTTCTCCAATCTTCCCAAATTCTGATAGAGGGCCATGAGACTTAGACCTGAGTGCAAAAATGGAGGCTCTAGCCCCTTCCAGAGCTGAGATATCGAAACTCAAAAATTTGACCCGAAAAAAAAAAACGACAGTGGTACCCCTTACGTTTTTTTTTTGGGCGAAAAATTAAGTTTCTCCAATCTTCCCAAATTCTGATAGAGGGCCATGAGACTTAGACCTGAGTGCAAAAATGGAGGCTCTAGCCCCTTCCAGAGCTGAGATATCGAAACTCAAAAATTCGGCCCGAAAAAAAAACGACAGTGGTACCCCTTACGTTTTTTTTTTGGGCGAAAAATTAAGTTTCTACAATCTTCCCAAATTCTGATAGAGGGCCATGAGACTTAGACCTGAGTGCAAAAATGGAGGCTCTAGCCCCTTCCAGAGCTGAGATATCGAAACTCAAAAATTCGGCCCGAAAAAAAAAACGACAGTGGTACCCCTTACGTTTTTTTTTTGGGCGAAAAATTAAGTTTCTCCAATCTTCCCAAATTCTGATAGAGGGCCATGAGACTTAGACCTGAGTGCAAAAATGGAGGCTCTAGCCCCTTCCAGAGCTGAGATATCGAAACTCAAAAATTTGACCCGAAAAAAAAAAACGACAGTGGTACCCCTTAGTTTTTTTTTTGGGCAAAAAATTAAGTTTCTCCAATCTTCCCAAATTCTGATAGAGGGCCATGAGACTTAGACCTGAGTGCAAAAATGGAGGCTCTAGCCCCTTCCAGAGCTGAGATATCGAAACTCAAAAATTCGGCCCGAAAAAAAAAACGACAGTGGTACCCCTTACGTTTTTTTTTTGGGCGAAAAATTAAGTTTCTCCAATCTTCCCAAATTCTGATAGAGGGCCATGAGACTTAGACCTGAGTGCAAAAATGGAGGCTCTAGCCCCTTCCAGAGCTGAGATATCGAAACTCAAAAATTCGGCCCGAAAAAAAAAACGACAGTTGTACCCCTTACGTTTTTTTTTTGGGCGAAAAATTAAGTTTCTCCAATCTTCCCAAATTCTGATAGAGGGCCATGAGACTTAGACCTGAGTGCAAAAATGGAGGCTCTAGCCCCTTCCAGAGCTGAGATATCGAAACTCAAAAATTCGGCCCGAAAAAAAAACGACAGTGGTACCCCTTACGTTTTTTTTTTTGGGCGAAAAATTAAGTTTCTCCAATCTTCCCAAATTCTGATAGAGGGCCATGAGACTTAGACCTGAGTGCAAAAATGGAGGCTCTAGCCCCTTTCAGAGCTGAGATATCGAAACTCAAAAATTCGTCCCGAAAAAAAAACGACAGTGGTACCCCTTACGTTTTTTTTTTTGGGCGAAAAATTAAGTTTCTCCAATCTTCCCAAATTCTGATAGAGGGCCATGAGACTTAGACCTGAGTGCAAAAATGGAGGCTCTAGCCCCTTCCAGAGCTGAGATATCGAAACTCAAAAATTCGGCCCGAAAAAAAAAACGACAGTGGTACCCCTTACGGTTTTTTTTTTGGGCGAAAAATTAAGTTTCTCCAATCTTCCCAAATTCTGATAGAGGGCCATGAGACTTAGACCTGAGTGCAAAAATGGAGGCTCTAGCCCCTTCCAGAGCTGAGATATCGAAACTCAAAAATTTGACCCGAAAAAAAAAAACGACAGTGGTACCCCTTACGTTTTTTTTTGGGCAAAAAATTAAGTTTCTCCAATCTTCCCAAATTCTGATAGAGGGCCATGAGACTTAGACCTGAGTGCAAAAATGGAGGCTCTAGCCCCTTCCAGAGCTGAGATATCGAAACTCAAAAATTCGGCCCGAAAAAAAAAACGACAGTGGTACCCCTTACGTTTTTTTTTTGGGCAAAAAATTAAGTTTCTCCAATCTTCCCAAATTCTGATAGAGGGCCATGAGACTTAGACCTGAGTGCAAAAATGGAGGCTCTAGCCCCTTCCAGAGCTGAGATATCGAAACTCAAAAATTCGGCCCGAAAAAAAAAACGACAGTGGTACCCCTTACGTTTTTTTTTTTGGGCGAAAAATTAAGTTTCTCCAATCTTCCCAAATTCTGATAGAGGGCCATGAGACTTAGACCTGAGTGCAAAAATGGAGGCTCTAGCCCCTTCCAGAGCTGAGATATCGAAACTCAAAAATTCGGCCCGAAAAAAAAAACGACAGTGGTACCCCTTACGTTTTTTTTTTGGGCAAAAAATTAAGTTTCTCCAATCTTCCCAAATTCTGATAGAGGGCCATGAGACTTAGACCTGAGTGCAAAAATGGAGGCTCTAGCCCCTTCCAGAGCTGAGATATCGAAACTCAAAAATTTGACCCGAAAAAAAAAACGACAGTGGTACCCCTTACGTTTTTTTTTTTGGGCGAAAAATTAAGTTTCTCCAATCTTCCCAAATTCTGATAGAGGGCCATGAGACTTAGACCTGAGTGCAAAAATGGAGGCTCTAGCCCCTTCCAGAGCTGAGATATCGAAACTCAAAAATTCGGCCCGAAAAAAAAAACGACAGTGGTACCCCTTACGTTTTTTTTTTTGGGCGAAAAATTAAGTTTCTCCAATCTTCCCCAATTCTGATAGAGGGCCATGAGACTTAGACCTGAGTGCAAAAATGGAGGCTCTAGCCCCTTCCAGAGCTGAGATATCGAAACTCAAAAATTCGGCCCGAAAAAAAAACGACAGTGGTACCCCTTACGTTTTTTTTTTTGGGCGAAAAATTAAGTTTCTCCAATCTTCCCAAATTCTGATAGAGGGCCATGAGACTTAGACCTGAGTGCAAAAATGGAGGCTCTAGCCCCTTCCAGAGCTGAGATATCGAAACTCAAAAATTCGGCCCGAAAAAAAAAACGACAGTGGTACCCCTTACGTTTTTTTTTTTTGGGCGAAAAATTAAGTTTCTCCAATCTTCCCAAATTCTGATAGAGGGCCATGAGACTTAGACCTGAGTGCAAAAATGGAGGCTCTAGCCCCTTCCAGAGCTGAGATATCGAAACTCAAAAATTCGTCCCGAAAAAAAAAACGACAGTGGTACCCCTTACGTTTTTTTTTTGGGCGAAAAATTAAGTTTCTCCAATCTTCCCAAATTCTGATAGAGGGCCATGAGACTTAGACCTGAGTGCAAAAATGGAGGCTCTAGCCCCTTCCAGAGCTGAGATATCGAAACTCAAAAATTCGGCCCGAAAAAAAAACGACAGTGGTACCCCTTACGTTTTTTTTTTGGGCGAAAAATTAAGTTTCTCCAATCTTCCCAAATTCTGATAGAGGGCCATGAGACTTAGACCTGAGTGCAAAAATGGAGGCTCTAGACCCTTCCAGAGCTGAGATATCGAAACTCAAAAATTCGGCCCGAAAAAAAAACGACAGTGGTACCCCTTACGTTTTTTTTTTGGGCGAAAAATTAAGTTTCTTCAATCTTCCCAAATTCTGATAGAGGGCCATGAGACTTAGACCTGAGTGCAAAAATGGAGGCTCTAGCCCCTTCCAGAGCTGAGATATCGAAACTCAAAAATTCGGCCCGAAAAAAAAAACGACAGTGGTACCCCTTACGTTTTTTTTTTGGGCGAAAAATTAAGTTTCTCCAATCTTCCCAAATTCTGATAGAGGGCCATGAGACTTAGACCTGAGTGCAAAAATGGAGGCTCTAGCCCCTTCCAGAGCTGAGATATCGAAACTCAAAAATTCGGCCCGAAAAAAAAACGACAGTGGTACCCCTTACGTTTTTTTTTTTGGGCGAAAAATTAAGTTTCTCCAATCTTCCCAAATTCTGATAGAGGGCCATGAGACTTAGACCTGAGTGCAAAAATGGAGGCTCTAGCCCCTTCCAGAGCTGAGATATCGAAACTCAAAAATTCGTCCCGAAAAAAAAAACGACAGTGGTACCCCTTACGTTTTTTTTTGGGCGAAAAATTAAGTTTCTCCAATCTTCCCAAATTCTGATAGAGGGCCATGAGACTTAGACCTGAGTGCAAAAATGGAGGCTCTAGCCCCTTCCAGAGCTGAGATATCGAAACTCAAAAATTCGGCCCGAAAAAAAAACGACAGTGGTACCCCTTACGTTTTTTTTTTTGGGCGAAAAATTAAGTTTCTCCAATCTTCCCAAATTCTGATAGAGGGCCATGAGACTTAGACCTGAGTGCAAAAATGGAGGCTCTAGCCCCTTCCAGAGCTGAGATATCGAAACTCAAAAATTCGGCCCGAAAAAAAAACGACAGTGGTACCCCTTACGTTTTTTTTTTTGGGCGAAAAATTAAGTTTCTCCAATCTTCCCAAATTCTGATAGAGGGCCATGAGACTTAGACCTGAGTGCAAAAATGGAGGCTCTAGCCCCTTCCAGAGCTGAGATATCGAAACTCAAAAATTCGGCCCGAAAAAAAAAACGACAGTGGTACCCCTTACGTTTTTTTTTTTGGGCGAAAAATTAAGTTTCTCCAATCTTCCCAAATTCTGATAGAGGGCCATGAGACTTAGACCTGAGTGCAAAAATGGAGGCTCTAGCCCCTTCCAGAGCTGAGATATCGAAACTCAAAAATTCGGCCCGAAAAAAAAACGACAGTGGTACCCCTTACGTTTTTTTTTTGGGCGAAAAATTAAGTTTCTCCAATCTTCCCAAATTCTGATAGAGGGCCATGAGACTTAGACCTGAGTGCAAAAATGGAGGCTCTAGCCCCTTCCAGAGCTGAGATATCGAAACTCAAAAATTTGACCCGAAAAAAAAAAAACGACAGTGGTACCCCTTACGTTTTTTTTTTGGGCGAAAAATTAAGTTTCTCCAATCTTCCCAAATTCTGATAGAGGGCCATGAGACTTAGACCTGAGTGCAAAAATGGAGGCTCTAGCCCCTTCCAGAGCTGAGATATCGAAACTCAAAAATTCGGCCCGAAAAAAAAAACGACAGTGGTACCCCTTACGTTTTTTTTTTGGGCGAAAAATTAAGTTTCTCCAATCTTCCCAAATTCTGATAGAGGGCCATGAGACTTAGACCTGAGTGCAAAAATGGAGGCTCTAGCCCCTTCCAGAGCTGAGATATCGAAACTCAAAAATTCGGCCCGAAAAAAAAAACGACAGTGGTACCCCTTACGTTTTTTTTTTGGGCGAAAAATTAAGTTTCTCCAATCTTCCTAAATTCTGATAGAGGGCCATGAGACTTAGACCTGAGTGCAAAAATGGAGGCTCTAGCCCCTTCCAGAGCTGAGATATCGAAACTCAAAAATTCGGCCCGAAAAAAAAACGACAGTGGTACCCCTTACGTTTTTTTTTGGGCGAAAAATTAAGTTTCTCCAATCTTCCCAAATTCTGATAGAGGGCCATGAGACTTAGACCTGAGTGCAAAAATGGAGGCTCTAGCCCCTTCCAGAGCTGAGATATCGAAACTCAAAAATTCGGCCCGAAAAAAAAAACGACAGTGGTACCCCTTACGTTTTTTTTTTGGGCGAAAAATTAAGTTTCTCCAATCTTCCCAAATTCTGATAGAGGGCCATGAGACTTAGACCTGAGTGCAAAAATGGAGGCTCTAGCCCCTTCCAGAGCTGAGATATCGAAACTCAAAAATTCGGCCCGAAAAAAAAACGACAGTGGTACCCCTTACGTTTTTTTTTTTGGGCGAAAAATTAAGTTTCTCCAATCTTCCCAAATTCTGATAGAGGGCCATGAGACTTAGACCTGAGTGCAAAAATGGAGGCTCTAGCCCCTTCCAGAGCTGAGATATCGAAACTCAAAAATTCGGCCCGAAAAAAAAAACGACAGTGGTACCCCTTACGGTTTTTTTTTGGGCGAAAAATTAAGTTTCTCCAATCTTCCCAAATTCTGATAGAGGGCCATGAGACTTAGACCTGAGTGCAAAAATGGAGGCTCTAGTCCCTTTCAGAGCTGAGATATCGAAACTCAAAAATTCGGCCCGAAAAAAAAACGACAGTGGTACCCCTTACGTTTTTTTTTTGGGCGAAAAATTAAGTTTCTCCAATCTTCCCAAATTCTGATAGAGGGCCATGAGACTTAGACCTGAGTGCAAAAATGGAGGCTCTAGCCCCTTCCAGAGCTGAGATATCGAAACTCAAAAATTTGACCCGAAAAAAAAAACGACAGTGGTACCCCTTACGTTTTTTTTTTTTGGCGAAAAATTAAGTTTCTCCAATCTTCCCAAATTCTGATAGAGGGCCATGAGACTTAGACCTGAGTGCAAAAATGGAGGCTCTAGCCCCTTCCAGAGCTGAGATATCGAAACTCAAAAATTCGGCCCGAAAAAAAAACGACAGTGGTACCCCTTACGTTTTTTTTTTGGGCGAAAAATTAAGTTTCTCCAATCTTCCCAAATTCTGATAGAGGGCCATGAGACTTAGACCTGAGTGCAAAAATGGAGGCTCTAGCCCCTTCCAGAGCTGAGATATCGAAACTCAAAAATTCGGCCCGAAAAAAAAAACGACAGTGGTACCCCTTACGTTTTTTTTTTTGGGCAAAAAATTAAGTTTCTCCAATCTTCCCAAATTCTGATAGAGGGCCATGAGACTTAGACCTGAGTGCAAAAATGGAGGCTCTAGCCCCTTCCAGAGCTGAGATATCGAAACTCAAAAATTTGACCCGAAAAAAAAAACGACAGTGGTACCCCTTACGTTTTTTTTTTTGGGCGAAAAATTAAGTTTCTCCAATCTTCCCAAATTCTGATAGAGGGCCATGAGACTTAGACCTGAGTGCAAAAATGGAGGCTCTAGCCCCTTCCAGAGCTGAGATATCGAAACTCAAAAATTCGGCCCGAAAAAAAAAACGACAGTGGTACCCCTTACGTTTTTTTTTTTGGGCGAAAAATTAAGTTTCTCCAATCTTCCCAAATTCTGATAGAGGGCCATGAGACTTAGACCTGAGTGCAAAAATGGAGGCTCTAGCCCCTTCCAGAGCTGAGATATCGAAACTCAAAAATTCGTCCCGAAAAAAAAAACGACAGTGGTACCCCTTACGTTTTTTTTTTGGGCGAAAAATTAAGTTTCTCCAATCTTCCCAAATTCTGATAGAGGGCCATGAGACTTAGACCTGAGTGCAAAAATGGAGGCTCTAGCCCCTTCCAGAGCTGAGATATCGAAACTCAAAAATTCGTCCCGAAAAAAAAAAACGACAGTGGTACCCCTTACGTTTTTTTTTGGGCGAAAAATTAAGTTTCTCCAATCTTCCCAAATTCTGATAGAGGGCAATGAGACTTAGACCTGAGTGCAAAAATGGAGGCTCTAGCCCCTTCCAGAGCTGAGATATCGAAACTCAAAAATTCGGCCCGAAAAAAAAACGACAGTGGTACCCCTTACGTTTTTTTTTTGGGCGAAAAATTAAGTTTCTCCAATCTTCACAAATTCTGATAGAGGGCCATGAGACTTAGACCTGAGTGCAAAAATGGAGGCTCTAGCCCCTTCCAGAGCTGAGATATCGAAACTCAAAAATTCGGCCCGAAAAAAAAACGACAGTGGTACCCATTACGTTTTTTTTTTGGGCGAAAAATTAAGTTTCTCCAATCTTCCCAAATTCTGATAGAGGGCCGTGAGACTTAGACCTGAGTGCAAAAATGGAGGCTCTAGCCCCTTCCAGAGCTGAGATATCGAAACTCAAAAATTCGGCCCGAAAAAAAAAACGACAGTGGTACCCCTTACGTTTTTTTTTTTGGGCGAAAAATTAAGTTTCTCCAATCTTCCCAAATTCTGATAGAGGGCCATGAGACTTAGACCTGAGTGCAAAAATGGAGGCTCTAGCCCCTTCCAGAGCTGAGATATCGAAACTCAAAAATTCGGCCCGAAAAAAAAACGACAGTGGTACCCCTTACGTTTTTTTTTTTGGGCGAAAAATTAAGTTTCTCCAATCTTCCCAAATTCTGATAGAGGGCCATGAGACTTAGACCTGAGTGCAAAAATGGAGGCTCTAGCCCCTTCCAGAGCTGAGATATCGAAACTCAAAAATTCGGCCCGAAAAAAAAAACGACAGTGGTACCCCTTACGTTTTTTTTTTGGGCGAAAAATTAAGTTTCTCCAATCTTCCCAAATTCTGATAGAGGGCCATGAGACTTAGACCTGAGTGCAAAAATGGAGGCTCTAGCCCCTTCCAGAGCTGAGATATCGAAACTCAAAAATTCGGCCCGAAAAAAAAACGACAGTGGTACCCCTTACGTTTTTTTTTTTGGGCGAAAAATTAAGTTTCTCCAATCTTCCCAAATTCTGATAGAGGGCCATGAGACTTAGACCTGAGTGCAAAAATGGAGGCTCTAGCCCCTTCCAGAGCTGAGATATCGAAACTCAAAAATTCGGCCCGAAAAAAAAAACGACAGTGGTACCCCTTACGTTTTTTTTTTGGGCGAAAAATTAAGTTTCTCCAATCTTCCCAAATTCTGATAGAGGGCCATGAGACTTAGACCTGAGTGCAAAAATGGAGGCTCTAGCCCCTTCCAGAGCTGAGATATCGAAACTCAAAAATTCGGCCCGAAAAAAAAACGACAGTGGTACCCCTTACGTTTTTTTTTTGGGCGAAAAATTAAGTTTCTCCAATCTTCCCAAATTCTGATAGAGGGCCATGAGACTTAGACCTGAGTGCAAAAATGGAGGCTCTAGCCCCTTCCAGAGCTGAGATATCGAAACTCAAAAATTCGGCCCGAAAAAAAAACGACAGTGGTACCCCTTACGTTTTTTTTTTGGGCGAAAAATTAAGTTTCTCCAATCTTCCCAAATTCTGATAGAGGGCCATGAGACTTAGACCTGAGTGCAAAAATGGAGGCTCTAGCCCCTTCCAGAGCTGAGATATCGAAACTCAAAAATTTGACCCGAAAAAAAAAACGACAGTGGTACCCCTTACGTTTTTTTTTTGGGCGAAAAATTAAGTTTCTCCAATCTTCCCAAATTCTGATAGAGGGCCATGAGACTTAGACCTGAGTGCAAAAATGGAGGCTCTAGCCCCTTCCAGAGCTGAGATATCGAAACTCAAAAATTCGGCCCGAAAAAAAAAACGACAGTGGTACCCCTTACGTTTTTTTTTTGGGCGAAAAATTAAGTTTCTCCAATCTTCCCAAATTCTGATAGAGGGCCATGAGACTTAGACCTGAGTGCAAAAATGGAGGCTCTAGCCCCTTCCAGAGCTGAGATATCGAAACTCAAAAATTTGACCCGAAAAAAAAAACGACAGTGGTACCCCTTACGTTTTTTTTTTGGGCGAAAAATTAAGTTTCTCCAATCTTCCCAAATTCTGATAGAGGGCCATGAGACTTAGACCTGAGTGCAAAAATGGAGGCTCTAGCCCCTTCCAGAGCTGAGATATCGAAACTCAAAAAATCGGCCCGAAAAAAAAAACGACAGTGGTACCCCTTACGTTTTTTTTTTGGGCGAAAAATTAAGTTTCTCCAATCTTCCCAAATTCTGATAGAGGGCCATGAGACTTAGACCTGAGTGCAAAAATGGAGGCTCTAGCCCCTTCCAGAGCTGAGATATCGAAACTCAAAAATTCGGCCCGAAAAAAAAACGACAGTGGTACCCCTTACGTTTTTTTTTTTGGGCGAAAAATTAAGTTTCTCCAATCTTCCCAAATTCTGATAGAGGGCCATGAGACTTAGACCTGAGTGCAAAAATGGAGGCTCTAGCCCCTTCCAGAGCTGAGATATCGAAACTCAAAAATTCGGCCCGAAAAAAAAAAACGACAGTGGTACCCCTTACGTTTTTTTTTTGGGCGAAAAATTAAGTTTCTCCAATCTTCCCAAATTCTGATAGAGGGCCATGAGACTTAGACCTGAGTGCAAAAATGGAGGCTCTAGCCCCTTCCAGAGCTGAGATATCGAAACTCAAAAATTCGGCCCGAAAAAAAAACGACAGTGGTACCCCTTACGTTTTTTTTTTGGGCGAAAAATTAAGTTTCTCCAATCTTCCCAAATTCTGATAGAGGGCCATGAGACTTAGACCTGAGTGCAAAAATGGAGGCTCTAGCCCCTTCCAGAGCTGAGATATCGAAACTCAAAAATTTGACCCGAAAAAAAAAAACGACAGTGGTACCCCTTACGTTTTTTTTTTGGGCGAAAAATTAAGTTTCTCCAATCTTCCCAAATTCTGATAGAGGGCCATGAGACTTAGACCTGAGTGCAAAAATGGAGGCTCTAGCCCCTTCCAGAGCTGAGATATCGAAACTCAAAAATTTGACCCGAAAAAAAAAACGACAGTGGTACCCCTTACGTTTTTTTTTTGGGCGAAAAATTAAGTTTCTCCAATCTTCCCAAATTCTGATAGAGGGCCATGAGACTTAGACCTGAGTGCAAAAATGGAGGCTCTAGCCCCTTCCAGAGCTGAGATATCGAAACTCAAAAATTCGGCCCAAAAAAAAAAACGACAGTGGTACCCCTTACGTTTTTTTTTTGGGCGAAAAATTAAGTTTCTCCAATCTTCCCAAATTCTGATAGAGGGCCATGAGACTTAGACCTGAGTGCAAAAATGGAGGCTCTAGCCCCTTCCAGAGCTGAGATATCGAAACTCAAAAATTCGGCCCGAAAAAAAAAAACGACAGTGGTACCCCTTACGTTTTTTTTTTGGGCGAAAAATTAAGTTTCTCCAATCTTCCTAAATTCTGATAGAGGGCCATGAGACTTAGACCTGAGTGCAAAAATGGAGGCTCTAGCCCCTTCCAGAGCTGAGATATCGAAACTCAAAAATTCGGCCCGAAAAAAAAACGACAGTGGTACCCCTTACGTTTTTTTTTGGGCGAAAAATTAAGTTTCTCCAATCTTCCCAAATTCTGATAGAGGGCCATGAGACTTAGACCTGAGTGCAAAAATGGAGGCTCTAGCCCCTTCCAGAGCTGAGATATCGAAACTCAAAAATTCGGCCCGAAAAAAAAAACGACAGTGGTACCCCTTACGTTTTTTTTTTGGGCGAAAAATTAAGTTTCTCCAATCTTCCCAAATTCTGATAGAGGGCCATGAGACTTAGACCTGAGTGCAAAAATGGAGGCTCTAGCCCCTTCCAGAGCTGAGATATCGAAACTCAAAAATTCGGCCCGAAAAAAAAACGACAGTGGTACCCCTTACGTTTTTTTTTTTGGGCGAAAAATTAAGTTTCTCCAATCTTCCCAAATTCTGATAGAGGGCCATGAGACTTAGACCTGAGTGCAAAAATGGAGGCTCTAGCCCCTTCCAGAGCTGAGATATCGAAACTCAAAAATTCGGCCCGAAAAAAAAAACGACAGTGGTACCCCTTACGGTTTTTTTTTGGGCGAAAAATTAAGTTTCTCCAATCTTCCCAAATTCTGATAGAGGGCCATGAGACTTAGACCTGAGTGCAAAAATGGAGGCTCTAGCCCCTTCCAGAGCTGAGATATCGAAACTCAAAAATTCGGCCCGAAAAAAAAACGACAGTGGTACCCCTTACGTTTTTTTTTTTGGGCGAAAAATTAAGTTTCTCCAATCTTCCCAAATTCTGATAGAGGGCCATGAGACTTAGACCTGAGTGCAAAAATGGAGGCTCTAGCCCCTTCCAGAGCTGAGATATCGAAACTCAAAAATTCGGCCCGAAAAAAAAACGACAGTGGTACCCCTTACGTTTTTTTTTTTGGGCGAAAAATTAAGTTTCTCCAATCTTCCCAAATTCTGATAGAGGGCCATGAGACTTAGACCTGAGTGCAAAAATGGAGGCTCTAGCCCCTTCCAGAGCTGAGATATCGAAACTCAAAAATTCGGCCCGAAAAAAAAACGACAGTGGTACCCCTTACGTTTTTTTTTTTGGGCGAAAAATTAAGTTTCTCCAATCTTCCCAAATTCTGATAGAGGGCCATGAGACTTAGACCTGAGTGCAAAAATGGAGGCTCTAGCCCCTTCCAGAGCTGAGATATCGAAACTCAAAAATTCGGCCCGAAAAAAAAAACGTAACGACAGTGGTACCCCTTACG